>NC_029776.3:59387078-59404077 GCF_000817695.3 Arachis duranensis | reverse complement strand
TCTTGATCCATCAATCCCTGCGGGATCGACCTCACTTTTGTGAGTTTTACTACTTGATGCAATCCGGTACACTTGCCGGTGAGTTTGTGTAGAATCAATTTTCACAAGGTATAGACTATTATATATTGTTAGAAAGCTGTAGAAGTCATCTATCCATAGCCGTTGAGAGCGCTCCATTTGAACCTTTTTACCTCTAGAAAATCTATTCCGAATGCAGGTAGGTCAGATCTGGATAGCATCTGCAGTGCTTTCTCTGTCTCTGAATCAGACTTTTGCTCCAGCTCTTCAATTTCAGCCAGAAAATACCTAAAATTGTACAAAAAACACAAAACTCATTGTAGAATCTAAAAATGTGAATTTAACATTAAAACCTATAAAAACTTAATAAAACAAAACAAAATATCCTAAAAACTATATGAAAATGATGCCAAAAGACGTATAAAATATCTGCTCATCACAATTCCAAACTTAAACTGTTGCTTGTCCCCAAGCAACCAAAAACACAGTAGGATAAAAAAAGGAAAATTAAGATACAATTGATTTCAAAGTTTTCAATGAAGCTCATTTTCAATTAGATGAGCGGGACTTAGTAACTTTTTGCTTCTGTATAGTTTTGGCATTTCACTATCCATTCAAACTCAGAGATGTTGGCATCCTTAGGAACTTAGAATCCAGATGATATTATTGACTCTCCTAGTTAAGTTATTTTTTATTCTTGAACATAGCTTTTTAGAGTCTTGGCCGTGGCCCTAAGCACTTTGTTTTCAAGTATTACCACTGGATACAAAAATGTCACAGACACTTTAACTGGGTGAAGCCTTTCGGATTGTAATTTAGTTTTGCTAGAATCCCCATATAGAGGTAGCCAAAGTTCTTAAGCACACTCTTTTTGCTTTGGATCATTACTTTAACTGCTCAGTCTCAAGCTTTTCACTTGACACCTTCATGCCACAAGCACATGGTTAGAGACAGCTTGGTTTAGCTGCTTAGGCCAGGATTTTATTCCTTTGCACCCTCCTATCCACTAATGCTCAAAGCCTTGGATCTTTTTTACCCTTGCCTTTTGGTTTTAAGGGAAATTGGCTTTTTGCTCTTGCCTTTTGGTTTAACGAGCTTTTGGCTTTTTCTGCTTCCTTTTTCTCTTTTGGCTTTTTTTTTTCCACATGCAAGCTTTTTCTTTTCTTTTACTGCTTTTTCTTGCTTCAAGAATCAATTTTTGAGATTTTTCAAATCACCAATAATATTTCAGTTTCATCATTATTCTTTCAAGAGCCAACATTTATAAATTTCAACTTCAAATATGAACTGTTTAATCATACATTCAGAAAATAAAAGTAATGCCACCACATCAACATATTTAAACTATTCTTATTTTAAATTTGAAATTCACGCATCTCTCAATTCTTTTCAATAAAAATTTTCTTTTAAACAACGTGAGAGATATATGCGACATTTAACATCTTTAAGAGATCAATGCAAATGCTCGTGCAACGAGAACAAGAGAACAAATAAAACATAATAGAAAATAGAAAAATATAATAGGAAAGGAGATTAAGAGAACCAATCCACCTTTAATGGTAGCGGCTAGTGCTCTTCCTTGAGGATCCAATGTGATGCTTGATCTGTTCAATGTCACTCCTTTCTCTTTGTTGTTCGTTCTTCACAGCCCCTTGGATCTTCTTCTATACTTAAGAGTAGTAGAAGTCACAAATCAAAGCTTTTGCAATGCCAAACTTAAGAATTTTACTCGTCCTCGAGCAAATATGAACAGTGGGGAATACTAGAGTAGAAAAAGGTGGGGTAGGTGAAGTTACTGTGGGACCCACTGATCCTGAGAGGCTAGGGAATCTGGATTCCCTGCTCCTCTGCACTGGCATTTGAATGCCCAGGGGCTGCTCTCTAGCTGGCATTCAACGCTTGCAATGCTGCCCATGAGGAGCGTTGAACACCCAACAGGGATACCCTGGCTGGCATTCAACTTTAACACTCCATCCAAAGTGTTCTGTTTTCACTTCTATGAATTCTGTCTCTGTTATGACTGATATACATGATCATAACCCTAAAAGAAAAACAAAACAAAATAAAAAGAAATAAATAATTAATTAAGGTTGGGTTGTCTCCAAATAAGCGCTTCTTTAACGTCATTAGCTTGACGGTTAGCTCCTTACAGTGGTGACTATGGGCTCAGATTTTTGCCCCTTGCAGTGTGAACCTACTCCCTATCTTCTCATGAATGAGCTCCACATTCTCTAGAGACTATGGGTTGTCTCCAAATAAGCGCTTCTTTAACGTCATTAGCTTGACGGTTAGCTCCTTACAGTGGTGACTATGGGCTCAGATTTTTGCCCCTTGCAGTGTGAACCTACTCCCTATCTTCTCATGAATGAGCTCCACATTCTCTAGAGACAGGATACAACTCACTGTATGTGGTAAGACTGGTTTCTTAGTGAAGACAACTCTCAAGACAGGTGAGAGGCCTTCAATTGGGACTTTCTTATCCATCCAACCTTTAGGTACTTTCTTCTTAGTACCTTTGTGTTTAGAGCTTGTTGATGGCTACCCAACACCAAACTTAGAATTGATGTCTGAGGGCTCTTTAAAGCTATGCACAGAAAGGGAGCGTTGGAACACTAGGTGTTGCACAGTGATCTCTCTTTTATTTGAGGGAGAATTCGGATGAGGCATCTTGAATAAGAGGTGATCCTCCCTAATTGTAGAGTTAGTTCTCCCTTAGCCACATCAATGATAGCATTGGTAGTGGCAAGGAAAGGTCTTCCGATAATGACAGAGTCATCCTCATCCTCTCCTATTTCTAAGACTATGAAGTTTGCAAGGATATAGTGGTTTTCAACCTTCACCAAGACATCCTCTACTAGACCATAATAGCTTCATCATTGTCTTATCTGCCATCTCTAATGAGATGTTTGCAGCTTGTACCTCAAGGATTCCCAGCTTCTCAATTACAGAGAGAGGCATGAGGTTGATGCTTGACCAAAGGTCACACAGAGCCTTGTCAAAGGTGATAGTGCCTATGGTGCAAGGAATTAGAAAGCGTCCAGGATCTAGAAGCTTCTAAGGTAGCTTCTGCTGAACTAAAGCATTGAGTTCTTTGGAAAGCAATGGAGGTTCTTCCTCCAGAGGCTTTATACCATCTTTATAAGAACTCCTAGGTACCGAGCAACTTGCTCTTCCCTAGTGTCTTCATCCTCATCAGAGGATGAGTAGTCATCAGATCTTATGTACTACAGGAGTGCATTTAAAGGAACCTCTATGGTCTTTATGTGAGACTTGGCTTCCTTTGGTTATGGGATAGAGGTTTCTTCAGTGGGATGTAAGCACTCAAAGGGTGTGCTTTTACTGGCGTTCAACACCAGCTCTGATAGCTCTTTGGGCGTTGAACACCCTTGCTGTCCCCTCTTACTAGCGTTAAACGCCAGTTCCTCTATGATTTTGAGCGTTGAATGCCCAGCAAGGATGTCTTTGCTGGCGTTCAATGCCATCTTCCTTGGATGTGTGGGCATTTAACGCCAAGTGAGGGGCATTGAACGCCTAGCCAGTGCTCCTTAGATGGTGTTGAATGCCAGCTTTGCTGCCAGGATGGGCATTGAATGCCCCGTGAGGGGTTCTTCACTGGCATTCAGTGCCAGGCTTGCTGCCAGTTTGGCATTGAACGCCCAGGAATATGTCCTTCACTGGCGTTCAATGTCACCCCTATTCTCTCCAGATTCAGCTTCTACCTCAATAGTTATAGCCTTGCACTCTTCTCTTGGATTCACCTCTGCGTGATTATGTAAAATACACTTTAAATACTTATCAAATGATTAGTAAGGGTAAAACTATCTATATAGTGCTAAAATCCACTTCGGAGGCCTACTTGGTGAGTGTTTAGGCTAAGCTTTGATGAGATCCACGTGCTAGGGGACCTCTAGGTTTTTGAACACTATCTAGGGGTCCTCTTTGGGAGTTTGAATGTAAGTATCTGCTCTTTGGGTGCTGGATTCAAGGAAAGGGGTACACGGATGCCGTTAAATGCCAGTTTCGGGCCTTTTAATCTGAAGCAAAGTATAAACTGTTATACATTTCTGGAAAGCTCTAAAAGTCAGCTTTCCATATCTGTTAAGAACGCTCCATTTGGACATCTGTAGCTCTAGAAAAGCTCTTTTGAGTGCAAGGAGGTCAGATTCGGACAGCATCTGCAGTGCTTTCTCTATCTCTGAATCCAGGTAGGTCAGATCCAGACAGCATCTGTAGTGCTTTCTCTGTCTCTGAATCAGACTTTTGCAGCAGCACCTCAATTTCAGCTAGAAAATACCTGAAATTGTACCAAAACACAAAAGCTTATAGTAGAATCCAAAAATGTGAATTTAACACTAAAACCTATAAAAACTTAATAAAAACTAAATAAAATATGCTAAAAACTATATGAAAATGATGTCAAAAAGCGTATAAAATATCCGCTCATCACTTGGCTGCAGTCCTTTCTCCACTAAAGTGTCCTCCACAGGTAGATCCATAGCAATGCCAAAGGACCTCTTGTCCTTTCTCATGAAAAATGCATCCTCTTAGTATTCCATCAGCACACCTCTTAAAGAGGTATGGTTCATCCCATATGAAATGCTTGGCATCATTGATGAGCTTCCTTCTTATGTGCTTGTTGATGTTGGAGGGTAGCTCTCTAATTGCCTTGAAGTTGGCTATGTCTGCAAACCATGGAGCCTCTTGAAGCATCATCAATTGCTCATAAAGGAAGCTATCATTTACACCAGGGCTGTGAGCTTCATTGTCCATGTGTGGGATCCTTGATAGGTGGTCTGCTACCTTATCTTCTGCTCCACTTCTATCCTTGATTTCAGTGTTGAATTCCTGGAGTAATAGGATCCATCTGATAAATCTGGGCTTAGATTCTTGTTTGGTTAACAAGTATTTGAGTGTCGCATAGTCAATAAACACAACTACTTTAGAACCAATAAGGTAAGATGACGTCGGGATTTTTGCCAGTATAGAATTTCATAAAAACAGTCGCGTTGTAGAAATAGTCTCTAAACTGACAGAAATCCCTTCGTACAAACGTTTTGGTTGTTACAAGTAACAAACCCCTAAATAAATTGTTAACCGAGTATTTAAACCTCGGGTCGTCTTCTCAAGGAATTGCAGGGAGGTATGTTCTTATTATTGGTTATGAAAAAGGTAAAATTGGGGTTTTGAGAGTGAAGAATAAATAAGGCAAATAAATCAAATGGTAATTAAAATAAATAAATACTGTAAGCAAACTTTTGTGCAAGGTATGACAAATCGGAAGTGCAGATTTATCGGTTGTGATAGAGATTGGATTTTAATCCCACTTTGTTAACCTCTAACTATGGAGGCAAGTTAAGTGGATGAATTAATTCCAATTTTCAATCAACAATGAGTTTGACAAATCAAGAGTTACCAATTGTTTAACCAAGGACAAAAGGGGAAAAAGTAAAATTGCTAGAGTGAAAATATCCTCAGATGGGAAGTAACAATAACTTAAATCAAAGAGAGCAATAGTAAACTGAAATACCTCAAATATCATTAATAAACTAATATAGTTCCAACATGAGAAAATCCATAAGCCAATTGGGCAATATCAATCAAACACAATAAAGGTTTCAGAGTAATCAAGGTATAAACAAGAGAATTAAATAATAAAAGGAATATTGAACCTGGATCGAGAGTCACTCTTAAAAACCAAGAGAAGTCCTAAATCCTAGTTTCTAAAAATCCTAATTTCTAATCCTAATCCTAATGAGAGAGAGAGAGAGAACCTCTCTCAAAACTAGATCTAAATCATGAAAAATTGCAGAAAAATTCGTGCACACTTGAATGGATGCCTTCCCCCACTTTATAGCCTCTAATCTATGTTCTCTGGGCCGAAAACTGGGTCAGAAACAGCCCAGAAGTCACTTCTAGCGCTTTCTGGTCCATACAGGTCGCGGAAAAGTGACGCGGCCGCATGGCTCACGCGGCCGCGCGGGTTGCGTTCCTGCTAGGTCACGCGTCCGCGTGACCCACGCGTTTGCGTTGCCTGGCGTCAGGGCAACTATAGCAAATTATATATCAAATCGAAGCCCCGGATGTTAGCTTTCCAACGCAACTGAAACCGCATCGTTTGGACCTCTGCTGCTAAAGTTATAGCCGTTTGAGTGCGAAGAGGTCAGGCTGGACAGCTTAGCAGTTTCTCCAACTTCTTGTATTCCTTCCACTTTTGCATGCTTTCTTTTCATCCTCTGAGCCATTCCTACCCTGTAATATCTGGAAACACTTAATACACATATCAAGGCATCTAATGGTGATAAGAGAGGATTAATAATAAGCAAATATAAGTCCAAAGAAGCATGTTTTCAATCAAAGCAGATAATTAGGAAGGGAAATGTAAAACATGCAAATAATATGAATAAGTGGGTAAAGAGTTGATAAAATCCACTCAATTGAGCACAAGATAAACCATAAAATAGTGGTTTATCAACCTCCCCACACTTAAACAAAATCATGTCCTCATGCTAAGCTCAAGAGAACTATAAAGGAATGAAGAGGAATGGTAGAATGCATGAGATGCAACCTATGAATGCAACTAAATGAAAAATATTTCTACTTACTTGGTTAAAAGCAAATAAATTCTTCAAGACAGATATGAACTGGATTTCACTAATTCAAATCATAAAATACTACACAAATAATTTGCAAGAAGAAGATAGCTCATGAAAGTAGGGACCATAGAATTGAGCACTGAACCCTTACTGGTAATGTATATCATTCTAACTCTCAAGTGTCTAGGGTCAATTCTCTCAATTCTCTACTAATCTTGCTTTCTATAGCTTGCTCTTCATCTAACAATCAACAAAAATTTAATGCGCCAATACATAAATCAAGAGGTCTTTTAAGGGTTGTAATGGGGTTAGGGTCAAGGTAGGATTGTATTTGGCCAAGTGGACTAAAATTTGAATCCTTAATTAACATAAACTATTCCAACTAACTTAGGACAACCCATGTAATCATAATATAAAATCTGACTTCCCATTAACTATGTTTTCCACATATTCATGCATTCTAATTTCAAGTACAACTCATATGCACTGCTTTCACCACTTACTTTGGGGCATTTTGTCCCCTTTCACTTATTTTGCTCTTTTTTTAAATATATATTTTTTTCTTTTGTTTTTCTCAATGCATATGATTAATTTATTGAATGCATGAGCATGTCCTAAACATTTCTTTCACATTTTCAGAAAATTCTAACATACTCAATTCTCAAACCAGATGTTTTCAAACCCACTCTTCCCCACACATAATTCATAAGCATTCTCACTAGTCTAAGCTAACCAAGAATTCAAATTAAGGACATTATTATTTTTCGCTTAGAGTTAATGATGTGCTAAAATAAAGAACAAAGGGGTAACATAGGCTCCAAATTGGTTTGCAAGGGGTAATGAAGGCTTAAGGTCATATGGGTATGTAAGCTCAATGAAAGAAAGGCCTCAATCATATAAGTGTATGCATACATCAAATAATGGAAATATAGAATTAAGCAAGACAAAGATCACAATTTTAGAGAGAAAAACACACACCAAAATTAAAATATTGGTTGATAGAATGCAACCAATCAAATAGGCTCAAAATCTCACTGGTTTTGTGTGTTCAAGCTTTAAACCATGTTCCAAAATAATATTTCTTCAAACAAGTTTTTCAAAAAGTTTTATTCAAATTAGTGAAATACTATATAAAAATTTCTTGAAAAAGAAAATATTACTTCAACCAAGTAGTAACTAAATGCACAAAATCAAACAAACATGCAAATGCAATGATTAACAAATTACCATTGGTGTTGAGAAGGGATTAGCTAACCTGCGGAGATTGGTATCGACCTCCCCACACTTAAAGATTGCACCGTCCTCGGTGCATGCTGAGATGTGCAGGTGGATGGGGGTTGTGGTTCCTCAGCTGGTGCTCTCTTGTAGAGGCTTTCTCTTTACCCATTTTGGTGGCCAGCCTGAAAAAGGAAGAAGAGAAAGGCACATGAAGTCAAAGGGATGGAGCAAAGAGGAGGGCGGTACGAGTGATAATCATGCCAAGTAAAAGAAATAGTGAATGAAAGATATGGTCGCGATTCCATGTGATCAGTTCATCAATGGAAATATAGCAAGGCATGGGGAGTATTGGATGCAAGATGTTTATTAGCATGCCGGCAAGGGCATGAGTAGCATAGATCAAGCATCAAAGGCTTTAATGTATTGTTAGTCGTGAGAAACTAACAATAATGTTTGTATTAACAATTATATTTAATTAATAAAATAGTAAAGGGAATTTGTGAAAAGCAGGCATTTATAGTATTAGATTAAAAGAAATCTTAAAAATAGTGCACAATGCCATACGGACATTTTCACAAACACATAGCATGCATGGTAAATAAGCTATTTGAAAGTATTAAATTGAACATGCAAGCAATCCTTTAAAAAGTAATATATAATTGTCAAATAATCCACAAAAATATAGAAAAGCAATGACCCAAATAAAATTCTAACACCAATGAAAATAATGCAATGAATGAAAGTATGCAATTAAGTAAAAGAAAATGAAAGATAAGGAGAATGAGAAGGGAAAGAACTGAGTAAGAAAGGAGGAAAGGAAAAATTAGGATTGGGGAAGAAAAGATAAGATATTTGGCAAATTTAGGTTGAGCTGTGTGGCGCATGCGAAGGGGCCGCGTGGGGCACGCGTTCACGTGGATGCGCTTTAAGTATGGTCACGCGATCGCGTCGGTCACGCGGTCGCGTGACCCATGTTATGCTTCTGGCGCGAGTGCAGCCTCGCGCCAGCACAACTCTCTGTTCAAATTAATTTATTTGTCAAAATCGGGTGACGCGATCGTGTGAGTGTGCTTCAGAAAATGGAGGACGCGGCTGCGTCGGTGACGCGGTCGCGTGATAAGGATTTTGCTTCCAGCACCAATCCAGCACCACTCTCGCACAATATTTCATTGTGCACCCTTTTACGTCGAAAACTCAGGGCACGCGGCCGCATGGGGCACGCGGTCGCGTGGGAGGCCATTTTTCCTATATGACGCGGACGCGTTGCTGATGCGGTTGCGTGGGACGATTTGTTCCATTGGCACGCCTCCAGCCACGCTCTCGCGTGACTCTCTATTCGTTTTTTCTCCCCTCTCCTCGCGACGCGGACGCGTCGCTGATGCGGTCGCGTTGCGTGGCATTTTTTTATGCAGTATGCAGAATGCAATGCTTAATGTGAATGCTATGCATGATTCCAGGTTCAATAAAATAAAATAAATCTCACAAACAAACAAACTAAATAAAATTAAAATTGCATAATGAACGATCATACCACGGTGGGTTGTCTCCCACCTAGCACTTTTAGTTATAGTCCTTAAGTTGGACATTTGGTGAGCTTCCTGTTATGGTGGCTTGTGTTTGAACTCATCCAGGAATCTCCACCAATGTTTGTGATTCCAGTGTCCTCCAGGATCCCAAACTAAGCATGTAAAGCCCTTAAGAAGCTTCAAACAGATTCTTTGGCTCCCGGGGTGACAAATGTCAGAGCAGATTCCAGGATCCCAAATCTTGGTTCCAAATCCACTTTCGTTTTGATCTATACTTTTCCATCTGGGCGGTTTGGAAATTAGATTCTCACCACAGTGACCAAACGTTCTCCGTGATCCACTCAATTGAGCATGATACCAATCCTTGCACTTCGAGTTAAAGCGTGGAACCTTGTTGAACCTTGTGCACCGGCTCTGAGTATGAGCCATTTTCCTTTCACTCTTAAAGCCGTAGAGAACTCTAAGCTGGCCATCTGTTTCAAGCAAACCATATTCAAGTGGAATATTGAAGATAAAAGACAAGGATTTTACCCATTTGTAGTTTGTGGTGGGCGGTAACGGCCTTGGGACAGGTGTTTCCAGTGGTTCTGTAAGTTCTACTCCCTTATAATCTTCTGTGAATTCTTCCACTTCAACCTTCTCTTGATCAGAGTCTTCAATTTCTCCCTCATCATCGCTCAAGTCATATATTGGAGGTTGAGAAAAATCTACCTTAGCATCATCTTCATATTCACTCGGGGAAGATTCTTCTGTCTCAGAGAAATCACTTGCGGATGCAAGGTCGTCACTAAGAGAATAAGTCTCGTGATCATCATCATCTAGGAAACCTGTGTCCTGGGTTATTTTGTTCAGTTCTTCATAAGATATTTGCATTGGAGGCGGTGCAAAATCCTCCTCAGCGTCAATTGTAGCATCTTTGACGGAGTTTTCCACGACAATCGACTCTTCCTCTTCTGCAATGACAGCTTTCTCTACTTGTTCTAATACGAAGCTATGCTCTATGCTGTTCACTGGAGCTTCCTGCATCTCCTTTGTACTGCTTTCTTCATTGGATTCTCTGCATAAAGCCATGGGGGTGTGTTGAGGGGCTGAGCGTCCGGAAGACAATTGTTTTAGCCTCTCCAGCATTGCTTGCTCTAGTTGATGAAGGACTGTAGTACATTATTTTAGTGATTCTTTGAGGCTACCCTGTGATTCTGACTTTGATGGATATGGGTACTGTGTATGGGGGAGTGGTGGTTCTTGGGGGTAATTGGATTGGCATTGGGGCGGATAAGGATCGTATAGTGGCGAATGGCGAAAAGAAGCTTGTGAGTGTGGTGGTTCGAGGTCATATTGAGAGGATGGTCTATAGGCACGGGGTGGGGCTTGTTGGTAGTTACAAGGTTGTCCACCATATCTTTCAGCTGGGTATGCATTGTAGAATGGTCGTTGTCCATGATATCTTGGAGGGTATTGTTGCCTAAAGGGTTGATTAGATCCTCTTCGCTCCATCCATCCATGATTGGTCTGACCTTGATGCATATTTCTGCTGTGATTTCTATTTCCTTCAACAAAGTTAGAACCAAACTCAAAGCGAGAGGGGTGAGAATTCATAGTAGATATCAGAAATAAGGGGGGGAAAAAAAGAAAACAAATGAACAAGTAAAAGAAAAATATTTTTAATTTAATTTAAAATTATTTTTTTTGAAAATATTTACAATAACCAATAATAAGACACACGTTTGCAATTCCCCGGCAATGGCGCCATTTTGACGTCGGGATTTTCGCCAGTATAGAATTTCATAAAAACAGTCGCGTTGTAGATATAGTCTCTAAACCGAAAGAAATCCCTTCGTACAAATGTTTTGGTTGTCACAAGTAACAAACCCCTAAATAAATTGTTAACCGAGTATTTAAACCTCGGGTCGTCTTCTCAAGGAATTGCAGGGATGTATGTTCTTATTATTGGTTATGAAAAAGGTAAAATTGGGGTTTTGAGAGTGAAGAATAAATAAGGCAACTAAATTAAATGGTAATTAAAATAAATAAATACTGTAAGCAAACTTTTGTGCAAGTTATGACAAATTGGAAGTGCAGATTTATCGGTTCTGATGGAGATTGGATTTTTGATGCAGGTGGAAATTGTCTCTGAACAAATTTCCTTCGGCAAGTGTACCGAATTTTGTCGTTAAGTAAAAACTCACAATAGAGTGAGGTCGAATCCCACAAGGATTGATTGATCAAGCAACTTTGATTAGAAGATTGTTCTCGTTGAGCGAATTCAGAATTTGGGTTGAGAGTTGCAGGAAATAAAATGGCGGGAATGTAAATGACGGAAAAGTAAATGCTAGAATTAAAGAACTGGAAGTAAATGACTGAAATTAAATTGCAGAATTGTAAATGGGAATGGGGTGTTTGCTCATGAAAATAAACGCAGAAATTAAAGAGAATGGGTGAGATCGGAATTGGGGAGTTCATTGGGCACAAGAGATGTTGCAATTCTTCGGATCAAGTTCATTTTCATCTCTTCCTCAATCAATGCATTCATTGATCTCCTTAGCAATCTTAATTGATTGAATTACAATTTCTTGCAATTCAATCTCTCAAATCTTGATCAATAGCCAATTCCTTGGTCAATTGCTCATGAGAAGAGATGAAGTGTGGTCACTGATTATACCACATGCATTTCCCAAATCAAGTTTTGAGAGGATTATAGTCACATATCCATCCAAACCCAATTTGGTCCAGCATGAGAAAGCATTTCTAGCTTGATCTCTTCATTCCTCTTTCAAGGTTCAGAAGGGATCCAAGTTTGAATAGTTTCTTTTCCAAGATAACTACCCAATGGGATGAAGATCGAAAGCTTTCAAGTAAAATCAAGAGAAAAAATAGAAGAAGAATGAAGAAAACTAGTATTGATCTATCAAATTACAACAGAGCTCCCTACCCAATGAAATGGGTTTAGTTGTTCATAGCTCTAAAAAATTAAAACAAAGATGGAGACTACATTCTGAACTAGAAGAGCAGAGAAAGTAAAAATATAGAGAGTAATGCTTTTCTTTTCCTCTCAGACTCCTTTCCAACTCTCTCCCCCAAAAAAACTTCCTAAATAATTCAAAGCTACTCCTATATATACTACTCTTCTATTCTTCTAGTTGATTCTTCAAGTCTTGGGCATTTGGATCTTCAGTTTGGAGCAGTTCTCTTCTTACTTAGGCTTGGTTTTACTTGCAGAGAGAAAGTGTGAAGTGGGCAGAGAAAGTGTTAACATTCAGTGAGAAAATGGGTTCGAAAACGTTAGTGTCGTTCAACTTTTTCACTAACGTTTCTTACCCAAGTAAAGGCCACGTTAACCTCAACGTTAGTGGCACAAACGTTGCCACTAACGTTGCCTCTTTGTCCTTCGCACACATTATTGGGGCTCAACTTTCCCAATAACGTTGAGAGCCTCCCCATTTCCCACGTTAGAGTCCACGTTGACTTAGTTAACGTGGCACTTTTAACGTAGGCATGCCAATCTTCGAGAACGTTAGTGACACTCAACATTATCACTAATGTTCCAATATGCCCCTATTCACGTTAGAGTCCACGTTAACTAGGTTAACGTGGTTTCTAACGTGGCTTTGCAAACCATTTCCAACATTAGTGACAATGTTGAGTGTCACTAACGTTGGCTCATCTTTCACTTATTGCCGTTAGCTTCCACGTTAACTAAGTTAACGTAGAAGTTAACGTGGCTCCTTGGGGTTTTGTGGTTGCTTCCAACGTTAGTGACAATGTTGGGTGTCACTAACATTGTTGACCATTCTTGCCTTTCACGTTAGCTCCCACGTTAACCAAGTTAACGTGGAAGTTAACGTGGTACATTGCACCTTAGGCCAACGTTAGTGACAATGTTGAATGTCACTAGCGTTGGCTTCCTTCCCCTTGTTAATGTTAGAGGCCACGCTAACCAAGTTAACGTGGACTCTAACGTGGCCACTTATGATCATTGGCCAACGTTAGTGATAATGTTAAGTGTCACTAACGTTGGCTCAAAATACTTTCTTCACGTTAGAGCTCACGTTAACTTAGTTAACGTAACTCTTAACGTGGGCAATGATGGCTTCGAGAACATTATTGGCAATCACTTTTCTCATTAACTTTGCAAGTTACCTCCCATTCCACGTTAGTGGCCACGTTAATTAGATTAACGTGACTGCTAAGTGGTTCCTCCTTGCTTCATTTGGTTCTAAAATCAAAACAATAGAGTGCATCAAAGTACTAGTCCAAGTCATGGGTAATGAAACATACAATTTGTCACTAAATTTATGCAAAATCCTCATGAAATCATGTAAAATGCACAATGTATGCTTGAATCAAGGTGTAAGTGAATATTTACCCAAAACTAGCTTATTTCCTAAGGAAATGCATGAAACTACCATAAAAACAGTAAAGAAAAGGTCAGTGAAACTGGCCAAGATACCCTTGCATCACAACACCAAACTTAAAGCTTGCTTGTCCCTAAGCAAGTACTGGAACAAGAGAATGATCAATGGAATGCCAAGAGAAATGAGTCATTCTTGTGGAGGTCATGTTACTGATTTTATGGTGGTTTCATGCATAGCAACTTAGGTTCATTCCACTACTGGCTTTCAGACCTTTATCATGTTCTAAAACACTGGTTTTGGTTACATACCATGAGACTTTTATTGATCCTTTTTATTGTCATTTCAGGGCTTATTTGTGTTCTTCAGGCTCAGTGCTCTGTAAGGGGGCAACTCTTTAAAATAAGCTTTCAGCCAACACTCCCGAACCAGTTGGTTCAAGGTGCTAGGTGTTGAAACACCCCTACAGACTTACTTCCTCAAGTCTCTCCCCCATACATACACACCACAGGCATATGGTTTATTTATTTTCTTTTTTTGAGACCTTGGTGTCCAGCACCTCTTTGAGTTACTAAATGCTCTGTAGTGAGGGTTACTCTTGATAGTGGACTTTCAGCTGATAATCTCGAGTTAGTTAACCCAAGTTACCAAGTGATAAGTCACCCCTAAGAGCTTATTCATCCAAGTAGATCCCTCACACAGGAACACCACAGACACATGCCTCAAGATCAAAACCATTGGTGCCTAGCCTTATTGCTTACTCTTTTTTTCTTTTGTTTTTCACTTTAAGTGTTCTTTCCCTTTCTCTTATTAGGATCTTTCTATTTACTTAATCTCATGGGTGTATTCAAAGCAAAGTATTCAGGACAGATAGTTGTCTTCCTACCTCATGGTTGAACCAACTTAGCTAACTTATGATCACACCAAAGATTCAGAAAATCACTCCATATTATGAACTCCACTCTGGTCTTTTGAAACATAAACATTCTCTTCTTCATTTGATTTTAAAGACAAGCATACAATAAGTAAAGATATGATGCAGTGACACTTAAACCAGAAATCATAGACCTAAGCAATAAAACTTAAAATGCAGAGTTGAACTAGGTTCCAATCAACGCATGACTATTAATTAACAGTGCATTCGGACTTCCAATTTTTAACAAGATGATTAGATGGAATTAAGTAGCAATACAACCTTTGAGAGTTGGTTTGCTCCGCCAATCCAGTTGCCTTCTTGTTGTCATTGTCATAGTTCTTGATGCCTTACTTTCTTAGTTGAAGGTGCACCATCTCCTCATAAGCTTCCTGCAAGGCTATTGGAAGTTGCTTATTTCCCAAGCACTTGAGGAATAGTCAGCTCGCATGTATGCTTATTGTTCATACCTTGACCGGGCTCCTCCAACTCGGCGAAATCCATGAAAGGTCCGACCTCGTCCCAAGGCCCACGCCTGAGGTTGGACCTCGGACAATAATGCTAAGAAGGCCCATCAAAAGGAACGCAGCCCAAAATCTAAAGGCCGAAAAGGCCTAGGAAAGGCGGTTCCACAAAGATAGAGATAAAACTCCCAAAAGATAAGATAAGATAAGAATATCTTATCCAGGGAAGATCACGGCCAACTACTATAAATACACTGGAGCACCCAGGTATGACACACATTCCACATTCTACACATATCTGCTTGAACCCATGCTAACTTAAGCATCGGAGTGTCATTGCAGGTACAACCACCAACCACTCCACATATCAAGTTCGGGTCCCTGACCCCCACCTCGGGCCTCTCCAAAACGACCGAGCTACACGTTTCAGGTAACCCTCGGAACATTGGCGCCGTTGCCGGGGACCTGGAAGTCATCCCTCTACTATGGCGGACGACCCCTCCAACAATGACCACGCTGCATCAGAATAAGAGGATGAAGTTGACACCGGAGAACGACCGGACAGCCCTCTATCACCACGCACTCCAGGGGGAAACAAACAGAATCGCCCAAAGACATCACTCCCAAACAAAGATCCACAAAATCCCGAGAATGAAAAGAGCTCGGAAATTCTAGAAGCAGTCCGAGCACAACAAAATCGACTGAAACAACAAGAAGAGGACATAAAGAAGCAGAGAGAAACTGAACAAGATCTGAGAAGGGAGGCTCGCAAGCGCAGAGAATTAGAAGAAAAACTACGGAAAATAGAGGCCAACCTAAAAAACCGGACAGAACGCGGCACCACCCCCGAAGGCAACCATGATCCCTTCACACAAGAGATCATGAAGGAGAAGGTACCGCGAAACTTCAAACCACCCGATATGGATCGCTACGACGGCACCACCGATCCAAGTCACCACCTCAGCAACTTCAGAAGCAGAATGTACCTGGTCGACGCCTCCGACGCAATTCGATGCAAAGCCTTCCCCACCACTCTCACCAAGTCGGCCATGAAGTGGTTCGACAACCTGCCACCAAGATCAATCACCAGCTTCGAAGACCTAACCAAAAAATTCCTAACAAGGTTCTCTATTCAAAAGGACAAGAAAAAACATGCCCCCAGTCTACTCGGAATCAAACAAGGTAACCAAGAAACTCTCCGAGAGTACATGGAGCGATTCAACAGAGCCTGCCTGGACATACAACACTTGCCCACTGAAGCAGCCATCATGGGACTAGCAAACGGCCTAAAAGAGGGACCGTTTAGCCAATCCCTATCCAAACGATACCCGACCTCCCTATACGAGGTGCAGGAGCGAGCAGAAAAATATATCAACATGGAGGAAACATCCCAGTTAAGAGACTCTTCTAGGAAAGAATCAACCTACCCACTCCGAGATCAAGATCGGGAACAGAGAAAGAAAGAAGAAACCAACTCGGACAAGCCACGGAAATACCACAGTTACACCCCCCTCCGAGTCTCCTTGGTAGACATCTACAGAGAAGTATGCCAGGAAAACTCGACAGATACATAGCAGAGAGAGGAGAAGAGACCAGGAAGAGAAGACGGGGAGATAACAAAAATCGGGCCGAACAAACCCCAAGAACCCCTGAAAGGCACGTTCACATGATAAATGGAGGTTTTGCAGGCGGAGGAACATCCAGATCCTCGCGAAAAAGACACCTCAAAAGAAGTCTATCATGTCCGAGAAGATAGTCCCCTACCCGAATTACCTCCTATCTCATTTACCCGAGAAGATGCTCAAGGGATAATACCCGGGCACGACGATCCAATGGTAATCACCATTATCCTAGCAAACGCCAACTTACATCGAACCCTGATCGACCAGGGAAGCTCAGCAGATATCCTGTTCAAAAC
>NC_029776.3:59386496-59386931 GCF_000817695.3 Arachis duranensis | reverse complement strand
TCTACCTTTGGAAGAGGCGAGCAATCTAAAACATTAAGCATCGACTACATTATAGTCGACGTCACTTCAGCATACAATGCCCTCATTGGGCGACCAACCCTAAACAGACTGGCAGCTATAGTCTCGACCCCACACCTCTATATGAAGTTCCCTACCGCAAAAGGAATCGCTACCCTAAAAGGCGACCAAAAACTAGCACGGCGATGCTACAACGAAAGCCTGAGCCTAAAAGGAAAAGAGATCAACACAGTAGAACTCGGGCGAGTTCAAGCCCGAGAAGATCTTCGGCCACAACCAAAGGGAGAAACCGAAAGAGTCCAGATCGGGAACACATCTGAAAAAGTAACAAACATAGGAGCAAACCTCGAAACGGGCCTAAAAGAGGAACTCATAACCCTCTTAAAAGAAAATTCCGACCTCTTCGCCTGGAAAGCC
>NC_029776.3:59384709-59386451 GCF_000817695.3 Arachis duranensis | reverse complement strand
GATTACACGGATCTCAACAAAGCCTGCCCCAAGGATCCATATCCACTACCAAACATCGACGCCTTAGTAGACGCAGCCTCAGGCTATAGATATCTCTCCTTCATGGACGCATACTCGGGATACAATCAAATCCCGATGTACGGACCCGACCAAGAAAAGACCTCGTTCATAACCCCAAGGGCAAACTACTGCTACGTAGTAATGCCCTTCGGGCTGAAGAACGCAGGGGCAACCTACCAGAGGCTAATGAACAAAGTATTCTCGGAGCACATCGGACTACAGCTGGAGGTGTACGTCGACGACATGCTGGTAAAGACACAAGAAGACAGAAACTTGCTGACCGACCTCACCAGTGTCTTCGGCACCCTCAGAAAACACAACATGAGACTTAACCCGACGAAGTGCACCTTCGCCGCAGAAGCCGGAAAGTTCCTAGGCTTCATGCTGACTCAAAGGGGCATCGAAGCGAATCCGGACAAATGCCAAGCGATACTCAATATGAAGAGCCCGACGTGTGTCAAAGAGGTACAACAGCTGAATGGAAGGCTGGCCGCCCTATCAAGATTTTTGGCAGGATCAGCGATAAAATCATTACCTCTCTACTCACTCCTAAAGAAAGGGAAACCCTTCTCGTGGACCCCGGAGTGCGAAAAAGCCTTTCAAGAATTCAAGGAATTCCTCGGGCAGCCACCGATCCTAACCCGACCTTTAAAAGGAGAAGAGCTCGTACTATACCTCTCGGTTGGACATCGGGCAGTCGCTTCAGCATTAATACGAGAAAATGACCAAGGACAACACCCCATATACTTTGTAAGCAAGGTACTACAAGGGGCCGAATTAAACTATCAGAAAATAGAAAAATTCGCCTACGCCCTAGTGTTCACAGCTCGGAGGCTCCGTCCCTACTTTCAAGCCCACACCATCAAAGTCCGGACAAACCAACCCATGAGACATATCCTGCAAAAAACAGACCTGGCAGGACGAATACTACAATGGGCGGTGGAACTATCCGAGTTCGACCTCCACTATGAAGCCCGGACTGCCATAAAATCTCAGTATCTAGCCGACTTCATCGCAGAATACACTGAGACCCCTGGAACCCCACTCTCATGGAACCTGTATGTCGACGGGTCCTCAAACAAAACAGAAAGCGGAGCCGGGGTTATACTTGAAAGCGACCAAGGAACGCGGATAGAACTATCCCTAAAATTCGAGTTCCATGCTTCGAACAACCAAGCCGAATACGAGGCCCTACTAGCAGGTCTAAAGCTAGCCGAAGAGGTCAGAGCCCAGAGAATCACAATCTTCAGCGACTCCCAGGTCGTCACATCACAAGTAAATGGAAGCTACCAGGCCAAAGACCCAACTATAAAAAAATACCTGGATCAAACACAGGCGCAATTACGCCACTTTTCAGAAATACAAATCCAGCACATACCTCGGGAACAAAACGCCCGGGCAGACGCCCTCTCAAAGCTCGCCAGCACCAAGCCCGGAGGCAACAACAGAAGTCTCCTCCAAGAAACCTTACAATCTCCCTCCGTATTAAGAGAGGAAGAAATACTAAATATATCCAACCAACAACAAGGATGGATGCCCCCCATACTCAACTACCTGAAGTCGGGAACTCTCCCCACCGAAAGAAAGGAAGCTAAAAGACTCACGAAAGACGCCCAGAATTATACACTAATTCACGACGTATTATACAAAAGAGGATTCTCAAACCCCCTCCTTAGGTGCGT
>NC_029776.3:59373498-59380370 GCF_000817695.3 Arachis duranensis | reverse complement strand
ATGGAATTAAGTAGCAATACAACCTTTGAGAGATGGTTTGCTCCGCCAATCCAGTTGTCTTCTTGTTGTCATTGTCATAGTTCTTGATGCCTTACTTTCTTAGTTGAAGGTGCACCATCTCCTCATAAGCTTCCTGCAAGGTTATTGGAAGTTGCTTGTTTCCCAAGCACTTGAGGAATAGTCAGCTTACATGTATGCTTATGATTTCTGAACTTATTTTGGTGTGTGAACACCAAACTTAGTTCCTTGCCTACTACAAAACTTTGCATGCATACGTAGAACCTCGTATTTTGCTGTTAGAAACCAATTAACTAAAGACTAATCTATATCCAAGTGGTTCCCTTAATTGGTTAGAGCTAGCAATGTGCTTTGAGAATATAGTGTGATTCTAACTAGCATCCTCTGGTGGGACACCAAACTTAGAATCGCACTTTCACTCTTGAATTGTTTTGGTGTGGAACACCAAACTTAGCTCCTTGCAATGCAGGGGAAACAACTTGTGATCTTTATTAAAGTGCAGCTGAAAAGGTAGTTACCTAAGGTTGGGTTGCCTCCCAACAAAGCGCTTCTTTATCATCATTAGCTTGACGATTCCTCCTCTACTTGAGATGATAGTTTACTCTGGGGTTTTCCCCCTTGTTGCCCAGATAATGCTTAAGTCTTTGTCCGTTCACTGTAAAAGTCCTCCCTGACCTTTCATCCATGATTTCAATGTGTCCATATGGTGAGACTTTAGTGACAATGAAAGGCCCTGACCACCTCGATTTGAGTTTTCTTGGGAATAGTCTCAATTTGGAATTGTAGAGGAGTACTTGCTGCCCCTTTTCAAAATCCCTGGGTGCAAGATACAGGTCATGTCTCCTCTTTGCCTTCTCCTTATATATCTTAGTATTTTTATAGGCTTGTGAACTGAATTCCTCTATCTCTTGCAGTTGCAAGATTCTCTTTGCACCAGCAGCAATGCTGTCAAAGTTCAGTATCTTGATGGCCCAGAGAGCTTTGTGTTCCAATTCTAGTGGTAAATGGCAAGCTTTCCCATAAACCAGTTGATATGGGGACATTCCCAGTGGTGTTTTGAATGCGGTCCTGTAAGCCCAAAGAGCATCATCCAGTTTCTTCGCCTAATCTTTTCTTGATGCACCTACAGTCTTCTCCAGAATTCTCTTTAGCTCTCTGTTGGATATCTCCGTTTGTCCACTTGTTTGGGGATGGTAAGGTGTGGCTACCTTGTGTTTCACCCCATATCGTAGGAGAAGATTCTCTAGTGGTTTGTTACAAAAATGGCTCCCTCCATCACTGATGAGGGCTCTTGGGACTCCGAACCGGCTGAAAATATTCTTCCTGAGGAAGTTCATGACCACTTTGTTGTCATTTGTTGGGATTGCAATGGCCTCTACCCATTTGGAAACATAATCCACTGCTACCAAGATGTACTTGTTTGCATATGAGGTTGGGAATGGTCCCATGAAATCTATTCCCCACACATCAAATACTTCCAGTTCCAAAATGAAATTCTGTGGCATGGCATTTCTTTTGGGCAAGTTCCCAGATCTTTGGCATTCATTGCAACTCCTTACCGATTCTTTGGCATCCTTGAAAAGGGTGGGCCAAAAGAATCCACTTTGTAACACCTTTGCTGCAGTCTTGTCCCCTCCAAAGTGGCCTCCGTAGCATGAGCTGTGGCAATTCCATAGTACTTCTCGTCCTTCCTCTTTTGAAACACATCTTCTAAGGATTCCATCTGAACACTTTTTGAAAAGATAAGGCTCGTCCCAGACAAAGTATTTTGCATCATTCATGAGCTTCCTCTTTTGATGTTTATTGATTCCTGGAGGTAGAGCCCCAGTTGCCTTGAAGTTGGCGATGTTTGCAAACCATGGGGCTTTGTGCACTGTCATTAACTGCTCATCAGGGAAGAGCTCGTTCACACTCATATCATGTGTTTCCCTTTCCTCATGAGGAATCCTGGATAGGTGATCTGCCACCATGTTCTCCACTCCCTTCTTGTCTCTGATTTCAATATCAAACTCCTGCAATAATAAAATCCATCTTATTAGTCTTAGTTTTGATTCTTGCTTGGCAAATAAATATTTAAGTGCTGTGTGATCTGTAAAAACAATTACTTTAGCACCAATGAGGTATGATCTAAACTTGTCAAATGCAAAAACTATGGCTAGCAATTCCTTTTTAGTAGTGGTATAATTTCTTTGAGCATCATTGAGGACCTTGCTAGCATAGTATATTACATGGACTAAGTTATTTTTCCTCTGCCCTAACACTGCCCCTACTGCAAAGTCAAATGCATCACACATCAATTCAAAGGGTAAGTTCTAATCAGGTGGGGAGATGATAGGGGCAGAGGACAATCTTTCTTTCAAATCCTCGAATGCCAACATGCTGGTTTCATCGAAGATGAATGGTGTATCTGATACAAGGAGATTACTCAAAGGCTTAGCTATTTTTGAAAAATATTTAATAAATCTTCTGTAAAAGCCAGCATGCCCTAAAAAGCTTCTAATTGCCTTGACATCACTGGGTGGAGGGAGCTTTTCAATAAGTTCTACTTTAGCCCTGTCCACTTCGATTCCTTGGTTAGAAATCTTATTGCCAAGAACTATTCCTCCTGTCACCATAAAGTGACATTTCTCCCAGTTCAAGACCAAATTGGTCTCTTGGCATCTTTTCAATACCAAGGTCAGGTGATTCAAGCAACTAGTAAAAGAATCTCCAAATACCGAGAAATCATCCATAAAAATCTCAATGAATTTCTCTATCATATCTGAGAATATAGAAAGCATGCAGCGTTGGAAAGTCGCAGGTGCATTACATAGCCCAAATGGCATGCGCCTGTAGACAAACACTCCATATGGACAGGTAAATGAAGTTTTCTCTTGGTCTTTAGGATCAACCATTATTTGGTTATATCCTGAATATCCATCAAGAAAATGGTAATAAGCATGTCCTGTGAGTCTTTCCAACATCTGATCCAAGAACGGGAGAGGAAAATGATCCTTTCGTGTGGCTTCATTGAGTTTCTGATAGTCGATGCACATCCGCCATCCTGTGACGGTCCTTGTAGGTATCAGTTTGTTCCTCTCATTGGGAACCACAGTGATTCCTCCCTTCTTGGGCACAACATGCACGGGGCTGACCCAAGGGCTGTCTGAGATCGGGTATATTACTCCTCTTTGCCAAAGCTTCATAACCTCTTTCTGTACCACTTCCTTCATGATTGGGTTCATCCTTCTTTGGGATTGAATGAATGGTTTTGCATCATCTTCTAACAGTATTTTATGCATGCATATAGCTGAACTGATTCCCTTCAGGTCAGCAAGGGTCCATCCGATGGCGTCCTTATGCTCCCGCAGCACCTTGAGCAGTTCATCCTCTTGATCTTGGCTGAGGCACGAGCTTATAATCACTGGGTAGTTTTCATTTTCTCCTAGGTATGCATATTTGAGAGTGGGTGGCAATGCTTTAAGTTAAACCTTGGGTGCTTCTGACTTTTCAGTCTCTTCCTTTGGTGCATCTTGAATGTGACTCTCTGTTGTTGCAACCTCCTCACTTGGTATATACTCCTCCTCCATTGATCTCTCGGGCTCTTCATGCTTTTCTTCTTTGAAACACTCCTACACTTCTTCTTCAAGTGCGTCTATCCTCATGCATTCCCCTAATTGTTTTGGTGGATAACTCATGGCCTTGAACACATTGAATGTCATCTTTTCATTGTGTAATCTCAAGGTAAGATCACCTTTTTGGACATCAATGATAGCTCCAGCAGTAGCCAAGAATGGCCTTCCCAGAATAATGGAGGTTTTGGCTTCCTCCTGCATGTCCAATACTACAAAATCTGCCGGGAATATGAAGTCTCCTACTTTCACCAACAAATCCTCTACTATGCCATGAGGGAATTTGAACGATCGATCTGCCAGTTATGAGGCCATTTTTGTTGGTTTAGCCTCCTCGATCTTCATCTTCCTCATCATTGCTACTAACATCAAATTGATGCTGCCTCATAAGTCACAAAGGGCCTTCTCTACTGTGATTTCCCCTATAATACAAGGGATCTGAAAGCTCCCAGGATCCTTCAACTTCTGGGGTAGTTTGTGCTGGATGATAGCACTACATTCTTCAGTTAGTATCATAATCTTATTGTTCTTCCAGCTTCTCTTCTTAGTCATCAGCTCCTTCAGGAACTTGGCATAGAGTGGCATTTGTTCTATTGCTTCAGCAAAGGGTATGTTGATTTGTAGTTTCTTAAAGATTTCCAAGAATCTCACAAACTGGTTGTCATCTTCCTTTTTCTTCAACTGTTGAGGATATGGAGCTCTTAAGATGTTCAATTTTGGCATCCTTTTTTCTTTTTGTGGACTTGAAGTGGGAGTTTGAACTCCATCTTGCTCTTCTTCCTTTTCAGTTGAGCCTTCTTCTTGTGGTTTTTGGGAGAGTTCCTTAAGTTCCTTCCCACTCCTAAGTGTTATAGCTTGACACTCCTCCTCTTTGCTTGAATTGTTATTATTGCAGAAGTTGTGGTTAGAAAGCTGCTTGAAAAGATAACCAATTTGTGTCTCCAGTTTCTTGATGGCAGCATTTTGATTCTGCATGTTTGACTGCACTTCCTCTCGAAATACCTTACTGTTTCTGACGTTCTTGTATACTCCTTCAAAAGGTTTCAAGCTTAGAGAGTCTGTCATCAATTGATGGTAAATTGAGATTAGAGGTGGAAGGATGAGAGGTGTTGTTGTGGGGGTGTTGATATGTCCTCTGTGTGAATTGTTGATGAGCTGCATTGTTGTTGGAGTTGTAACGTCTCTGGTCTTGGCTTTGCTCTTGCTGATTCCCCCACCCAAAGTTTGGGTGGTTCCTCCATCCAGAGTTGTATGTCTTGGAGTATGGATCATGGTTCTGTCTAGGTGAATTCCCAATGTAGTTGGCTTGCTCAAGGTCCTCTTCTTCAACTTCTTCTTGGGTTGTTGATAAGGTGGTGATTGCTGCCACTTGGTTCCTCTCCATCTTCTTGGTGAGGTCAGCTAACTGCTTGGTAATGAGCTTGTTCTGAGCCAGCAGAGTATCCACATTGTTTAGCTCCATTACTCCCTTAGTGTTCTTTCTTTCGAAAGCATAGAAGTAGTCATTCTCAGCTACAGTTTCAATGACATCTATGGCTTCTTCAATGGTCTTCTTCTTGTTCAAGGATCCTCCAGAGGAATGATCTATTGCCTTCTTTGATTTATATGACAAGCCTTCATAGAAGATATGCAACTGCACCCATTCATTAAACATATTTGGTGGACACCTTCTTGTTATGTCTTTGAACCTTTCCCAAGCTTCATAAAGTGTCTCCCTATCTTGCTATCTGAATATTTGTACTTCAGTTCTTAACCTATTGATCCTTTGCGGGGGGTAAAATCTTGCCAAAAACTTATTCACTACCTCCTCCCAATTTGTCAGGCTTTCTTTTGGGAAGGATTCGAGCCATTTGAATACCTTGTCCCTGAGTGAGAAAGGGAACAAGAGCAGCCTATAGACATCCTGGTGGACTCCATTGGACTTCACTGTGTCACAAATCCTCAAGAAGATGGTCAAGTGTTGATTCGGATCTTCTTGAGCACCTCCTCCAAATGAGCAATTATTCTGCACAAGAGTGATGAGCTGAGGTTTTAGCTCGAAATTGTTGGCGTGTATGGTGGGCTTCTGAATTCTGCTCCCACAGTTGCCTGGGTTGGGATTGATATAAGAGCTTAACTCTCTTCTATCCTCCCCAACATGATTTGCTCTAACTCCTCCCTCATGGTTATTAGCCTCTTCTTCATGTTGGTTTTCTATGTTGCCTTCCATGTTTAGTTCAAAGTGTTCCTCCTCCTCTTCAGCACTGATTGCACGTTTCCCTCTTGCTTCCCTCCTTAATCTAAGGAGGGTCCTCTCTGGTTCAGAATCGAAAGAAGTTGAAGCCCCACTTCTTCTCCCTGTCATACAACCCACAAGTACCAGCAAGGAAAAACTATGTGCAGATAGTATTGTTGTCAAAATTACTGTTAGTTGTGAGTGAAGCAATATATCAAACAGTTAGTGGGTTAGTAAACTGAATTCTAAATAACAGAGAAACGAAAAAGTAGAGAGGGAAAGGGAAGAAGTTAACTAAGACAGAAAGTAAATTACACAAATAGAAAGTTAATTCAACAAAACAAAAATGCTCAATCTAGTGATCTTCCAATCTAATAATTGTTGATGCACAATCAATCCCCAGCAACGGCGCCATAAACTTGATGCAGGTGGAAATTGTCTCTCAACAAATTTCCTTCGGCAAGTGTACCAAATTTTGTCGTCAAGTAAAAACTCACAATAGAGTGAGGTCGAATCCCACAGGGATTGATTGATCAAGCAACTTTGATTAGAAGATTGTTCTCGTTGAGCGAATTCAGAATTTGGGTTGAGAGTTGCAGGAAATAAAATGGCGGGAATGTAAATGACGGAAAAGTAAATGCTAGAATTAAAGAACTGGAAGTAAATGACTGCAATTAAATTGCAGAATTGTAAATGGGAATGGGGTGTTTGCTCATGAAAATAAACGCAGAAATTAAAGAGAATGGGTGAGATCAGAATTGGGGAGTTCATTGGGCACAGGAGATGTTGCAATTCTCCGAATCAAGTTCATTTTCATCTCTTCCTCAATCAATGCATTCATTGATCTCCTTGGCAATCTTAATTGATTGAATTACAATTTCTTGCAATTCAATCTCTCAAATCTTGATCAATAGCCAATTCCTTGGTCAATTGCTCATGAGAAGAGATGAAGTGTGGTCACTGATTATACCACATGCATTTCCCAAATCAAGTTTTGAGAGGATTATAGTCACATATCCATCCAAACC
>NC_029776.3:59362125-59373335 GCF_000817695.3 Arachis duranensis | reverse complement strand
GTATTGATCTATCAAATTACAACAGAGCTCCCTACCCAATGAAATGGGTTTAGTTGTTCATAGCTCTAAAAAATGAAAACAAAGATGGAGAATACATTCTGAACTAGAAGAGCAGAGAAAGTAAAAATATAGAGAGTAATGCTTTTCTTTTCCTCTCAGACTCCTTTCCATCTCTCTCCCCCAAAAAAACTTCCTAAATAATTCAAAGCTACTCATATATATACTACTCTTCTATTCTTCTAGTTGATTCTTCAAGTCTTGGGCCTTTAGATCTTCAGTTTGGAGCAGTTCTCTTCTTACTTGGGCTTGGTTTTACTTGCAGAGAGAAAGTGTGAAGTGGGCAGAGATTTTAGCTCAAGACGTTAGAGGTGTTAACATTCAGTGAGAAAATGGGTTCGAAATTGTTAGTGTCGTTCAACTTTTTCACTAACGTTTCTTACCCAAGTAAAGGTCACGTTAACCTCAACGTTAGTGGCACAAACGTTGCCACTAACATTGCCTCTTTGTCCTTCGCACACGTTATTGGGGCTCAACTTTCCCAATAACGTTGAGAGCCTCCCCCTTTCCCACGTTAGAGTCCACGTTGACTTAGTTAACATGGCCCTTTTAACGTAGGCATGCCAATCTTCAAGAACGTTAGTGACACTCAACATGTTCACTAACGTTCCAATATGCCCCTATTCACGTTAGAATCCACATTAACTAGGTTAACGTGGCTTCTAACGTGCCTTTGCAAACCATTTCCAACGTTAGTGACAACGTTGAGTGTCACTAACGTTGGCTCATCTTTCACTCAATGCCGTTAGCTTCCACGTTAACTAAGTTAACGTAGAAGTTAACGTGGCTCCTTGGGGTTTTGTGGTTGCTTCCAACGTTAGTGACAATGTTGGGTGTCACTAATGTTGTCGACCATTCTTTCCTTTCACATTAGCTCCCACGTTAACCAAGTTAACATGGAAGTTAACGTGGTACATTGCACCTTAGGCCAACGTTAGTGACAATGTTGAATGTCACTAGCGTTGGCTTCCTTCCCCTTGTTAACATTAGAGGCCACGTTAATCAAGTTAACGTGGACTCTAACGTGGCCACTTATGATCATTGGCCAACGTTAGTGATAATGTTAAGTGTCACTAACGTTGGCTCAAAATCCTTTCTTCACGTTAGATCTCACGTTAACTTAGTTAACGTGACTCTTAACATGGGCAATGATGGCTTCGGGAACGTTTTTGGCAATCACTTTTCTCATTAACTTTGCAAGTTACCTCCCATTCCACGTTAGTGGCCACGTTAATTAGATTAACGTGACTGCTAAGTGGTTCCTCCTTGCTTCCTTTGGTCCTGAAATCAAAGCAATAGAGTGCATCAAAGTTCTAGTCCAAGTCATGGGTAATGCAACATACAATTTGTCACTAAATTTATGCAAAACCCTCATGAAATCATGTAAAATGCACAATGTATGCTTGAATCAAGGTGTAAGTGAATATTTACCCAAAACTAGCTTATTTCCTAAGAAAATGCATGAAACTACCCTAAAAACTGTAAAGAAAAGGTCAGTAAAACTGGCCAAGATGCCCTTGCATCAATTTTAATCCCACTTTGTTAACCTCTAACTATGGAGGCAAGTTAAGTGGATGAATTAATTCCAATTTTCAATCAACAATGAGTTTGAAAAATCAAGAGTTACCAATTGTTTAACCAAGGACAAAAGGGGAAAAAGTAAAATTGCTAGAGTGAAAATATCCTCGGATGGGAAGTAACAATAACTTAAATCAAAGAGAGCAACAGTAAACTGAAATACCTCAAACATCATTAATAAACTAATATAGTTCCAACATGAGAAAATCTATAAGCCAATTGGACAATATCAATCAAACACAATAAAGGTTTCAGAGTAATCAAGGTATAAACGAGAGAATTCAATAATAAAAGGAATATTGAACCTGGATCGAGAGTCACTCTTAAAAACCAAGAGAAATCCTAAATCCTAGTTTCCAAAAATCCTAATTTCTAATCTTAATCCTAATGAGAGAGAGAGAGAGAGAACCCCTCTCAAAACTAGATCTAAATCATAAAAAATTGTAGAAAAATTCGTGCACACTTGAATGGATGCCTTCCCCCACTTTATAGCCTCTAATCTATGTTCTCTGGGCCGAAAACTGGGTTAGAAATAGCCCAGAAGTCACTTCCAGTGCTTTCTGGTCTGTACAGATCACAAAAAAGTGACGCGGCCACATGACTCACGCGGCCGCGCGGGTTGCGTTCGTGCCAGGTCACGCGTCCGCGTGACCCACGCGTTTGCGTCATCTGGCGTCGGGGCAACTTTGGCAAATTATATATCAAATCGAAGCCTCAGACGTTAGCTTTCCAACGCAACTAGAACCGCATCGTTTGGACCTCTTTAGCTAAAGTTATAGCCGTTTGAGTGCAAAGATGTCAGGTTGGACAGCTTAGCAGTTTCTCCAACTTCTTGTTTTCCTTCCACTTTTGCATGCTTCCTTTTCATCCTCTGAGCCATTCATGCCCTGTAATCTCTGAAAACACTTAACACACATATCAAGGCATCTAATGGTGATAAGAGAGGATTAATAATAAGAAAATATAAGTCCAAAGAAGCATGTTTTCAATCAAAGCACATAATTAGGAAGGGAATTGTAAAACATGCAAATAGTATGAATAAGTGGGTAAAGAGTTGATAAGATCCACTCAATTGAGCACAAGATAAACCATAAAATAGTGGTTTATCATAAGACCTGAATTTTTCAAAAGCAAAGACTATAGCAAGGAGTTCTTTTTCTGTGGTGGTGTAGTTTCTTTGTGATTCATTAAGGACCTTGCTGGCATAATATATGACATGCACTAACTTGTCTCTCCTCTGTCCTAATACAGCACCAGTGGCAAAATCTGATACATCACACATCAATTTAAAAGGCAATTCCCAGCTAGGTGGTGCTATAATAGGGCAGAGGAGAGCTTACTTTTAAGCTCCTCAAAAGCTTGCACGCATTCTCTATCAAATATGAAGGGTACATTAGAGACAAGCAAGTTACTTAATGGTTTAGCAATTTTTGAGAAGTCTCTGATGAACCTTCTATAAAAGCCAGCATGTCCCAAGAAGCTCCTAACTGCTTTGACATTGCAAGGTGGGGGTAATTTTTCAATCACTTTCACCTTGGCTCTATCTGCCTCTATGCCTTTCTTAGAGATTTTGTGGCCAAGGACTACCCCTTCGGTAACCATAAAATGACACTTTTTTCCAGTCTCTTGGCATCTCTTGAGCACCAAGGCAAGATGGTGTAAACGATTAGGGAAGGAGTCACCAAACACTGAGAAATCATCTATGAAAACCTCAATATATTTTTCAATCATATCAGAAAAAATGGATAGCATGCACCTTTGGAATGTGGCAAGTGCATTACACAAACCAAAGGGCATACATCTGTGTGCAAAAACACTACAAGGGCAAGTGAAAGATGTTTTTCTTGGTCCTTAGGATCCACTACAATCTGGTTGTAGCCTGAACATCCATCCAAGAAACAATAGTACTCATGCCCAGCAAGCCTCTCCAACATTTGATCCATGAAGGATAGAGGGAAGTGATCCTTCCTAGTGGCCTCATTTAGTTTTCGATAGTCTATACACATGCGTAATCCAGTGACTGTTCTTGTTGGTATCAGCTCATTCCTTTCGTTTGGCACAACTGTGATTCGTCCCTTTTTGGGGACTACTTGAATAAGGCTCACCCAAGGACTATTTGAGATAGGGTAAATCACCCCTGCTTGCCATAACTTTAGCACTTCCTTTTACACTACTTCCTTCATTGATGGGTTCAATCTTCTTTGTGGCTAGATTGATGGCTTGGCATCCTTCTCAAGAAGGATCTTATGCTTGCATATTGAAGGGCTTATTCCCTTTAAGTCAGATAGTGTCCACCCAATGGCATCCTTGTGTTGTTTCAACAACTTAATAAGCTCATCCTCTTGTTCCTTACTCAGGGTTGAATTGATGATTACTGGATAAGTGTCATTGCTCCCCAAGTAAGCATACTTCAAATTTGGAGGCGGAGTCTTTAGTTCCAGCTTGGGTGCTTCTACTTTTTCCTTTCTTGCCTTGTCTAGCATGATTGGGCTGTCCATGCTTTCTTGTGGTAATTCACTGCATGTTTGTTGCTCTTTTTCTATTGCATCTTCAAGCCTGTCTTCTTCTAGAACCCCTTAGACTAGTGTTTCCATTGTATCCACCATCATGCACTCTCCAATGGACTCCTTTGGGTAGCTCATAGCAGTGAACACATTGAATACTATCTTTTCTTCATGAAGCTTGAGGACCAGTTCTCCTTTTTGTACATCAATTATAGCTCCAGCTATTGCCAAAAATGGTCTCCCTAGTATGATTGATGTATTGGCTTCTTCATCCATGTCAAGCACTACAAAATCTGTTGGGAATATGAAGTCACCCACCTTAACTAACAAGTCCTCCACTATTCCATGGGAGAACTTGAATGTTCTATCTGCTAGTTGAAGTTCCATTCATGTTGGCTTGGCCTCTTCAATTCTCATTCTCTTCATAATGGACAAGGACATAAGGTTAATGCTAGCTCCCAGATTACACAATGCTATCTCAATGCTAATGTCTCCTATGATGCATGGGATTTGAAAGTGGTGCATGGAATTGTGATTCACACTTTTCACAACTCCGATATAACTAACTAGCAAGTGCACTGGGTGGTCCAAGTAATAAACCTTACGCGAGTAAGGGTCGATCCTACAGAGATTGCCGGCTTGAAGCAAGCTATAGTCATCTTGTAGATCTTAGTCAGGTGGATTCAATAGTCTTCATCTAATCATGCGTGCTCCCTTCCATGGCAAGCTGTATGATCCTCTCAGTGAAAATGGTCCGACTACAGTTTCTATATGGCTAATCAACTGTCGAATTTCTCGTCTCAGATGAAAAATACCAGGTACAGCTACCGCATGGCTAATCATCTGTCGGTTCTCACTTATGTCGAAATAGGATCTCTCTATCCTTTTGCACACTATTACTGCGCCCAACAGTCGTGAGTTTGAAGCTCGTCACAGTCATCCCGTCCCAGATCTTACTCGGAATACCACAGACAAGGTTTAGACTTTATGGAACTCAAGAATGCTGCTAATTATTTCTAGCCTATACCACGAAGGTTCTAACCTCACGGACTCGGTCCGTGGATCAAAGACCCAAGAGACTATACTCCAGCTGTCGTCCAATGACTACGTTGAACATCATATAGACTACTTGTGGTTGTCAGGCACGCGGATCTTGGCTAAGTGAGTAATAAAGATAGTAGGTGATTGTCACGGGTCACCCCTTCATTCTGAATTAATTGAATTAAGAATGAGAGTATATCTTGGAGAAGAAGGAGGCATGAATTGAAAGAGAAATAATAGTAGTTGCATTAATTCATGAAGAACAATAGAGTTCCACACCTTAATCTATGAGGTATAGAAACTCCACCGTTGAAAAATACATAAGAGAGAAAGGTCTAGGCATGGCCGAATGGCCAGCCTTCCAAATGTGAAAAATGGCATAAGCTCCCAGATACAATAGTAAAAAGTAATATTTATACTAAACTAGTTACTAGGGTTTACAGAAAATAAGTAACTAAGTGCAGATAGTGCAGAAATCCACTTCGGGGCCCACTTGGTGTGTGTTTGGGCTGAGCTTTGAAGCTTTTCCGTGCATAGGCCATTTTTGGAGTTAAACGCTAGCTTGGATGCCAGTTTGGGCGTTTAACTCCAATTCTGGTGCCAGTTCCGGCGTTTTACGCCAGAAAAAGGTCTCTAGTGGGTGTTTTAACGCCAGTTTGGGCCATCAAATCTCGGACAAAGCATGAACTATTAATCATTGCTGGAAAACCCAAGATGTCTAATTTCCAGCGCAATTGAGAGTGTGGCAATTGGACTTCTGTAGCTCCAGAAAATCAATTTCGAGTGTAGGAGGGTCAGAATCCAACAGCATCTGCAGTCCTTTCTCAGCCTCTGAATCAGATTTTTGCTCAGGTCCCTCAATTTCAGCAAGAAAATACCTGAAATTACAGAAAAACATAAAAACTCATAGTAAAGTCCAGAAATGTGATTTTTGCATAAAAGTTAATAAAAATTGACTAAAAAAATAACTAAACATACTAAAAACTATGTAAAAACAATGCCAAAAAGCGTATAAATTATCCGCTCATCAGAAAGCTTCCAGGATATTTCATCTTTTGGGAAGCTTTCTGTATAATAGTACTACATTCCTCTGTGAGCACTACAGATTCCTTTTTTCTCCAGTTCTTTTTCTTAGTCATGAGCTCTTTTAGGAATTTAGCATAGAGTGGCATCGGCTCTAGTGCTTCTGCAAATGGTATATTGATTTGGAGCTTTTTGAATATCTCTAAGAACTTGGAGAACTTGCAGTCCTTTCTATCTTTTCTTAGCCTCTGTGGGTATGGTGCTTTTGGAACATAGGATTTTAAGACATCCTTTGTTAGGGTAGGTGTATGTATCTCTTCTTCCTCTTTGATTTCTGAGTTCTTGTCAACCTCTTCTTCTTGTAAGTTGTGGCTTGGAGATCCCTATTTCACCACCTTTCCACTTCTTAATGTGATGGCCTTGCATTCCCCCTTTGGATTGGTCATGGTATCACTAGGAAATGCATTTGTAGACATGGTAATTGCTTGGATATATATCCAAATTGTGCTTCTAATTTTGTGATTGCTACTCCTTGGTTGTTTAAGTTGGATCTGACTACTTCTTGGTAGGTCTCCAACTTCTTGTCAATTTGTGCTTTTGTCATTGCTGCTTCTTCTACCATCTTTGCAAGTATGGCCTCTAACCTTGCAAATTTGTCACTGTCATCACATGGTTGTGAAGTTGAAGATGACATATTATGATTGGTTGGGTTTTGAAGATGGTTGTTGTGTGATTGGTGATTGGGTTGGAAGGGGCATTATGTGAGTTGTGGTAAGATCTATGATTATTTGATTGATGGTTGGGATTGTTATGTTGGTTAGAGTGGTATGGCTTGTGGTCTTGGGCTTAGTGTTGCTGGTTTCCCCATCCAAATTTTGGGTGGCTTTTTCAACCTGGATTGTAGGTTTTAGCATGGGGATCATATGGTTGTCTAGGTGGATTGTTCACATAATTAGCTTGCTCCCAATCATATTCATCTTCTAGACTAGTCCTTTCTTGTACTAGTGCTTGAGTGTTGATTGCTGAGGCCTGATTTTTCTCTATTTGCTAGGTAAGAGCTGCCAGTTAGGCTGTGATCACTTTGTTTGGAGCAAGCAGAGCATCCATCTGGTTTAGCTCCATTACTCCCCTTCTTAGGTTCCTACTAGATGCATAAAAGTACCCATTATTGGCCACATTATCTATAATGTCTATGGCCTCTTCAATGGTCTTTTTGGAATTAAGGGAACCTCCTAAAGAGTGACCTAAGGCCTTCTTTGCCTCTTGGGACAGTCCTTCACAGAAAATGTGCAACTGCACCCACTCATTAAACATATCTAGAAGGCATCTCCTTGTCAGCTCTTTGTACCTCTCCCAAACTTCATAGAGAGTCTCTCCATCTTGTTGTCTGAACGTTTCTACCTCAGTCCTTAACTTGATAATTCTTTGGTAAGGGTAGAATTTTTCCAGGAACTTATTCACCACTTCCTCCCAAGTTGTCAAACTCTCTTTCGGGAAGGATTCGAGCCACTTGTATGCTTTATCCCTAAGAGAAAAGAGGGAACAGAAGTAGTCTATAAGTGTCAGGGTGATCGCCATTGGCTTTCACAGTGTCACAGATTCTCAGGAAGGTAGACAGATGTTGATTTGGATCTTCTTTAGCATTTCCTCCAAATGAGCAGCTATTTTGAACAAGGGTGATTAGCTGTGATTTGAGCTCAAAGTTGTTGGCATGTATGGTGGGTCTAAGATGCTGCTCCCATAATTTACAGGGTTGGGTTTGATAAAAGAGCCTAGCACTGTTCTTTCTTGATGATTGTGTGCTTTACCCTCCATGTTTTAGTTTGGATTCTCATCTTCCTCTTCTTCACCAACTACCCTTTTTCCTCTTGCCACTGCCTCTCTTTTCACCCTTAATAATGTCCTTTTCGGTTCAGAATCATAAGAGGTTACAGCTCCTCTCCTGCCTATCAAACATAACACAGACATAATCCAGACCAAAACTGAACACCCTCTTATTAAAAGGGTGGGTGAGTCAAGCTTGGTTGATGCAAAGCATCAAATAGTTAGTGTGCCTCAGTTAAAATGCCAGTATATACAATGAACAATTGAAAATTCAAGTGCTAGAAGAAATAAAAAATGAAGAACTAAAATTAGATTGGTTAACAAAATAAAGAAAATGCTTAAACTCAGTACCCATCAACTTAATCATTGTCAATTTAGAATCAATCCCTGGCAATGGCGCCATAAACTTGATGAGTTAAAATTACCATATGATTATAATAACTCTTTCAGCAAGTATACCGAGTTATCATGAAGTAAAAACTCACAGAGAGTGACATCGATCCCATGAGGATTGATAGATTGAACAACTTTAGTTAGCACGGTAACTTAGTTAAGCTATTCAAGAGTAAGAGTTGAGTACAAAAATCCAATCATCAAAATGGTGCCGTTGCCGGGGAATTGCAATGGTGTTAGGTTATTGGTTATTGTATATATGTGAATATTGTGAATAAGTTGCTTGTTTGATTTAGTAGCTAGATTTTATCTCCTTGTCTTTATACCTTTTATTTTTGTTTTTGCTATCATGAATTCTCACTTTGGCTATGAGTTTGGTTCTAATTGTGTTGTAGGAGATGTGAATTTCAATGATGATACTCGTTATGGATGGAATCAACAAAGATGGGAGGAGCCTCAAGGAATTGATCACTCCTATTGGCAACAACCTCTGGATACTTATAGGTATAATCACCATTCTAATACATGTCAATTCAATGGCTATGGTGAAACCTTTTGCGAAAATCAACAACCACCATCATATGCCTATGAATCCTATCCTCAGCATGAACCTCAACCATTCTAACAAGCCTTTCATTACCAAACACCTTCCTATGATCCATATCTATCATATGACCAATCACCCATATCATATTCTGATGACCATTATGAGCAAGAACCCTTAGAACCACCAGAACCCTATCATGATTATTACCAAGAACCACCTCAATACACATCATCTCCATACCATCACCAAGAAGAACCACCTTCCTACTATGAACCCTTTCTCCAAAATAATGAACCTTCCTATCCAACCCAAGCCCTAATAGATGACTCTCTAGCTTTAATACTTCATGGACAAGCGGATATACAATGGGATACACTAGAGTTTGTGACTAATTTGACCAAAGTGGTGCATGTTCTAGCCTACCAATGCTTGAATACTCGAGGTACTTCCGTAGATACATGTGAGAAACCAAAGGAAGAGCAAAGCATGGAGAAGAAATTGGAAAATCCGGTGAAGAAGGATGGATCAAATTTTTGTATTGGAGCAACTAGAGGAAGCCATGATTGTTGAAAAAAAGGAAGAAGTGGTCGAAGATTTAGGAGATGTTGAAAGTCTATGGGAATGTAGCATCATGGAGCACTCTTCCAAGAAGCTTGATATTGATGTTGAGGAGGGTGCGCAACCTCCAAGGCATATCATCATTGGAGACTTGGATGAGGTTTACCAAGAGATGGATTCAATCCTAGATGAATTTCTATCTACAATTGAATCCTCTCCCATTGGACATGAAGTTGAAATTATAGAAGAATGTGCACAACCTCCCATGCCCTTGGTGAGCAATGAAGAAGGGAATGGATCAGAAGAGAGCTACTGGTGCGCGAAATTGTGAACAATACTTTTCACAACTCTCATAATCCCCGGTCATGAACCCCAAAAACTTGGTGTTCAATACCATGGCATTAACACAACTTTGCACAACTAACCAGCAAGTGCACTGGGTCGTCCAAGTAATAAACCTTACGCGAGTAAGGGTCGATCCCACGGAGATTGTTAGTATGAAGCAAGCTATGGTCATCTTGTAAATCTTAGTCAGGCAAACTCAAATGGATATGGTGATGAACGCATAAAAACATAAAGGTAAAGATAGAGATACTTATGTAATTCATTGGTAGGAACTTCAGATAAGCGCATGAAGATGCCTTCCCTTCCGTCTCTCTGCTTTCCTACTGTCTTCATCCAATCCTTCTTACTCTTTTCCATGGCAAGCTTATGCAAGGGTTTCACCGTTGTCAGTGGCTACCTCCCATCCTCTCAGTGAAAAAAAGTAAATGACATTAAATGTAAAGGGGGAAGGGAAAAGTGCAGTAAATTGAAGAACAGAATTGTAAATGTGCAGAATCTTAAAGAGCAAGAAAGTAAATGACTGAAACTTAAAGTGCAAGAAACTTAAATTGCAGTAACTTAAATGGCAAGAAAGATAAATGGCTTGAATATAAAAGGAAATTGAGGAATGGGATTGTAAGATCTAAACAAAGCAGAAGTAAATTGCAGCAAGAGATTGAGCAGAATTCAAATCAGGAACAAGGAGCGTTCAAACAAAATTTAAGTGAAATGTAGCAGAGGTTCACAGAAGAACCAAAAGTGAAATTGTGATCTCAGGATTCCAAGGGCTTAGGTAGCAAAGCCTAAAACCCAATTTCCTTCCCCGATCTGAATTAACTAAGCAATTAACAGAAAATTTAAGATGAAGCAGTAGAAGAACAGATTTGGAATTCAATAATGCAGAAATTAAAGTGCAAGGAGCTTGAATGGGAATTGGGACAGAATTTCCCCAATTTCACACACCCAATGCTCAGAAAACAGAAGAGTAGAATTGCCCAAGAGAAGTGAGGAAGGAGATCAATCAATTCTCCTTTGATCCTCTTGGTAGTTCTCGGACAAACCTCTCAAGAAAGTTCAAAGACAAAGGAAATTCAAAAGCTCTCAAAAATAAGAGTAAAAATTCAAAGCTCAAAGTAAAGGTAGCTAAAAAAGTCCTAATTACATCAAACTAAGTCCTATTTATATACTTTCTATTCTTGGATAATGGGATTTGGATGGGCTTTTGGATTGGTGAAGAAATGAATTAAAATGAATTTTTAATTTGAATTTTGGCCCAAAAACCACTCCCAGGAGGCTGCCCTGCCCTTGTGGAGGGCAGGGCAGAAAATTGATGCTTGGTGCTTGGAGTTGGTGCGGCCATG
>NC_029776.3:59353414-59354237 GCF_000817695.3 Arachis duranensis | reverse complement strand
CTGCGGCCATGTGCGAGTTGGTGCGGCGTGTTGTGATTCTGGCGCGTCCTGGTGCGAGTCTGGCACGAGGTTGGTGCGCCAGAGGCTGCCCTGCCCGCGCCAAGGGCAGGGCGGGAAAGTTTGGTGCACCAGGGAGCGTTGTGCGTGCGGATGGTGCTGCCAGGGGGCATTTGGGCGTGCGGATGGTGCTGGACGCTGCCCTGCTCGCGCCAAGGGCAGGGCAGGAACGGGTTGGTGCGCCAGGGAAGGAACGCGCGCGCCAATGCTGCCAGGACGAGGAAATTGGTGCGCCAGGTTGAGAAATGGTGCGCCAAGGTCTTGTGTGTGATGCGCCAATTCAAAAGCTGCCCTGCCCGCGCCAAGGGCAGGGCAGGGTTGCCATATTGCACGCCTGTGTTCGAACCTGGGCCGATGCAAACACGCTTCTTTTTCTCTTGGCTTTTTGGCACGCTAGTCACCCTTAGTCTTTGGCTTCCTCATGGTCCCTTGCTCGAACCTTGTAGCATGCATAGTTGATATTTTCTTCTTGATTTTCTTCCTCATGGAGCCCGATTCTGCCCTCCACAAGGGCAGGGCAGAGTTTGCTTCTCTTGGTTCCAAGGCATCATTTTGTGCTCTGCCCTTGGAGTGGGCAGGGCAGAGTTGCCTAAGCTTGCTTGGTCACTTAATGCTGCCCTCCTAGAGGGCAGTCTGCCCTTGTGGAGGGCAAGGTTGCTTCCCCCATTAGTTGCGTCACGCTTCTCTCCTCTTTGGCCACGCTTTCCTTTTCTTGTGTCACGCTTCTTAGGCCACACTTTTCATTTTCTTTTCTTTTCTTCACCTA
>NC_029776.3:59351858-59353208 GCF_000817695.3 Arachis duranensis | reverse complement strand
CGCTCACAGCATGACCATGCCTACTTCAAAGGGCTATAACTTGAGCTACAGACGTCTAATTGATGTGCTTTCAGTTGCGTTGGAAAGCTGACATTCAGAGCTTTCCAATGATATATAGCAATCCATATTTGGCATAAAATTGAGGCATGAGTGAAAGGCATCTTTAAGGGCAAAAAATAAGCGAAAATAAACCAAAGTGCTTCCACCAAGGCTCGAAGAGGGAGACACAAGGAAATCAAGGAAGTCTGCTCTCAAGGAGAGCAGAGTGCTCTCTTGGAGAGCAATGTCGTGCTTCTCTTCATGAAAAATCAAGGAAAATTGCTGCCCCAAATGCTTTCACCAAGATTCGAACTTGGGACCTCAGCCGAGAACAAGGAAAGTTTTGCGCTGCCCACAAGGAGAGCAGAGCAACATTCCTTGGTGCATGGCACGCATGCTTGGACGCACACAAAGGAGCTTAGGCACGCAGCATTATGACACAGCCAGAGACTTGTTGCACGTATCACAGCACGGGCAAAGGCAAGGTGCGCACAAGACACCACTGCCCCGCTCTCCACAAGAGGAGAGCAGCCTCCTGGGAGCAACATGGGCCAAAATTCAACTAAAATTCCATTTAAATTCAATTCCTCTCCAAATTATATCAAGGCCAACCAAACCCTTTTCTCCTCAAATCCAAAGCAAGCAAAGCCCACATCATCACTCAAAGGCACATGGATAAATTAGATTAGGATTTTTATTTTAATTGTAATTTGTTTTAATTTCATTTTCATTTTTCATTTTGTAAAGCCTATATAAGGCATCATTTCCATCTTTGTAGAGGAGGCTAGCACACTAGGGAGTATTAGGAATTGAGAGTTCTCTCGTCTTAGTTTTCATTTTTGTTTGAATTTTGGATCAAGAATTGAAGGAATTCTGTTTCACTTGATCTGAAATCTCTTTGTTCTTCTTCTGCATTGAATCTGAGTTTTCTTTATTGCTTCCATCTCATTTTCTTTTTCAAATTGCTTCTCTGTTGGGTCAAGGAAGGAATTGAGATCTAGACTTGTTTTCTAGTCTCATTGATTCCCTGAGATGCTCACTTGTCTTTTTAGATTTCATATTTGAATTGAGCTTTCTTGCTGATTTATTTCTCTGCTGTTATTTCATCTGCATTTTTACCTTTCTGTTCCTATTGCTTCCAATTTAATTTTAAGCAATTTAATCTCCCTGCAATTGTTCTGCGCTTTGCTTTACTGCTCTCTTTAATTTCCAGCACCCAATCCCCCTTTTCTTTTCATGCAATTTACTTTTCTTGCAATTTAAGTTTCAGCTATTTTACTTTCTTGCTCTTTAAGTTTCCTGCCAATTTAC
>NC_029776.3:59350877-59351758 GCF_000817695.3 Arachis duranensis | reverse complement strand
TTACATACCCATATGGCCTTACCCTTTCATTATCCTTTGCAAACCAATTTGAGCCTAATATACCCATTTGTTCTTTACTCTTGCTCATTACTGACTCTAAGCGGAAAACAATAATGTCCTTAATTTGAATCCTTGGTTAGCTTAGACTACTAAAAGTGCTTATGATTTAAGTGTGGGGAAGTTGGGTTTGAAAATATTTGGTTTGAATAATTGGGTGTTGTATATTTTAGTGAAAATGTGCAAAATAATGGTTGAGCACATGTTATTGCATTCAATACTTTAATTATATTCATTGAAAAAAAAGTGAAAAAGAAAAATAAAAGAGCAATTAATAAAAGGGGACAAAATGCCCCAAAATAAATCAATGCATATGAGCTGTACTCAAAACTTGGAATGCATAATTATGTAGTAAACACAGTTGATGGGAAGCTAGATTTTGTATTTGAATTAAATGGATTGTCTTGAGTTAGGTGGAAAGTTTATGTTAATTAAGGATTCAGATTTTAATCCACTTGGCCAAATACAATCCTACCTTGACCCTAACCCCATTACAACCCTTAAAAGACCTCTTGATTTGTGTATTGGTGCATTAAATTTTTGTTGATTGTTAGATGAAGAGCATGCTATAGAAAGCAGGATTAGTAGAGAATTGAGAGAACTGACCCTAGACACTTGAGAGTTAGAATGATATACACTACTAGTAAGGGTTCAGTGCTTAATTCTACGTTCCCTGCTTTTATGAGCTATCTTCTTCTTGCAAGTTACTTATATTGTATTTTGTGATTTGAATTAGTGAAATCCAGTTCATATTTATTCTTGAAAGATTTATTTACTTTTTCACCAAGTAGGTAGAATCATTTTAGCATGTAGTTGCATTCACA
>NC_029776.3:59344999-59348948 GCF_000817695.3 Arachis duranensis | reverse complement strand
TGGGAGTTGATTAGTTGGAAGCCCCATTATTGTTGGATTACTCTTTAGATTAATTGATAATTAAAGGTTATCCTGTTTAGTTATCTCTTACTAGGTAAGGGAAAGTCAAACAAGTTGGGATGCTATGCCCGTTCACAAGTTGCAACCCACTTAATTAAAAGGGGTTGGTGTTATTGACTAGAGGGTATGCCAACAGTAACCCAATTATAATCTTTCTTTCAAGTCTTCCAACTCAAGGGTTCCTTTCAATCAACTCCCCATCAAGTTAGGGAACTACTCGCTCATTGTGAATGTAAAATTTATAACATATGAAAAGGAATTAAAGAAAGACATTGTAAATAAAAATCAAAATAATCAATTAAAAATAAAAGTAATCCTTGTATTAAATAATCCTAAAAATATTCCAATGGTAAAATTAAACAAAGCAAAGGACATGGAAGAGTAAAGCCAAGTAAAGAAAACGAACTAGAATGACGAAGTCTTGATGAGGTAATAACTCTTCTCAATATCCCAATGCAAAAAGTGGTAGAAAAATAAAACCCTAAGAACTATGAATGTGTAGAGAGAAAAACCTAGAGGAGGAGTAAAAACTAGATCTAAAACTAAAACTATGTAGAATGAATTGTTGTCCCTGGTTTCTGCATGTTCTCTGGCTCTAGTCTGCTGTTCTATGCCGAAAACTGGGTCAAAATAGGGTCCAAAATCGCCCCCCAGCAAATTATGCAGATTATGCAGATCGCGCACGTCACGCGAACGCGTCATCCATGCGGACGCGTCATTCGCGCTTTTTTCCTGGCACGCATTCGCATCGTCCACGCTTCTGCGTCACTTGTGCTTTCCCATCCGCGCGGTCGCGTGAGCCATGCGGCCGCGTCATTGGAATTTCTCCTCTTTCGTGCGAACGCGTGAGCCATGCGGCCGCATCACTTCTCGCTGGTTATGTCCTCAATTTCTCGTGTTCATTCCATTTTTGCTAGCTTCCTTTCCAATCTCCAACTCATTCATGCCCTATAAAGCCTGAAACACTTAACACACAGATTACGGCATCTGATAAACCACTATTTCATGGTTTATTTTGTGCTCAATTGAGTGGATTTTATCAACTCTTTACCCACTTATTCATACTATTCACATGTTTTACATTTGCCTTCCTAATTATGTGCTTTGATTGAAAACATGCTTCTTTGATCTTATATTTGCTTATTATTAATCTTCTCTTATTACCATTAGATGCCTTGATATGTGTGTTAAGTGTTTTCAGAGATTATAAGGCAGGAATGGCTCAGAGGATGGAAAGGAAGCATGCAAAAATGGAAGGAATACAATAAGTTGGAGAAATTGCTAAACTGTCCAGCCTGACCTCTTCGCACTCAAACGGCTATAACTTTAGCTTCAGAGGTCCAAACGACACTGTTCCAGTTGCGTTGGAAAGCTAACGTCTGGGACTTCGATTTGATATATAATTTGCCATAGCTGCCTCGATGCCAGGTGACGCGAACACGTGACCTGGCAGGAACGCAACCCGCGCGGCCGCGTGAGCCATGCGGCCGCGTCACTTTTCCGCGACCTGTACGGACCAGAAAGCGCTGGAAGTGATTTCTGGACTGTTTCTGACCCAGTTTTCGGCTTAGAGGACACAGATTAAAGGCTATAAAGTGGGGGAATGCATCCATTCATAGGAGGGCTTTTCATAATTTACTTTTCCATGATTTAGATTTAGTTTTGAGAGAGGTTCTCTCCTCTCTCTCTCTTAGGATTAGGATTTAGGATTTCTCTTAGTTTTAGGAGTAACTCTCGATCCAGGTTTAATATTCCTTTTACTTTTTATTTCTCTTTTACTTTTAGATACTCTAATGCTTTTATTTGTATTTGATTTATGTTGTCCAATTGGCTTATGAACTTTTCCATGATAGATTTTACTACTTTGAATGTATTTTATTTGAGGTATTTTTAGATTTAATTTTGCTTTGCTTTATTTATATTGATGCTTTTTAATTTAGATATTTTCTTCCTTTTGACTTTAGTTCAGTAATTGGTAACGCTAAGCTGTCAATAAAGCAGTGATATAAATTGGGAGTTGCTTCAATAACTCTAGTCTTTCCACCGGAATTGACTAGGACCTGAGGATTAAGCTAATAAATCTACTTGATTTACCTTCATAATTAGAGGTTAACAAAGTGAGATTAAAATCTCAATTTCATCATAATTGATAAGGATAGGACCTCCAGTTATAATACCTTGCCAAGAGTTTATTTTATTATTATTTTATTTTACTTGTCATATAACATATTCCCACCTTACTTCCTAAACCCTAATTTACAAACTCATAACCAATAATAAGAACATACTTCCTTGCAATTCCTTGAGAAGACGACCCGAGGTTTAATACTCGGTTATCAATTTAAAAAGGGGTTTGTTACTTGTGACAACCAAAACGTTTGTACGAAGGGATTTCTGTCGGTTTAGAGACTATATCTACAACGCGACTGTTTTTATGAAATTCTTCCTTCTCTCTCCTAATTTCTCTTTTCTAATCCTAATTTCTTCATTCTCTCTCCTTTCTCACTTTCTTTTTTCTTCTCCTCCTTTTTCCCTCTCATTTTATTTTACTTCATTTATTTGCATATTTCATTCATTGCATTATTCTCATTGGTGTTGGAGTTTTATTTGGATAAGTGCCTTATTTTATTTAAGCACGTGGCTACTCGGAGAAGAGATTTGACAATTGACATTTACTTATGGCTCTCATATACATTTGGATTACATTATTTTCATCCCTATTTTAACTTGCACACCCAATGTATTTGGGATTATCATTCACAATTGTCATCATTACACGTGCTCTTTAATTTGGCACATTTATTACTTGATGCTTGAGCTATGCCTCTCATGCCTATTATTTGCATGTTTTTACCCTCTTGCATCTAATTATTTTAAATTTCTCTTTATTGTTGTCTTTCCTACATGTTGTAGCTACCATGTAGATGGACTATCATCTTTCCTTTGGCATTCTTTATCACTTAGAATTTCCTCCCTTCTGGTCTTAGTTTTCTATATTTCACACTCTTCCTTTTTCTTCTTCCTTAGGCATGGGTACCAAGAAAGGAAAAGAGAAGGCCACTGACAAGACACCAGCAAGGAAAGGAACCAAGAGATCTCCAACCAAGACACCTCAATCTACAAGCGTCAGTTGGAGCAACCCTTCCACCTGCACATCTCAGCATGTACTGAGGACGGTGCAATCTTTAAGTGTGGGGAGGTCGATACCGATCTCCATGGGTTAGTTACTTCTTGACTCAACACCAATATTTTATTTTATTTGTTTGTTCATTATTACATTTGCATGTTTGTTTGATTTTTGTGCATATTTTTTCACTTGGTTAAAGTAATATTTTCTTTTTGAAGAAACCTTTTAGAAAATTTCACTAATTTGAATAAAATTTAATGTTACACTTGTTTGAAGAGATATTATACTGGAACATGGTTTAGAACTCGAACACACAAAACCTGTGAGATTTTTGAGCCTATTTGAATTGGTTGCATTTTATCAACCAAAAATTTTGTTTTAGTGTGTATTTTTCTCTCTAAAATTGTGATCTTTGTCTTGCTTAATTCTATATTTCCATTGTTTAATGTATGCATGCACTTATTTGATTGAGGCCTTGTTTCACTGAGCTTACATACCCATATAGCCTTAACCCTCCATTATCCCTTGCAAACCAATTTGAGCCTATTTTACCCCTTTGTTCTTTACTTTAGCACATCATTAACTCTAAGCGGAAAACAATAATGTCCTTAATTTGAATCCTTAGTTAGCTTAGACTAGTGAGAGTGCTCATAAATTAAGTGTGGGAAAAGTGGGTTTGGAAACAATTGGTTTGAGAATAGAGTATGTTAGAATTTTCTGAAAATGTGAAAGAAATGTTTAGGACATGTTCATGCATTCAAT
>NC_029776.3:59337789-59344716 GCF_000817695.3 Arachis duranensis | reverse complement strand
ATGATTTGAATTAGTGAAATCCAGTTCATATTTATTCTTAGGGATTTATTTGCTTTTAACCAAGTAGGTAGAAGCATTTTGTATTTAGTTGCATTCATAGGTTGCATTTCATACATTCTATCATTCCTCTTCATCTCTTTATAGTTTCTCTTGAGCTTAGCATGAGGACAAGCTATTGTTTAAGTGTGGGGAGGTTGATAAACCACTATTTCATGGTTTATTTTGTGCTCAATTGAGTGGATTTTATCAACTCTTTACCCACTTATTCATACTATTCGCACGTTTTACATTTGCCTTCCTAATTATGTGCTTTGATTGAAAACATGCTTCTTTGATCTTATATTTGCTTATTATTAATCCTCTCTTATTACCATTAGATGCCTTGATATGTGTGTTAAGTGTTTTCAGAGATTTATAAGGCAGGAATGGCTCAGAGGATGGAAAGGAAGCATGCAAAAATGGAAGGAATACAATAAGTTGGAGAAATTGCTAAGCTGTCCAGCCTGACCTCTTTGCACTCAAACGGCTATAACTTTAGCTACAGAGGTCCAAACGACGCGGTTCTAGTTGCGTTGGAAAGCTAACGTCCAGGGCTTCGATTTGATATATAATTTGCCATAGCTGCTCTGACGCCAGGCGACGCAAATGCGTGAGTCACGCGGACGCGTGACCTGGCAGGAAAGCAACCCGCGCGGCCGCGTGAGCCATGCGGCCGCGTCACTTTTCTGTGACCTGTACGGACCAGAAAGTGCTGGAAGTGATTTCTGGACTGTTTCTGACCCAGTTTTCTGCCCAGAGGACATAGATTAGAGGCTATAAAGTGGGCGAATGCATCCATTCATAGGAGGGCTTTTCATAATTTACTTTTCCATGATTTAGATTTAGTTTTGAGAGAGGTTCTCTCCTCTCTTTCTCTTAGGATTAGGATTTAGGATTTCTCTTAGTTTTAGGAGTAACTCTCGATCCAGGTTTAATATTCCTTTTACTTTTTATTTCTCTTTTACTTTCAAATACTCTAATGCTTTTATTTGTATTTGATTTATGTTGTCCAATTGGCTTATGAACTTTTCCATGATTGATTTTACTACTTTGAATGTATTTTATTCGAGGTATTTTCAGATTTAATTTTGCTTTGCTTTATTTATATTGATGCTTTTTAATTTAGATATTTTCTTCCTTTTGGCTTTGGTTCAGTAATTGGTAACGCTAAGCTGTCAATAAAGCAGTGATTGAAATTGGGAGTTGCTTCAATAACTCTAGTCTTTCCACCGGAATTGACTAGGACCTGAGGATTAAGCTAATAAATCTACTTGATTTACCTTCATAATTAGAGGTTGACAAAGTGAGATTAAAATCCCAATTTCATCATAATTGATAAGGATAGGACCTCCAGTTATAATACCTTGCCAAGAGTTTATTTTATTATTATTTTATTTTACTTGTCATATAACATATTCCCACCTTACTTCCTAAACCCCAATTTACAAACTCATAACCAATAATAAGAACATACTTCCCTGCAATTCCTTGAGAAGACGACCCGAGGTTTAATACTTGGTAATCAATTTAAAAAGGGGTTTGTTACTTGTGACAACCAAAACGTTTGTACGAAGGGAATAAAGGAGAATTAAAATGCATAATTAAAAGTCATTAGGAAGCAGTTTTCAATCATGTAATAATTTCAGGAAGGAAATATAAATGCATGCTAAATTAATGAATAAGTGGGTAAGGATCATGATAAAACCACACAATTAAACACAATATAAACCATAAAATAGTGGTTTATCACACAACTATGGTAATTATCACGAGTCAATCTCGCCTAGTCAACCCCAACCATTGAGGAGTAAGTCAAGCAAGCATGATTGACCTTAACCCATAAGTCCTAGCTAACTTACCAAACTAGTTGATAAAAAGCTAGCGTCAATGGAAACAAGAGTCAGCTAACTACCCAAGAATTACCACTAAATGTCAGACCTTATGACTCCAGTATCATAGAAACTCAAACCACAAGCCAAGGTATGAAAATCTACTCAAAATCTAAGGTTGGCATTTTCACAAATACCTTGTGTGCATAAAACCAAAACATGGAAAATTGCAAAGTAAAATAGAAAGCTATAACCAACTATCAACAATAAACAAGCAATCAAACATAGAGGAAGCATGAAACAGTAAATTCATCAATCAAAACTTCAAGAACTCAAAATTGGAAATATAAACAAAGCACTTGAACCAAGAGAAAATGAAAATAAAGACAATGTAATTAAAGAGAAAATTGAGAGTACTTACAATTAAAGAAGCAAAATCCAAAAGAAAAGCTTGCTATAAAATGCTACACTAGAGATGAAAATTAAACCCTAAGAGAGCAATTTACTCTACACTACTCCTACTCTTATGGAAGCTTCATATACTACTACTACCTAATTAAAAGTGAGCTCTCTTTTGAAATGTGTTGAATCCCCTGGTACATGAAATCGTGATACACAACTTCGTGCAGCTGACCAGCAAGTGCACTAGGTCGTCCAAGTAATACCTCACGTGAGTAAGGGTTGATCCCACGGAGATTGTCGGCTTGAAGCAAGCTATGGTCTTCTTGTAAATCTCAGTCAGCAAGATTTAAATGGATATGGGGTTTCGATAACTAAAAGATAAATAAAACATAAAATAGGATAGAAATACTTATGCAATTCATTGGTGGGAATTTTAGATAAGCGTATGAAGATGCTTTGTTCCCTTTGAGCCTCTGCTTTCCTATTGCCTTCATCCAATTATTCATACTCCTTTCCATGACAAGCTGTATGTAGGTGGATCACCATTGTCAATGGCTACCATCCATCCTCTCAGTGAAAATGGTCCTCTACCATTTCCTGCATGGCTAATCATCTGTCGTGTCACGATTATGTCGGAATAGGATACGTTAATCCTTTTGCACACTGTCACTGTGCCCAACACTCACGAGTTTAAAGCTCGTAACAGTCATCCCATCCCAGATCCTACTTGGAATACCACAGACAAGGTTTAGACTTTCCAGATCTAGAGAATGCTGCCCATGTGATTCTAGCTTATACCACGAAGACTCTGATTGCATGGAATGGAAGCTCTGTTGTCAGGAGAGGCAACCATGCGTCATGAACCAAGAGGACAAGAGATACACACTCAAGCTCTCGCAGATAGAACGAAGGTGGTTGTCAGGCACGCATTGATAAGGGATGATGATGATGAGTGTCATGGATCATCACATCCACTAGGTTGAAGTGCGAGTGAATATCTTAGAACAAGAATAAGCTTGAATTGAATAGAAAACAGTAGTAATTGCATTGATTCATGAGGAACAGCAGAGCTCCACACCATAATCTATGGTGTGTAGAAACTCCACCGTTGAAAATACATAAGAACAAGGTCTAGGCATGGTCGAATGGCGAGCCTCCCAAAAGTGATAAAAAGATCAAAACATGATCCAAAGATGAAAATACAATAGTAGAAGATACTATTTATAGAGAACTAGTAACCTAGGGTTTACAGAAATAAGTAAATGGTGTAGAAATCTACTTCTGGGGCCCACTTGGTGTGTGTTTGGGCTGAGCATTGAGGCTTTCACGTGCATAGGCTTCTCTTGGAGTTAAACGCCAGCTCTGGTGTCAGTTTGGGCATTTAACTCCAGCTTTTATGCCAGTTTGGGCATTTGACGCCATAATTTTTATGCTGACTTGGAATGCCAGTTTGGGCCATCAAATCTCGGGCAAAGTATGAACTATTACACATTGTTGGAAAACCCAAGATGTCTACTTTCCAACTCAATTGAGAGCGTGCCAATTGGGCTTCTGTAGCTCCAGAAAATCCATTTCGAGCGCAGGGAGGTCAGAATCCAACAGCATCTGCAGTCCTTTTTCAGCCTCTGAATCAGATTTTTGCTCAGGTCCCTCAATTTTAGCCAGAAAATACCTGAAATCACAGAAAAACACACAAAATCATAGTAAAGTCCAGAAATGTGAATTTTTCATAAAAACTAATAAGAATATACTAAAAACTAACTAAATCATAATAAAAACTACCTAAAAACAATTCCAAAAAGCGTATAAATTATCCGCTCATCACAACACTAAACTTTAATTGTTGCTTGTCCCCAAGCAACTGAAAACAAAATAGGATAAAAAGAAGAGAATATACAATGAATCTCACAATATGATTGAAACTTAGTCCCAATTAGATGAGCGGGGCTAGTAGCTTTTTGCTTCTGAACAGTTTTGGCATCTCACTTTATCCTTTAAAATTTAGAATGATTTGCATATTTAGGAACTCAGAATTTTGGATAGTGTTATTGATTCTCCTAGTTTAGTACGTTGATTCTTGAACACAACTACTTTATGAGTCTTGGCTGTGACCCTAAGCACTTTGTTTTCTAGTATTACCACTGGATACATAAATGCCATAGACACAAAACTGGGTGAACCTTTTCAGATTGTGACTCAGCTTTGCTAACGTCCCCAGTTAGAGGTATCCATAATTCTTAAGCACACTATTTCTGCTTTGGACCACGACTTTAACCACTCAGTCTCAAGTTTTTCACTTTGACCTTCATGCCACAATCACATGGTTAGAGACAGCTTGGTTTAGCCGCTCAGGCCAGAATTTTATTCCTTTGGGCCCTCCTTTCCATTAATGCAAAAAGCCTTGGATCCTCTTTACCCTTGCCTTTTCGTTTAAAGGGCTATTGGCTTTTTCTGCTTACTTTTCCTTTTTCTTTCTCTCTCTTTTTTTCGCCATTTTTTTCACTACTTTTTTTTTCTTTTTCACTGCTTTTTCTTGCTTCAAGAATCAATTTCATGATTTTTTTAGATTATCAATAGCATTTATCTTTGTTCATCATTCTTTCAAGAGCTAACAATTTTAACATTCATAAACTTCACTATCAAAAATATGCACTGTTCAAGCATTTATTCAGAAAACAAAAAGTATTGCCACCACATCAAAATAATTAAACTAATTTCAAGATAAAATTTGAAATCCAAGTACTTCGTTTTCTTTCGTAATTTGGCACATTTTTCATTTAAGAGAGGTGAAGGATTCATGGAATTATTCATAGCTTTAAGGCATAGACCCTATACACTAATGATCATGTAATGAAGACACAAACATGGATAACACATAAAGCATAAAAATAAAAAAAACAGAAAGATAAGAACAAGGAAATCAAAGAACGGGTCTACCTTAGTGATGGCGGCTAGTTCTTCCTCTTGAAGATCCAATGGAACGTCTGAGCTCCTCTACGTCTCTTCCTTGCCTTTGTTGCTCTTCCCTCACGGCTATTTGATCCTCTATAATTTCATGGAGAATAATGGAGTGCTCTTGGTGCTCCATCCTTAGTTGCTCCATATTGGAACTCAAATCTCCCAAAGAGGTATTGAGTTGCTCCCAATAGTTGTGTGGAGGAAAATGCATCCCTTGAGGCATCTCAGGGATATCTTGATGAGGGACTTCCTCATGCTCTTGTTGAGGTCCATGAGTGGACTCTCTTATTTGCTTCATCCTCTTTTTAGTGATGGGCTTGTCCTCTTCAATGAGGATGTCTTCCTCTATGACAATTCCAGCCAAATTGCATAGGTGACAGATGAGATGAGGGAAGGCTAACCTTGCTAAAGTGGAAGGTTTGTCAACAACCTTGTATAATTCTAGAGGTATAATCTCATGAATTTCCACTTCCTCTCCAATCATGATGCTATGGATCATAATAGCCCGATCTACAGTCACTTCAGATCGGTTGCTAGTAGGAATGATGGAGCGTTGGATGAACTCTAGCCATCCTCTAGCCATGGGCTTAAGGTCATGCCTTCTCAATTGAACCAGCTTGCCTTTGGAGTCTCTTTTCCACTGAGCTCCTTCTACGCATATGTCCATGAGGACTTGGTCCAACCTTTGATCAAAGTTGACCCTTCTAGTATAGGGGCATGCATCTGCTTGCACCATAGGCAAGTTGAATGCCAACCTTACATTTTTTGGACTGAAATCTAAGTATTTCCCCCTAACCATTGTGAGCCAATTCTTTGGGTTCGGGTTCACACTTTGATCATGGTTCTTGGTGATCCATGCATTAGCATAGAACTCTTGAACCATTAAGATTCTGACTTGTTGAATGGGGTTGGTGAGAACTTCCCAACCTCTTCTTCGGATCTCATGTCGGATCTTTGGGTACTCATTCCTTTTGAGCATGAAAGGAACCTCAAGGATCGCTTTCTTCTTGGCCACAACTTCATAGAAGTGGTCTTGATGGACCTTTGAGATGAATCTTTCCATCTCCCATGACTTGGAGGTGGAAGCTTTTGCCTTCCCTTTTCTATTTCTAGAGGTTTCTCCGGCCTTAGGTGCCATAAATGGTTATGAAAAAACAAAAAGCAAACGCTTTTTCCACACCAAACTTAAAATGTTTACTGATGAGCGGATAATTTATACGCTTGTTGGCATTGTTTTTAGGTAGTTTTTAGTATGATCTAGTTACTTTTAGGGATGTTTTCATTAGTTTTTATGCTAAATTCACATTTCTGGACTTTACTATGAGTTTGTGTGTTTTTCTGTGATTTCAGGTATTTTCTGGATGAAATTGAGGGACCTGAGCAAAACTCTGATAGGAGGCTGACAAAGGACTGCTGATGCTGTTGGAATCTGACCTCCCTGCACTCGAAATGGATTTTTCGGAGCTACATAACTCCAAATGGTGCGCTCTCAATGGCGTTGGAAAGTAGACATCCAAAGCTTTTCAGTAATATAATAGTCCATACTTTATTCGTGATTAGACAACGTAAACTGGCGCTCAACGCCAGTTCCATGCTGTATTCTGGAGTCAAACGCCAGAAACACATCACGAACCAGAGTTGAACGCCCAAAACATGTTACAACTTGGCGTTCAACTCCAAGAGAAGCCTCAGCTCGTGG
>NC_029776.3:59330215-59337698 GCF_000817695.3 Arachis duranensis | reverse complement strand
ATCAATTACTTACCTCTGTAAACCCTAGTAGCTAGTTTAGTATAAATAGAACTTTTTACTAGTTTATTAGGAGTCTATTGATCATTCGGTCTTGTGACCAGGTTTGGGGGCTGGCCATTCGGCCATGCCTGGACCTATCACTTATGTATTTTCAACGGTGGAGTTTCTACACACCATAGATTAAGGGTGTGGAGCTCTGCTGTACCTCAAGTTTCAATGCAATTACTACTATTTTCTATTCAATTCGATTTATTCCTATTCTAAGTTATTCGTTGCACCTCAACTTGATGAATGTGATGATCCGTGACACTCATCATCATTCTCACTTATGAACGCGCGTGACTGACAACTACTTCCGTTCTACCTTAGACCGGGCACATATCTCTTGGATTCCTTGATCAGAATCTTCGTGGTATAAGCTAGAATTGATGGCGGCATTCATGGGAATCCGGAAAGTCTAACCTTGTCTGTGGTATTCCGAGTAGGATTCCGGGATTGAATGACTGTGACGAGCTTCAAACTCCTGAAGGCTGGGCGTTAGTGACAAACGCAAAAGAATCACGGGATTCTATTCCAACCTGATTGAGAACCGACAGATGATTAGTCGTGCCGTGACAGAGCATTTGGACCTTTTTCACTGAGAGGATGGGATGTAGCCATTGACAACAGTGATGCCCTACATACAGCTTGCCATGGAAAGGAGTAAGAAGGATTGGATGAAAGCAGTAGGAAAGCAGAGATTCAGAAGGAAGAAGCATCTCCATACGCTTACCTGAAATTCTCACCATTAATTTACATAAGTATTTCTATCCTATTTTATTTATCTTTTAATTATCTAATCCAATCACATTTGAATCAGCCTGACTGAGATCTACAAGATGACCATAGCTTGCTTCATACCAACAATCTCCGTGGGATCGACCCTTACTTACGTAAGGTATTACTTGGACGACCCAGTGCACTTGCTGGTTAGTTGTGCAGAGTTGTGACTAAGTGTAATTCACGTGTGAGAGCTACCAAGTCATTGGAGCCATTGCTGATGATCACAAAATCCGTGCACCATTTACTCATCCTCGAACAAAAGAAGAAGAAAATAGAGGAGATGGAGAGGTGTGAGTGGTTCGGCCAAGGGGGGAAAGAAGTGTTTATGATGTGTGAAAATGAAAGAGGGATGAGGGGTTTATATAGGAGTGGAGAGAGGGGGTAGGGTTCGTGTATTAGGGGTTGGGTTTGGGAGGGAAAATATTTTAATTTGGATGGTGAGGTAGGTGGGGTTTTTGGGAAAGAGGGATAGAGGTGATTGGTGAAGAGAATAGAATTTGATAGGTGAGTGGTGTTTTGGGTAGAGTGTTATAGAGATGTGTGAGGGGGAGAGAGAAAGAGGTGGGGTAGTTATTGGAGTGTGTGAAGAAGAGAGAGAGTGAGTTGAGGTAGGTGGGTATCCTGTGGGGGCCACAGATCCTGAAGTGTCAAGGATTTCTCATCCTTGCACCATTTTGGCGTGTAAACGCCTTCCTAGTGCCAATCTTGGCATTAAATGCCAGGTTGCTGTGCATTTCTGGCATTTAACGCCAGCTTTTATTCCCTTTCTGGTGTTGAACGCCAACTTGGTGCCCTTTTCTGGCATTAAACGCCAGTCTTGTGCCCTTTTCTGGCATTAAACGCCCAGAATGGTGCCAGACTGGGCGTCTAACGCCCATTCTGCTACCCTTACTGGCATTTAAATGCCAGTAAGCTCCTCCTCCAGGGTGTGTTATTTTTAATGCTATTTTTGAGTTTTGCTTTGATTTTGTAGTTGTTTTTGTGACTCCACATGATCATCAACCTAAAGAAAACATAAAATAACAATGGAAATTTGACTTAGATAAATAAAAATTGGGTTGCCTCCCAACAAGTGTTTCTTTAATGTCAATAGCTTGACAGTGAGCTCTCATGGAGCTTCACATATGTTCAGAGCCTGGTTGGGGCCTCCCAACACCAAACTTAGAGTTTGAATGTGGGGGTTCTGTTTGACTCTGTATTGAGAGAAACTTTTCATGCTTCTTCTCTATGTGTACAGAATGAGATCCTTGAGCCTTAAACACAAGGTAGTCCTCATTCACTTGAATGACCAACTCTCCTCTGTCAACATCAATCACAGCTTTTGCTGTGGCTAGGAAGGGTCTGCCAAGGATGATGGATTCATCCTCATCCTTCCCAGTATCTAGGATTATGAAGTCAGCAGGGATGTAAAGGCCTTCAATCTTTACCAAGACATCCTCTACAACTCCATAACCATGTTTCTTGGATTTATCTGCCATCTCTAGTGAGATTCCTGCAGCTTGTACCTCAAAGATTCCAGTTTCTTCATTACAGAGAGTGGCATGAGGTTTATGCCTAACGCCAGGTCACACAAAGCCTTCTTAAAGGTCATGGTGCCTATGGTACAAGGTATTAAGAACCTTCCGGGATCCTCTTTCTTTTGAGGTATCTTCACCTGAGCCAATGCACTTAGTTCATTGATGAGCAAGGGGGATTCAACCTCCCAAGTCTTATTATCGAATAACTTGGCATTCAGCTTCATGATTGCTCCAAGGTACTTAGCAACTTGCTCTTCAGTAATGTCTTCATCCTCTTCAGAGGATGAATACTCATTAGATCTCATGAATGGGAGAAGTAGGTTCAATGAAATCTCTATGGTCTCTGTATGAGCCTCAAATTCCTTTGGTTCCTCAGGAGGGAACTCCTTTTCATTCAGAGGACATCCCATGAGGTTTTTCTCATTGGGAATCATGTCCTCCCTACTCTCTCCAGGTTCTGCCATGTTGGTAATGGTTATGGCCTTGCACTCTTTCTTGGGATTTTCTTCTGTATTGCTTAGGAGAGTGCTAGGAGGAGTTTTAGTAACTCTCTTACTCAGTTGACCCACTTGTACCTCCAAATTGCTAATGGAGGATCTTGTTTTATTCATAAAACTTAGTGTGGTCTTAGATAGATCAGAGACTATGGTTGCTAAGCCAGAGCGATTCTGCTCAGAGTTCTCTGTCTGTTGCTGAGAAGATGATGGGAAAGGTTTGCTATTGCCAAACCTATTTCTCCCCCCATTATTATTATGGAAGCCTTGTTGAGGCTTCTATTTATCCTTCCATGAGAAATTTGGGTGATTCCTCCATGAAAAATGTAGGTGTTTCCATAGGGGTTCTCCCATTTAATTCACCTCTTCTATTGCAGGATTCTTAGGGTCATAAGCTTCTCCTTCAGAGGAGGCTTCTGTAGCACTACGGATGCAGCTTGCAATGCAGTCAGATTCTGAGAAATCATATTGACTTGCTGAGTCAATATTTTGTTCTGAGCCAATATGGCATTCAGAGTATCAATCTCAAGAACTCCCTTCTTCTGAGTTGTCCCATTGTTCACAGGATTTCTTTCAAAAGTGTACATGACTTAGTTATTTGTAACCATTTCAATGAGTTCTTGAGCTTCTATAGGCATTTTCTTCAGATGAATAGATCCACCTACAAAATGGTCCAATGACATCTTGGATAACTCAGACAGACCATCATAGAAGATACCTATGATGCTCCATTCTGAAAGCATGTCAGAGGAACACCTTCAGATCAATTGCTTGTATCTTTCCCAAGCTTCATAGAGGGATTCACCTTCTTTCTGTTTGAAGGTTTGAACTTCCACTCTAAGCTTACTCATCTTTTGAGGTGGAAAGAATTTAGCTAAGAAGGCATTGACCAGCTTTTCTCAAGAGTCCAGGCTGTGTCTAGGTTGTGAGTTCAACCATATACTAGCTCTGTCTCTGATGAGCGGATAATTTATACGCTTTTTGGCATTGTTTTTAGGTAGTTTTTAGTAAGTTCAAGCTACTTTTAGGGACGTTTTCATTAGTTTTTATGTTAAATTCACATTTCTGGACATTACTATGAGTTTGTGTGTTTTTCTGTGATTTCAGGTAATTTCTGGCTGAAATCGAGGGACTTGAGCAAAACTCTGAAAAAGGCTGACAAAAAGGACTGCTGATGCTGTTGGAATCTGAACTTCCTGCACTCTAAATGGATTTTCTGGAGCTACAGAACTCCAAATGGTGTGCTGTCAACGGCGTTGGAAAGTAGACATCTAGAGCTTTCCATACTTTATTCGGGAATTAACGACGTAAAGTGGCGCTCAACGCCAAGTACATGCTGTTGTCTGGAGTTAAATGCCAGAAACACGTCACAACCCGGAGTTGAACGCCCAAAACATGTTATAACTTGGCGTTCAACTCCAAGAGAAGCCTCAGCTCGTGGATAGATCAAGCTCAGCCCAAACATACACCAAGTGGGCCCCAGAAGTGAATTTATGCATCAATTACTTACTCATGTAAACCCTAGTAGCTAGTCTAGTATAAATAGGACATTTAACTATTGTATTAGACATCTTTTGATCACTTTAGATCTGAGGAACATCTGGGGACGCATAGTCCTTAGACCATGGGGGCTGGCCATTCGGCCATGCCTGAACCTTTCACTTATGTATTTTCAACAGTGGAGTTTCTGCACACCATAGATTAAGGGTGTGGAGCTCTGCTGTACCTCAAGATTCAATACAATTACTATTACTTTCTATTCAATTCTCTTTTATTCTTATTCCAAGATATACATTGCACAACACTTTGATGAATGTGATGATCCGTGACACTCATCATCATTCTCACCTATGAACGCGTGTGATTGACAACCACTTCCGTTCTACTCTAGGCCGGGCGCATATCTCTTAGATTCCCCAACAGAATCTTCGTGGTATAAGCTAGATAGATGCCAGCATTCATGGGGATCCAGAAAGTCTAACCTTGTCTGTGGTATTCCGAGCAGGATCCCGGGAATCCGGAAAGTCTAACCTTGTCTGTGGTATTCCGAGTAGGATTCCGGTATTGAATGACTGTGACGAGCTTCAAACTCTTGAAGGCTGGGCGTGATGACAAACGCAAAAGAATCAATGGATTCTACTCCAACCTGATTGAGAACCAACAGATGATTAGCCGTGCTGTGACAGAGCATTTGGACCATTTTCACTAAGAGGATGGGATGTAGCCATTGTCAAGGGTGATGCCTCCAGACGATTAGCCGTGCTGTGACAGCGCATAGGACCATTTTCCCGAGAGGATTGAAAGTAGCCATTGATGATGGTGATGCCCTACATACAGCTTGCCATGGAAAGGAGTAGGAAGGATTGGATAAATGTAATAAAAAAGTAGAGATTCGAGAGGAGCACAGCACCTCCACATGCCTATCTGAAATTCCCACTATTGATTTACATAAGTATTTCTATCCCTTTTTATTTTATTTATCTTTATTTATCCAATCTAATCACGACCAAGTTTTTGGCGCCGTTGCTGGGGATTGTTCGAGTATGGACAACTGACGGTTCATCTTGTTGCTCAGATTAGGTAATTTTCTTTTCAAAAATTTTTTCAAAAATATTTTTCAAAATTTTTCTTTTTTTTTTCGTTTTTCCAAACTTTATTTTCGAAAAAATTAATAAAAATCCAAAAAAAATTAATAAAATCATAAAAATCAAAAATATCTGTTTGAGTCTTGAGTCAATTTTTAAGTTTGGTGTCAATTGCATGCTTTAAAAAAAATTATTATGCATTTTTCCAAAATTCATGCATTCATTGTGTTCTTCATGATCTTCAAGTTGTTCTTGACAAGTCTTCTTGTTTGATCTTGATGATTTATTGTTTTGTGTTGTTTGTTGTTTTTCATATGCATTTTTCGTTTGTTAGAGTCCATGCATTAAAGATTTCTAAGTTTGGTGTCTTGCATGTTTTCTTTGCATCAAAAATTTTTCAATATTATGTTCTTGATGTTCATCATGATCTTCAAAGTGTTCTTGGTGTTCATCTTGACATTCATAGTGTTCTTGCATGCATCTTGTGTTTTGATACAAAATTTTCATGTTTTGGGTCATTTTTGTGTTTTTCTCTCTCATCATAAAAAAAATTCAAAAATAAAAAAAATATCTTTTCCTTTTTTATCTCCTAATTTTCGAACATTTGAGTTGACTTAGTCAAAAATTTTAAAAATTAGTTGTTTCTTACAAGTCAAGTCAAATTTTCAATTTTAAAAATCTTATCTTTTTAAAACTTTTTCAAAAATTAAATCTTTTCCTTTTTTCATATTAATTTTCGAAATTTTTTTTAAAATCTTTTTCAAAATCTTTTTCTTATCTTTTACATCATATTTTCGAAAATTAGCTAACAAGTAATGTGAGTGATTCAAAAATTTGAAGTTTGTTACTTTCTTGTTAAGAAAAGTTCAATATTTAAATTCTAGAATTTTATCTTTTAGTTTCTTGTTAGTCAAGTAATTAATTTTAATTTTAAAATCAAATCTTTTTCAAAATATCTTTTTTATCTTTTTAATCATATCCTTTTATCTTATCTTTTATATCATATCTTTTTCAAAATTTTATCTTTTTCAAAAAATTTTATTTCAAAATATCTTATCTAACTTCTTATCTTCTTATCTTTTCAAATTTGATTTTAATATCTTTTTCAACTAACTATTTAACTTTTTGTTTGTTTCTTATCTTTTTCAAAACCAACTAACTACCTATCCCTCTCTAATTTTCGAAAATTTCTTATCTCTTTTTCAAAAATTCTTTTTAATTGTTTTAAATTTTAATTTTAATTATATATTATCTTTAATTTTCGAAAATCACTAACCACTTTTTCAAAATCATTTTCAAAAATTTTCTATCTCTCCTCTTCTTCTATTTATTTATTTATTTACTAACACTTCACTTCACTTCTCTTCATCTCAAATCACCACCTCTACTTCTCTTCACTTCTCTTCATCTCAAATCACTACCTCTATCCTTACCCATTCTTCTTCACTCTTCTTCCCTTTCTTCTTCTACTAACATAAAAGAATCTCTATACTGTGACATAGAGGATTTCTCTTTCTTTTCTTGTTCTCTTCTTCCCTATATGAGCAGGAACAAGGAAAAAGACAAAAGCTTCCACCTCTGAGTCATGGGAGATGGAAAGACTCATCTAAAGGGTTTATAGCTCAGTGGTAGAGCATTTGACTGTAAATCAAGAGATCCCTGAGATACCTCAGGGGATAAATGGTCCTCCACACAACTATTGGGAGCAACTAAGGATAGGAGCACCAAAATCACTAGGGATCATGCAACAGAAGCAAGGAAGAGACATAGAGAAGCTCAAAAAGCACCATTGGTCCTTCAAAAGGGCGCCACCCTCACTAAGGTGGACTCATTCCTTGTTCTTATATTTTTCTGTTTTTTGATTTTTATGTTACATGTTTATCTATGTTTTGTGTCTCTACTTCATGATGATTAGTAGTTAGTAACTATGTCTTAAGGTTATGAATAATTCCATTAATCCTTCACCTCTCTTAAATGAAAAATGTTTTAATTCAAAAGAACAAGAAGTACATAAATTTTGAAAATTATCCTTGAATTTAGTTTAATTATATTGATGTGGTGACAA
>NC_029776.3:59329827-59330111 GCF_000817695.3 Arachis duranensis | reverse complement strand
AAATTGTTGGCTCTTGAAAGAATGATGAACAAAGAGAAATGTTATTGATAATCTGAAAAATCATAAAATTGATTCTTGAAGCAAGAAAAAGCAATGGAAAACAAAAGCTTGCGAAAAAAAAAGAGAAGTGGCAAAAAAAAATAGAAAGAAAAAGAAAAAGCAAGCAGAAAAAGACAATAGCCCTTAAAACCAAAAGGCGAGGGTAAAAAGGATCCAAGGCTTTGAGCATCAATGGATAGGAGGGCCCAAGGAAATAAAATCCAGGCTTAAGCGGCTAAATCAAG
>NC_029776.3:59328109-59329576 GCF_000817695.3 Arachis duranensis | reverse complement strand
ATGCTTAGGGCCACAGCCAAGACTCATAAGTAGCTTTGTTCAAGAATCAACATACTTAACTAGGAAAGTCAATAACACTATCCAAAATTCTAAGTTCCTAGAGAAGCCAATCATTATAAACTTCAAAGGAAAAAAATGAGATGCCAAAACTGTTCAGAAGCAAAAAGCTACAAGTCCCGCTCATCTAATTATAATTAATATTCATTGATATTCTGGAATTTATAGTATATTCTCTTCTTTTTATCCTAATTGATTTTTAGTTGCTTGGGGACAAGCAACAATTTCAGTTTGGTGTTGTGATGAGCAGATAATTTATACGCTTTTTGGCATTGTTTTTATGTAGTTTTTAGTAAGTTCAAGCTACTTTTAGGGATGTTTTCATTAGTTTTTATGTTAAATTCACATTTCTGGACTTTACTATGAGTTTGTGTGTTTTTCTTTGATTTCAGGTAATTTTTGGCTGAAATTGAGGGACTTGAGCAAAACTCTGAAAAAGGCTGACAAAAGGACTGCTGATGCTGTTGGAATCTGACTTCCCTGCACTCGAAATGGATTTTCTGGAGCTACAGAAATGCAAATGGCGCGCTCTCAACGGCGGTGGAAAGTAGACATCCAGAGCTTTCCAGCAATATATAATAGTCCATACTTTATTTGGGAATTGACGACGTAAAGTGGTGCTCAACGCCAAGTACATGCTGCTGTCTGGAGTTAAACGCCAGAAACACGTCACAACCCGGAGTTGAACGCCCAAAACACGTTATAACTTGGTGTTCAACTCCAAGAGAAGCCTCAGCTCGTGGATAGATCAAGCTTAGCCCAAACATACACCAAGTGGGCCCCAGAAGTTAATTTATGCATCAATTACTTACTCATGTAAACCCTAGTAGCTAGTCTAGTATATATAGGACATTTAACTGTTGTATTAGACATCTTTTGATCACTTTAGATCTGAGGAACATCTGGGGGCGCATAGTCCTTAGACCATGGGGGCTGGCCATTCGGCCATGCCTGAACCTTTCACTTATGTATTTTCAACATTGGAGTTTCTGCACACCATAGATTAAGGGTGTGGAGCTCTGCTGTACCTCAAGATTCAATACAATTACTATTACTTTCTATTCAATTCTCTTTTATTCTTATTCCAAGATATACGTTACACAACACTTTGATGAATGTGATGATCCGTGACACTCATCATCATTCTCACCTATGAACGCGTGTGATTGACATCCACTTCCGTTCTACTCTAGGCCGGGCGCATATCTCTTAGATTCCCCAATAGAATCTTCATGGCATAAGCTAGATAGATGGCGGCATTCATGGGGATCCGGAAAGTCTAACCTTGTCTGTGGTATTCCGAGTAGGATCCCGGGAATCCAGAAAGTCTAACCTTGTCTGTGGTATTCCGAGTAGGATCCCGGGAATCCAGAAAGTCTAACCTTGTCTGTGGTATTCCGAGTAGGATTC
>NC_029776.3:59319649-59327999 GCF_000817695.3 Arachis duranensis | reverse complement strand
GGAGCATTTGGACCATTTTCACTGAGAGGATGGGATGTAGCCATTGTCAAGGGTGATGCCTCCAGACGATTAGCCGTGCAGTGACAGTGCATAGGACCATTTTCCCGAGAGGATTGAAAGTAGCTATTGATGATGGTGATGCCCTACATACAGCTTGCCATGGAAAGGAGTAAGAAAGATGGGATGAAAGCAATAAGAAAGTAGAGATTCGAAAGGATTCTAGCATCTCCACACGCCTATCTGAAATTTCCACTATTGATTTACATAAGTATTTCTATTCCTTTTTATTTTATTTATCTTTATTTATCCAATCTAATCACATTTGACTTTATGAGTCCACTTAACTGGGATTTACAAGATGACCATAGCTTGCTTCATACCAACAATCTCTGTGGGATCGACCCTTACTCACGTAAGGTATTACTTGGACGACCCAGTACACTTGCTGGTTAAGATGAACGGAGTTGTATGACTTCAAATAGAGCCAATTATTAAATTTTATACAAGTACAAAGAATATCGATCACAATTTCTGTAGACCTCGGGATCAACTCTATTGGTCTTAACAGTGTCACAGATATGCAAAAATTCAGCTAAAAACTAATGAGGATCTTCCAATGGAAGTCCATAAAACTTGCAATTCTGTTGCATCAGAGAAACTAATTGAGGCTTAAGCTCAAAGTTGTTTGCTCCAATAGTAGGAATAGAGATGCTTCTCCCATAGAAGTCGGGAGTAGGTGCAATAAAGTCACCAAGCACCTTCCTTGCATTGTTGCCATTGTTGTTATTTTCGGCTGCCATGTCTTCTTCTTTTTCGAAGATTTCTGTCAGGTCCTCTCCAGAAAGTTGTGCTTTAGCTTCTCTTAGCTTCCTCTTCAGATTCCTTTCAAGTTCAGGATCAGCTTCAACAAGAATGCCTTTATCTTTGTTCCTACTCATATGAAAGAGAAGAAAACAAAGAAAGTATGAAATCCTCTATGTCACAGTATAGAGATTCTTTGATGTGTCAGAGGAAAAGAAGAATAGAAGGATGAGGTAGAAAATTCGAACTTATTAAGAGGGAGAGAGTCTGAATTGCTAATAGAGGAGAAGCGTTAGTCTTTAAATAGAAAGAGATGAGAGAGAGAGTGTTTTCGAAAATTAAAAAGATTTTTGAAAAAGTGATTAGTGATTTTCGAAAAAGATAAGAAATAGTGATTAGTTGAAAAAGATTTGAAAATAATTTTAAAAAGATAAGAAGTTACAAAAAGAAAGTTTGAAATCAAATTAAAAAATATATGATTGAAAAAATTTGATTTTTAAAAGAATATGATTGAAAAGATATGGTTGAAAAAGATTTGATTGAAAAAAATATGTTTGAAAAGATATGATTGAAAAACGAATTTTTGAAAAAGATTTTATTTTTAAAATTTGATGACTTGACTAACAAGAAATTAAAAGATATGATTCTAAAATTCAAATATTGAATCTTTCTTAACAAGAATGTAACAAACTTGAAATTTTTGAATCACAACATTAATTGTTAGCAAGGATTTTTGAAAATATTAAAAGAAAAATGAAAAAGATTTGATTTTAAAAAACATATAATTGATATGAGAAGATATGGAAAAGATATGATTTTGAAAAATCAGTTTTAAAACTTGAAAAATTGAAAAAGATATGATTTGAAAACAAAATTTCCTCCATGGTACTATACCATTCTGGGCGTTTAACGCCCACTTGTCTACATTTTTGGGCGTTAAACGCCTAGCCAGGTACCCTGGCTGGCGTTTAAATGCCAAAATTCCTTCTTCATTGGGCGTTTTGAACGGCCAGATTTTTCTCTGTGATTCCTCTGCTGTATGTTCTGAATCTTCAATTCTCTGTATTATTGACTTGAAAAGACATAATTTTGAAATTTTTTTTTGAATTTTTAATGATGAGAGAGAAAAATAACAAAATGAAACTAATCATGAAAAACTAAGATCAAATAAACAATGGATGCAAGAACACTTGAATGTCAAGATGAACATCAAGAAAATATTTTTTTGAAAATTTTTAAGAAAAGAGAAGAAAGATATGTAAGACACCAAACTTAGAAATTTTCATACTAGAGACACTAACAATTTGAAAATGCACATGAGAAACAATAAAAGACACAAAACAAGAGAATTTAAAGATCAGACAAAGAAAATCATCAAGAACAACTTGAAGATCAATGAAGAACACAATGCATATATTTTTGAAAAATGCAAGAAAAATAGAAACATACAATTGACACCAAACTTAAAAATTGACGCTAGACTCAAGCAAGAAACACAAAATATTTTTTTATTTTATTAATTTTTTTGTATTTTTTTGAAAATTATTTTGAAAAAGAAAATAAGAAACTCAAAATTTTTAATACGAATTCCAGGAATCATGCAATGTTAGTTTAAAGCTTCAGTCTAAAAAGATTAGACTTAGCTAACCAAGTTTCAGGAATTAACTAGCTCCTGCGATGATAAAAGCATCATCTGAAACTCTAGAATTCTTTCTTAAAAATTCTGAAGAACAAAATAAAAAGAAAATTACCTAATCTAAGCAACAAGATGAACCGTCAATTGTCCAAACTCGCACAATCCTCGGCAACGGCGCCAAAAACTTGGTACACTAAATCGTGATACACAACTTCGTGCAGCTGACCAGCAAGTGCACTGGGTCATCCAAGTAATACCTTACGTGAGTAAGGGTCGATCCCACGGAGATTGTCGGCTTGAAGCAAGCTATGGTCATCTTGTAAATCTCAGTCAGGCAGATTCAAATGGATATGGGCATTTGATAACTAAAAGATAAATAAAACATAAAATAGGATAGAAATACTTATGCAATTCATTGGTGGGAATTTCAGATAACGTACGAAGATGCTTTGTTCCCTCTGAGCCTCTGCTTTCCTATTACCTTCATCCAATCATTCACACTCCTTTCTATGGCAAGCTGTATGTAGGTGGATTGATGCCAGGGCATCTAGGTCAGTTTCACTGACCTTTTCTTTACTATTTTAGGGTAGTTTCATGCATTTTCTTAGTGAATAAGGCAAGTTTTGGACGAAAATACACTCACACCTTGATTCAAGCAACTATTGTGAACTTTGCATGATTTCATGAGAATTTTGCTAGAATTGCATGATAAATTGATGATGCATAATCTCATGACTTTGGCTAGAGCTTTGATGTACTTTAATTGCTTGATTTCAGGGCAAAGGAAGCAAGGAAGAACCACATTAGTATTCACGTTAACCTAGTTAACGTGAACACTAACGTGGAATGGTAAAAAGCTTGCAACATTAATGAGAAAAGTGATCACCAATAACGCCTGCGAAGCCATCCATAGCTCACGTTACTTGCCACGTTAACTAAGTTAACGTGGTAGTTAATGTAGAAGCAAAAGAGAACTCCAACGTTAAGAGAAACGTGAACACCAATAACATTTTTCTCCAGCGTTAGTGGTAAAAGTGAACACCACTAACGTTGGAAAACTTGGCAATGATCCACGTTAAGAGTCACGTTAACTTAGTTAACGTGAACTCTAACGTGGAAAAGGAAAACAAAAGCCAACGTTAGTGACACTCACTTTTGTCACTAACGTTGGACCAACTAGCATTGCCTACGTTAACTTTCACATTAAGACTATTAACGTGAAAGTTAACATGGAGTTGAGATCAAAGAGCCAACGTTAGTGACACTCACTTTTGTCACTAACGTTGGAAGATGGCATCACTACTACGTTAAGAGCCATGTTAACTTAGTTAACGTGAGTTCTAACATAGAGAATTTAGGCATTTGGAGCGTTAGTAACAAAGGTGAGTGTCACTAACGCTCTTGAAGGTGAGACATACCCACGTTAAGAGTCACGTTAGCTACACTAACGTGAACTCTAACGTAGGAACAAAAGGCATCAAGCAACGTTAATGGAAAAAGTGATTCCCACTAACGTTCGCGAAGGGGTATAAGCAAATGTTATTGGGAAAAGTGACTCCCAATAACGTTGGCCAAAAATTGAGAAGGCAACGTTAGTGGTCACGTTAAGACCACTAACGTTGGAGTTAACGTGGGTACATAAAGGTGGAATGTTAGTGGAAAAAGTGAATGCCACTAACGTTCTCGAACCCACAATGGCACTCAACGTTAATCTCACTAAATACCCAAGCCTAATTCATATTTCCCTGCAAGCTGGGCCCACTAAAGATGAGAACTGCTTCAACTCAAGATCCAGAGCCCACATCCAAGACTTGAAGAACTCACTAGAAGATCAAGAGGAGTAGTATATATAGGAGTTGTTTTGAACTATAGAGAAGCTTGGCACTTTTGGGAACTACTCTCTGTAGGTTTACTTTTCTGCACTTTTAGCATGGATTATTCTTTTCTGTCATTTTTCATTTCTAGAGCTATGAACAACTAAACCCCTTTCATTGGATTGGGGAGCTCTGTTGTAATTTGATGGATCAATTATAGTTTTCATTCTTCTTCTTCTTTTTTTTCTCTTGATCTTACTAGAAAGCTTTCGATCTTAATTCAATTGGTTAGTTGTCTTGGAAAAGAAACTCTCCATAATTGGATCTCCTTTGAGCCATGGAAAAGGGATGAGGAGATCATGCTAGAAATGCTTTCTCATGTTGGACCAAATTGGGGTTTGGGTGGATATAGTGACATGTAATCCTCCCAACACTTAGATTTGGAAATACATGTGGTATAATCAGTGACCACACTTCATCTCTTCCCATGAGCAATTAAATCAAGGAATTGGGCAATTGTTCAAGCTTAGAGAAATTGAATTGCCAAGGAATTGGGATCCAATCACTTAAGATTGCCAAGGAGATCAATGAATGCATTGATTAAGGAAGAGATGAGAATGAACTTGATCCGGAGAATGCAACATCTCCTGAACCCAATGATTACCCCATTTCTGATCTTACCCATTCTCTTTACTTTCTGCCATTTATTTTCATGCTCATTACCCCAAATCCCCATTTAAGATTCTGCACTTTAATTTCTGTTATTTACTTTCCAGTCATTTAAATTTCTGTAAGTCCCCAATCTAAATTCTATTTAGCTCAACTAGCATATTCTTCTAACTAAAGTTGCTTGACCAATCAATCCTTGTGGGATTCCACCTCACTCTATTTTGAGTTTTACTTGACGATAATTCGGTATACTTGCCGAAGGGAAATTTGTTGAGAGACAAGTTTCCATGCATCATGGATCACCGTTGTCAATGGCTACCATCCATCCTCCCAATGAAAATGGTCATCTACGGTTTCTCGCATGGCTAATCATCTGTCGATTCTTGATCATGTCAGAATAGGATCCATTGATCCTTTTGCATACTATCACTGCACCCAACACTCGCGAGTTTGAAGCTCGTCACAGTCATCCCATCCCAGATCCTACTTGGAATACCACAGACAAGGTTTAGACTTTTCGGATCTCAAGAATGTTGCCCATTGATTCTAGCTTATACCACGAAGACTCTGATTGCACGGAATGGAAGCTTTGTTGTCAGGAGAGGCAACCATGCATCGTGAACTAGAAGGCCAAGAGATACACACTCAAGCTCTCGCAGATAGAACGGAGGTGGTTGTCAAGCACGCGTTCATAAGGGAAGATGATGATGAGTGTGACAGATCATCACATCAAACAGGTTGAAGTACGAGTGAATATCTTAGAACAAGAATAAGCTTGAATTGAATAGAAAATAGTAGTAATTGCATTGATTCATGAGGAACAGCAGAGCTCCACACCTTAATCTATGGTGTGTAGAAACTCCACTGTTGAAAATACATAAGAACAAGGTCTAGGCATTGCCGAATGGCCAGCCTCCCAAAAGTGATCAAAAGATCAAAAGATGATCCAAAGATGAAAATACAATAGTAGAAGGTCCTATTTATAGAGAACTAGTAACCTAGGGTTTACAGAAATAAGTAAATGGTGCAGAAATCCACTTCCGGGGCCCACTTGGTATGTGTCTGGGCTGAGCATTGAAGCTTTAACGTGCATAGGCTTCTCTTGGAGTTAAACACTAGCTCTGGTGCTAGTTTGGGCGTATAACTCCAGCTTTTATGCCAATTTGGGCGTTTTACGCCAGGATTTTTATGTTGACTTGGAACGACAGTTTGGGCCATAAAATCTCGAGAAAAATATGGACTATTATACATTGTTGAAAAGCCCACGATGTCTACTTTCGAATGCAATTAAGAGCGCGCCAATTTGGCTTCTGTAGCTCCAGAAAATCTATTTCGAGTGCAAAGAGGTCAGAATCCAATAGCATCTACAGTTCTTTTTAAGCCTCTGAATCAGATTTTTGCTCAGGTCCCTCAATTTCATCCAGAAAATACCTGAAATCACAGAAAAACACACAAACTCATAGTAAAGACCAGAAATATGAATTTTGCAACAATCCTAAACATGGAGCACAAAATTGTGAAGAAACACACAAACTCATAGTTGTCCAAACTCGAACAATCCCCGGCAACGGCGCCAAAAACATGGAGCACGAAATTGTGATCTCTTATAATGGCATTCAACTTGGTGTGCGCATTTACTAACTCAGCACTTTCTTCACAACCTCGCACAACTAACCAGTAAGTGCACTGGGTCGTCCAAGTAATAAACCTTACGTGAGTAAGGGTCGATCCCACGAAGATTGTTGGTATGAAGCAAGCTATGGTCATCTTGTAAATCTCAGTCAGGCGGATAATAAATGGTTATGGAGTTTTCGAATAATAATAATAAATAAACAGAAAATAAAGATAGAAATACTTATGTAGATCATCGATGGGAATTTCAAATAGGCGTATGAAGATGTTGTGCTCCTTCTGAATCTTTTCTTTCCTACGGCCTTCATCCAATCCTTCTTACTCCTTTCCATGGCAAGTTGTATGTAGGGCATCACCGTTGTCAATGGCTACATCCCATCCTCTCAGTGAAAAAGGTCCAAATGCTTTGTCACGGCATGGCTAATCATCTGTCAGTTCTCGATCATGTCAGAATAGAATCCCTTGATTCTTTTGCGTTTGTCATCACGCCTAACAATCGCGAGTTTGAAGCTCATCACGGTCATTCAATCCCGGAATCCTAATCGGAATACCATAGACAAGGTTTAGACTTTTTGGATTCTCATGAATGCCGCCATCATTTCTAGCTTATACCACGAAGACTCTGATCTCACGGAATGGAAGGCTCGGTTGTCAGGTGAGGGCAACCATGCGTCGTGCATCAGGAATCCAAGAGATACACACACTAGCTTCCGCTTGTAGAACGGAAGTGGTTGTTAGGTACGCGTTCATAGGGACGGATGATGATGAGTGTCACGGATCATCACATCCATCAGATTGAAGTACGAGTAGTATCTTAGAACAGAAATAAGATTGAATTTGAATAAAAGATAGTAGTAATTGCATTAAAACTCGAGGTACAGCAGAGCTTCACACCCTTAATCTATGGTGTATAGAAACTCCACCATTGAAAATACATAAGTGATGAAGGTTCAGGCATGGCCGAATGGCCAGCCTCCAAAACGTGACCACAGGATCGAAAACACAATCCAGGATGTCTAATACAATAATAAAATGTCCTATTTATACAAGACTAGCTACTAGGGTTTACAGAAGTAAGTAATTGATGCAGAAATCCACTTCTGGGGCCCACTTGGAGTGTGCTTGGGCTGAGCTCGAGCTTTACACGTGCAGAGGCTTCTTTTGGAGTTGAACGCCAAGTTGTAAGGTGTTTTTGGCGTTCAACTCTGGTTCGTGACGTGTTTCTGGCGTTTGACTCCAGAATACAGCATGAAACTGGTGTTGAGCGCCAGTTTACATCGTCTAATCACGAATAAAGTATGGACTATTATATATTGCTGGAAAGCTCTGGATGTCTACTTTCCAACACCGTTCAGAGCACACATTTGGAGTTTTGTAGCTCCAAAAAATCCATTTTGAGTGCAGGAGGTCAGAATCCAACAGCATCAGCAGTCCTTTGTCAGCCTTTTATCAGAGTTTTGCTCAGGTCCCTCAATTTCAGCCAGAAAATACCTAAAATCACAGAAAAACACACAAACTCATAGTAAATTCCAGAAATGTGAATTTAGCATAAAAATAATGAAAACATCCCTAAAAGTAACTACATCCTATTAAAAACTACCTATAAACAATGCCAAAAAGTGTATAAATTATCCGCTCATCACAACACCAAACTTAAATTCTTGCTTGTCCCCAAGCAACTGAAAATGAATTAGGATAAAAAGAAGAGAATATACTATAAATCCCAAAATATCAATGAATATTAATTCTAATTAAATGAGCGGGACTTGTAGCTTTTTGCTTCTGAACAGTTTTGGCA
>NC_029776.3:59292809-59319630 GCF_000817695.3 Arachis duranensis | reverse complement strand
TTATTGATTCTCCTAGTTTAGTATGTTGATTCTTGAACACAGCATTTTATGAGTCTTGGCCGTGGCCCTAAGCACTTTGTTTTCCAGTATTACCACTGGACATATAAACGCCACAGACACATAGCTGGGTGAACCTTTTCAGATTGTGACTCAGCTTTGCTAAAGTCCCCAGTTAAAGGTGTCCAGAGTTCTTAAGCACACTCTTTTTGCTTTGGATCATGACTTTAACCACTTAGTCTCAAGCTTTTCACTTGGACCTGCATACCGCAAGCACATGGTTAGGGACAGCTTGATTTAGCCGCTTAGGCCTGGATTTTATTTCCTTGGGCCCTCCTATCCATTGATGCTCAAAGCCTTGGATCCTTTTTACCCTTGCCTTTTGGTTTTAAGGCTATTGGCTTTTCCTGCTTGCTTTTTTTTCTTCTTTCTAATTTTTTTTGCCATTTTTTTCGCAAGCTTTTGCTTTTTCACTGCTTTTTCTTGCTTCAAGAATCAATTTTCATGATTTTTCAGATTGTCAATAACATTCTCTTTGTTCATCATTCTTTCAAGAGCTAACAATTTTAACATTCATAAACAACAATATATAAAATATGCACTGTTCAAGCATTCATTCAGAAAACAAAAAGTATTGTCACCACATCAATATAATTAAACTAAATTCAAGGATAATTTCGAAATTCATGTACTTCTTGTTATTTTGAATTAGAAACATTTTTCATTTAAGAGAGGTGAAAGGTTTATGGAATTATTTATAGCCTTAAGACATAGTTACCCAATACTAATGATCATGAGGTAGAGACACAAAACATAAACACACATATAGCATAAAAACCGAAAGACAGAAAAAATAAGAACAAGGAATGAGGCACCTTAGTGATGGTGGCGCTTTCTTCTTGAAGAACCAATGATGTCCTTGAGCTCTTCTATGTCTCTTCCTTGCCTTTGTTGCTCCTCCCTCATTGCTCTTTGATTTTCTCTAATTTCATGGAGAATGATAGAGTGTTCTTGATGTTCCACCCTTAATTGATCCATATTGTAACTCAAGTCTTCTAGAGAAGTGTTGAGTTGTTCCCAATAGTTGTTGGGAGGAAAATGCATCCCTTGAGGCATCTCTGGGATTTCTTGGTGATGAGCTTCCTCATGCGTCTCTTGGGATCCATGAGTGGGCTCTATTGGTTGTTCCATCCTCTTCTTAGTGATGGGCTTATCCTCCTCAATGGGGATGTCTCCTTCTATGATAACTCTAGCCGAGTAACATAGATGGCAAATAAGATGAGAAAAAGCTAGCCTTGCCATGGTGGAGGACTTTTCGATTATTTTGTAGAATTCAAGGGACATGACTTCATGAACTTCTATTTCCTCTCCATTCATGATGCTATGAATCATGATGGCCCGATCCCCAAACTTCGGATCGGTTTCTAGTGGGGATGATGGAGTGTTGGATGAACTCCAACCATCCTCTAGCCACAGGCTTGAGGTCCAGTCTTCTTAATTGAACCGGCTAGCCTTTGGAGTCTCTTTTCCATTGAGCTCTTTCAACACATATGTCCATAAGGACTTGGTCCAACCTTTGATCAAAGTTGACCCTTCTTGTGTAGGGGCGTGCATCTCCTTGCATCATGGGCAAGTTGAATGCCAACCTCACATTTTCCGGACTAAAATCTAAGTATTTCCCCCGAAACATTGTAAGATAGTTCTTTGGATTCAGGTTCATACTTTGATCATGGTTCCTAGTGATCCATGCATTGGCATAGAACTCTTGAACCATTAAGATTCTGACTTGTTGAATGGGGTTAGTCAGAACTTCCCAACTTCTTCTTTGGATCTCATGTCGGATCTCCGGATACTCATTTTTCTTGAGCTTGAAAGGGACCTCAGGGATCACCTTCTTCTTGGCCACAACATCATAGAAGTGGTCTTGATGGGCTTTGGAGATGAATCTCTCCATCTCCCATGACTCGGAGGTGGAAGCTTTTGTCTTCCCTTTCCCTTTTCTAGAGATTTCTCCGGTGTTAGGTGCCATAGGTGGTTATGGAAAAACAAAAAGCTATGCTTTTACCACAAAAAACTTAGAATATTGCTCGCCCTCGAGCAAAAGAAGAAAGAAAAGAAGAAGATGAAGAGAAAATATGGAGGAGATGGGGGAAGGTGTACTTAGCCAAGGTGTAGAAGAGGGGGTTGTGTTGTGTGAAAATGAAGAAGGATGGAGGGGTTTATATAGTGAGGGGAGAGGGGGTATGTGAGTGGTGAAGGGGGGTAATTGGAAGAGAGATTGAGGTGATTGGTGAAGGGTTTTTGGGGAAGAGTGTTTATGGGGAAGAGAGGATGAATGCAAAGAAGAAGAGAGAAGGTGAGTTGAGGTAGGTGGGGATCCTGTAGGGTCCACAGATCCTGGGAAGATCCTGTGAAGTCCACAGATCCTGAGGTGTCAAGGATTTACATCCCTACACTAATTAGGCATGTAAAACGCCTTTGCATACAATTCTGGCGTTTAAACACCAAAGTGATGCTTATTTTGGGCGTTCAACGCCCAATTGCAGCATGTTTCTGGCGTTGAACGCCAGTTCCATGCTTGTTTCTGGCGTTCAGCACCAGCTCTCCTCAGGGTATATTCCTGGCGTTTATGCTACTTGTTTCTGGCGTTCAACGCCAGATCCATGCTCTGTTCTGGTGTTGAACGCCAGCCAGATGCTCCTTATTGGCATTTGAACGCTAGTAAGTCCTTCCTCCAGGGTGTGATTTTTCCTCTGCTATTTTTTATTCTGTTTTTAATTTTAGTATTTTTTTCATGACTCCACATGATCATGAACCTAATAAAACATTAAAGAACAATAAAAGAAAAATAAAATTAGATAAATAAAAATTGGGTTGCCTCCCAATAAGCGCTTCTTTAATGTCAATAGCTTGAGAGTGGGCTCTCATGGAGCCACACAGGTGATCAGGTCAATGTTGTAGACTCCCAACACCAAACTTATAGTTTGGATGTAGGGATTCAACACCAAACTTAGAGTTTAGTTGTGGCCTCCCAACACCAAACTTAGAGTTTGATTGTGCGGGCTCTGTTTGACTCTGTACTGAGAGAATCTTTTCATGCTTCCTCTCCATTGTTAAAGAAGAACACCCTTGGGTCTTAAACACAAGGTAGTCCCCATTCAATTGAAGGACTAATTCTCCTCTGTTAACATCTATTACAGCTCCCACTATGGCTAGGAAAGGTCTTCCAAGGATGATGCATTCATCCTCCTCCTTCCTAGTGTATAAGATTATGAAATCAGCAGGGATGTAAAGGCCTTTAACCGTTACTAACACGTCCTCTACCAAACCATAAGCTTGTCTTACTGACTTGTCTGCCATTTGTAATGAGAATATGGCAGGCTATACCTCAATGATCCCCAGCTTCTCCATTACAAAGAGTGGCATAAGATTTATACCTGACCCTAGGTCTCACAGAGCTTTTTCAAAGGTCATGGTGCCTATGGTGCAGGGTATTACGAATTTGCCAGGATCTTGTCTCTTTTGAGGTAGAGTTTGCTGAACCCAAGTATCTAGTTCACTAATGAGCAAGGGAGGTTCACCTTCCCAAGTCTCATTACCAAACAACTTGGCATTTAGCTTCATGATGGCTCCTAGATATTGAGCAACTTGCTCTCCAGTTACATCTTCTTCCTCTTCAGAGGAAGAATAGTCTTCAGAGCTCATGACTGGCAGAATGAGGTTTAACGGGATCTCTATGGTTTCTATATGAGCCTCAGATTCCCTTGGGTTCTCAATAAGGAACTCCTTCTTGCTTGAGAGACATCCCATGAAGTCTTCATCATTGGAATTCACGTCCTCACCTTCCTCTCTAGGTTCGGCCATATTGATTATATCAATGGCCTTGCACTCTCTTTATGGATTTTCTTCCGTATTGCTTGGGATAGTAATAGGAGGAGTTTCAGTGACTTTCTTACTCAGCTGGCCCACTTGTGCCTCCAAATTTCTAATGGAGGATCTTGTTTCACTCATGAAGCTTAAAGTGGCCTTAGACAAATCAGAGCCTATATTTGCCAAGTTAGAGGTGCTCTACTCAGAATTTTCTGTCTGTTGCTGAGAAGATGATGGAAAAGGCTTGCCATTGCTAAACCTGTTTCTTCCACCATTATTAAAGCCTTGTTGAGGCTTTTGTTGATCCTTCCATGAGAAATTTGGATGATTTCTCCATGAAGAATTATAGGTGTTTCCATAAGATTCACTCATGTAATTTACCTCTATCATTGCAGGGTTTTCAAGATCATAAGCTTCTTCTTCAGATGATGCCTCTTTAGTATTGTTGGATGCATTTTACCATCCATTCAGACTTTGAGAAATCATGTTGACTTGCTGAGTCAATATTTTGTTCTGAGCCAATATGGCATTCAGAGCATCAATTTCAAGAATTCCCTTCCTCTGAGGCGTCCCATTATTCACGGAATTCCTCTCAAAAGTTTACATGAATTGGTTATTTGCAACCATTTCAATAAGTTCCTGAGCTTCTGCAGGCATTTTCTTTAGGTGAATCGATCCACCTGCAGAGTGGTCCAGTGACATCTTAGAGAACTCAGACAGACCATAATAGAATATATCTATCATGGTCCATTCTGAAAACATGTCAGAAGGACACTTTTTGGTCATCTGCTTATATCTTTCGCAAGCTTCATAGAGGGATTCACCATCTTTTTGCTTGAAGGTCTGAACATCCTCTCTAAGCTTGATCAGCTTTTGAGGAGGAAAGAATTTAACCAAGAAGGCCGTGACTAGCTTATCCCAAGAGTCCAGGCTATCTTTAGGTTGTGAGTCCAACCATGTTCTAGCTCTGTCTCTTACAGCAAAAGGGAAAAGTATGAGCCTGTAGACTTTAGGATCTACTCCATTAGTCTTAACAGTCTCACAAATCTGCAAGAACTCAGTTAAAAACTAGTAGGGATCTTCTGATGAAAGTCCATGAAACTTGCAATTTTGTTGCATTAGAGCAACTAGTTGAGGTTTCAGCTCGAAATTGTTTGCTCCAATTGTAGGAATTGAGATGCTTCTTCCATCAAACTTGGAAGTAGGTGTAGTATAATCACCAAGCATCCTCCTTGCATTGTTGTTGTTGGGTTCGGCTGCCATATCCTTTTCTTGTTCGAAAATTTCAGTAAGGTTGTCTCTGGATTGTTGTAATTTAGCTTCTCTTAGTTTCCTCTTCAGAGTCCTTTCAGGTTCAGGATCAGCTTCAACAAGAATGCCTTTTTCCTTATTCCTTCTCATATGAGAAAGAAGAGAACAAAAAAGGAAGAAGAATCCTTTATGTCACAGTATAGAGATTGAAGAAGAAAGGGAATCAGAGTGAAGAAGAATGAATAATCCAAACACAAGGGTGAGGATAGGGGCAGTGATTCGAGATGAAGAGAAGTGTTAGTAAATGAATGAATAAATAGAATAAGATGAGAGAGAAGTTTTCGAAAATAATTTTTGAAAAGGACTTAATGATTTTCGAAAATTAAAGGAGAAATAGAATTAAAATTAAAACTTAAAATAATTAATTAATTAAAAAGATTTTTTTTTAAAAAGAGGGAGGTATTTTCAAAAATTGGAGAGAGAAAAATTGTTAGATGGTTTTGAAAAAGATAAAAAGTAAACAACAGTTAATTGGTTAGTTTGAAAAAGATTTGAAAATCAAATTTGAAATGATAAGAAGATAAAAAGATATTTTGAAATCAAATTTTTATTTGAAAAAGATAAAATTTAAAAAGATATGGTAAAAATATATGATTAAAAAGATATAGTTGGAAAAGATTTAATTTTTAAATTTGAAAATTTGACTTGACTTATAAGAACTTAAATAATTTTAAAAATTTTTGACTAAGTCAACTCAAATTTTAAAAATTTTGACAGAAATAAGGAAAAGATATTTTTTGATTTTTTTTTTATTTTTAATGATGAGAGAGAAAAACAACAAAAATGACTCACAACATGAACATTATGAATCAAAACTCATGATGCATGCAAAAACACTATGAATATAAAGATGAACACCAAGAACACTTTGAAGATCATGATGAACATCAAGAACATATTTTTAAAAATTTTTTTATGCAAAGTAAACATGCAAGACACCAAAATTAGAAATCTTTAATGCTTAGACAATATGAATGCAAAGATGCACATGAAAACAATAAAAGACACAAAACAAGAAAACATCAAGATCAAACAAGAAGACTTACCAAGATCGAACAACTTGAAGATCATGAAGAACACTATGAATGCATGAATTTTCGAAAATTGTAAGAACAAGATAAATATGCAATTAACACCAAACTTATAAATTGACTCAAGACTCAAACAAGAAACACAAAATAATTTTTTTTTGATTTTATGATTTTATTATTTTTTTGTATTTTTTTTTCAAAAAACATATAGGAAAAAGAAAATAAGAAATTCAAAATTTTTAATAAAAATTCCAAGAATCTTTCAATGTTGGCCTAAAGCTCCAATCCAAGGGTTGGACATGGCTTATAGCCAGCCAGTTTTAGGATATAAATCAGGCATACAACAGCTGATATTTCAATTAACTTGCCTCTATGCTGATGGTTTGGAAGCCTCAGTCCAAAAGAATTAGACATGGCTTTACAGCCAGCCAGATTTGAACATGCTTCATGAAACTCTAGAATTCATTCTTAAAAATTTTGAAAAATTTTTGAAAACAGGTGATAAATTTTTGAAAGATTTTTTAAAATTTTTTTCAAAAATAAAACAAAAAGAAAATTACCTAATCTGAGCAACAAGATGAACCGTTAGTTGTCCAAACTCGAACAATCCCCGGCAACGGCGCCAATACATGGAGCACGAAATTGTGATCTCTTATAATGGCATTCAACTTGGTGTGCGCATTTACTAACTCAGCACTTTCTTCACAACCTCGCACAACTAACCAGCAAGTGCACTGGGTCGTCCAAGTAATAAACCTTACGTGAGTAAGGGTCGATCCCACGGAGATTGTTGGTATGAAGCAAGCTATGGTCATCTTGTAAATCTCATTCAGGCGGATAATAAATGGTTATGTAGTTTTCGAATAATAATGATAAATAAACAGAAAATAAAGATAGAAATACTTATGTAGATCATCGATGGGAATTTCAGATAGGCGTATGAAGATGTTGTGCTCCTTCTGAATCTCTGCTTTCCTATTGCCTTCATCCAATCCTTCTTACTCCTTTCCATGGCAAGCTGTATGTGGGGCATCACCGTTGTCAATGGCTACATCCCATCCTCTCAGTGAAAAAGGTCCAAATGATCTGTCACAGCACAACTAATCATCTGTCGGTTCTTGATCATGTCGGAATAGAATCCCTTGATTCTTTTGCGCTCGCGAGTTTGAAGCTCATCATAGTCATTCAATCCCCGAATACTACTCGGAATACCACAGACAAGGTTTAGACTTTTCGAATTCTCATGAATGCCACCATCAATTCTAGCTTATACCACGAAGACTCTGATCTCACGGAATGGAAAGCTCGGTTGTCAAGCTAGGGCAACCATGCGTCGTGCATCAAGAATGCAAGAGATACACACTCTAGCTTTCGCTTGTAGAACGGAAGTGGTTGTCAGGCACGCGTTCATAGAGACGGATGATGATGAGTGTCACAGATCATCACATCCATCAGATTGAAGTACGAGTAGTATCTTAGAACAGAAATAAGATTGAATTTGAATAAAAGATAGTAGTAATTGCATTAAAACTCGAGGTACAGCAGAGTCCACACCCTTAATCTATGTTGTGTAGAAACTCCACCGTTGAAAATACATAAGTGATGAAGGTTCAGGCATGGCCGAATTGCCAGCCTCTAAAACGTGATCACAAGATCGAAAATACAATATAGGATGTCTAATACAATAATAAAATGTCCTATTTATACTAGACTAGCTACTAGGGTTTACAGAAGTAAGTAATTGATGTAGAAATCTACTTCCGGGGCCCACTTGGTGTATGCATGGGCTGAGCTTGAGCTTTACACGTGCAGAGGCTTCTTTTGGAGTTGAACGCCAAGTTGTAACATGTTTTTGGCGTTCAACTCTAGTTCGTGATGTGTTTCTGGCATTTGACTCCAGAATGCATCATGGAACTAGCGTTGAATGCCAGTTTATGTCGTCTAATCACGAATAAAGTATAGACTATTATATATTGCTGGAAAGCTCTGGATGTCTACTCTCCAACGCTGTTAAGAGCGCGCCATTTGGAGTTTTTTTAGCTCCAAAAATCCATTTTGAGTGCAGGGAAGTCAGAATCCAACAGCATCAGCAGTCCTTTGTCAGCCTTTTATCAGAGTTTTGCTCAGGTCCCTCAATTTCAGCCAGAAAATACCTGAAATCATAGAAAAACACACAAACTCATAGTAAAGTCCAAAAATGTGAATTTAGCATAAAAACTAATGAAAACATCACTAAAAGTAACTACATCCTATTAAAAACTACGTAAAAACAATGCCAAGAAGCGTATAAATTATCCGCTCATCAAATATACTAAAAACTAACTAAATCATACTAAAAACTACCTAAAAACAATGCCAAAAAATGTATAAATTATCCGCTCATCCTCCCCCTTCATATATCACTCCAATTTAGCCTTCAAGCCTTCAAAAATGGGTCAAAATGCCTCAGAAAATGCGCTGCACGTGTTTCATTAATGAAATCACGTGTTGGATCCTGTGCGGATGCACAGATGTGTGCGTCCCCACACTTGGCTGAAAGTTGACCTGTGCATATGCACAGGTACTCGTACCCACGCATAAATGGAAATTCTCGCTTGTGCGTACGCATGCAAGGTTGTGCGTACGCATGCAAGGTTGTGCGCACGCACACTTCGCTGTGTGTGCTTTTCCTTGTTTTCTTCATATTTTCTCCCTTGTACATGCTTTCTTCCACTTTTGGCCATCTATTCTTGCCTCTAAGGCCTGAAATCACTCAACAAACATGTCATGTCATCAAATGGAATAAAAGTAGAATTAAATTGCTCATTTCAAGCATAAAATTGCATGTTTTAACATTTAGGATCAAATTAGGGACCAAACAAAAAAATATGCTATTTGGGTGCTTAAGTGTAGGTTTTTTTCAATCAAGATTTTTGCATATGGTTTAGTAGTTCATACATGAGTGCTCCCATTTTCCAAAATTTTCAATGAAATACCCAAATTAAACATTTTTTTCACTACAAATGTTTTTTTGAAAAATTCCCCCACACTTAAATATAACACACTCCTTCAACCTAAGCTAGTCAAGGATACAATTGAAGGTAATTCATGGTTTTCCGCTTAGGGTTGTGGTGTGCTAAAATCAAGAACAATGGGGTAAATAAGCTCAAAGGGTGTTAACAATGGTAGATGTAAAGGGTAGGCTATATGGGAAACGTGAGTTTAAATCAAAGATGGCCTCAATCATGCTCAATGCATTCAAAACATCAATCATTGGAAATAAAGAATCAAGAAAAACCAAGAATACAATCATAGAAGAGATATAGCACACAATGAACAAAATTAAGGGTTAAAATATGTAACCACTCATTAAGGCTCAACAACTCACAAGGTTTCTTTGTTCTACTCCTCTTCTATGTTCCATAAAAATCATTCAAGCAAGTTTAAAAACTGTTTTCCCAATCAATCCTTTAGAAAGCCCAATATTCTTGGAAATCCTCGTTATTTTTAACCAAAATTATTTCCTATATGTATGTATGTTGTGATGGATGCAAATTTTTTCAAAAAAAAATTTTTTTAGTTCTATTCCTAATTTTCAACATGCAAAAATTAACATGAACAATTAGGACAAAATTGAACCAGGTGCTATACTATTCACATCATCCAATCACAATCAATATCTATACTATATACCATGCAAAATGCAATAGCTAGATATAAACTACGAATAAAATGCAATGCAACAATAAAAAACACTCCAACTATCTGCAAGAACATAATAAAAAGAAACAAAAAGTAAAGTGCAAAGTGTTCGGAAAAGAAAGTTTACGCCCCAAATTGACGAATCCTCCCCCACACTTAAGCGTTGCACGGTCCTCTGTGCACAAACAAAATCCAGGGAGAATGTCTCTCAAGAGCTCCACCTTCGGTTGGCGGATGCGGGCGCTTGGGTTGTGTGGAAATCGCCAAGTCCAATGCATACTCGGCATCTCCATCCTTAGTGTTCTCCTCCTCTCCTGGCTCCTTGCTTTTATGTGTCATCCTCAAAAAGAAGAGCGAAGTATAGTTAGAATCATGGGGCAAGTAGCACAATAGGGTAAAGGAGAGAGTAAATAAGCATCTAATTGAGGATGTTGGCATAGTGGTATGGAATACACACAACGGCCGGCTAACATGTCATCCACACAATGAAAAAGTAAACATGAGTTCCTCAACTAAATGGCCTAAGTCGCAAGCAATAGATGAACATCAATTAAGGACAAGCATACTTAGGCAACTACCAATAAGAGTGAATTGGATGTAGGAATTATTGGATATTGAAGTTGTGCAAGTGAAAGGGCAAAGTTGATATAAAATAGCACAACAAACAATAACCAATGCAATGATGAGGAGAAACTATTTATTCATCCTTAAGAACAATCAAATAATTACATGGGAAGGTGTTTGCTACAAAAAGTGACAATTCTTGATAAGAATCAATTTAAGTCAACTCAAACAAATGCGAAGCATTAACAAGGAGCAAATACATTGTGATGTGATTACATTGACTTAAAGATCATGATGAATAAGCAAGTCCATTCAATTTAATAAATTTAATATGTACTTGTTAAAAGTTGCACCTAATAAGAGAAAAAAGTCAATTTCTAAATTAATTTGGTGCCAGCAACTCAAAGCATTAAACACGTACATTATTGAAATTTCAATGCCAAATAACATTAGAATGCCAAACAAGGATATAGTCTAACACATACGGTCATGACAACATATGAATTAAACCAAAAATTTCATTCAGGAATTATGTCATACATATGGTGTGTGGTGCACGTATCACAAAATTCAAGTTAAATTCCAAACATCAACAACCCATAAATCAGAAATTTGAACACTTGCGATTTAACAAAAAGGCAATTAAATAAAAATTTAAGCTAAATTACCAAAATTAAATAAAGAAAATAGAAAGCAAGCAACTAAACATAACAAATAAGATTAAAACAAGAAAAGTGAAAAGTTAAAGTATGGAAAAGAAAAAGATAGAGAACAGTGGCACTTGTGTTAGCCACTACGAGGCTCACAGTGACAGAGCTTCGCCAGAGAAGAGAAAAAAGAAGGGAGAAAAAGAAAGAAGATAGAAGAAAGAAGACAGAAGAAAGAGAGAGACAAAACAGGGCAGCTTTCAAATTTCTGCACAGAACGCGACTCGTGCATACGCACAGGGTAGTGTGTGTACGCACACTAGGGAAAAGACAAGGTATGTGAGTGCACAGCAGCGTGCGAGCGCTGTGACCAGAAGGGGTGTTGCAGCCTGTGCAGGTGCACAAAATAGTGTGCGCATGCACAAGAGAGGCAAAAGTTGGTTATGCCCACGGACAAGAGGTGCGTGAGCTGCGAGCAGAGGGCGCGTCAACGTGTGTGCATGCACACCGGGCTGTGCGTACACACAGAACACTTCTTCTTTTTTTTTTGAAGAAAGGGGACGTGTGCGGCCGCACACATGGTGTGCGGATGCAGAGAAGGGAAAAGGTGGTGTTCCCACGCATGGCCTGTGCGCGTGCCGAGAACAGAAGGGGTGTTTAAGGGTGTGCGTGCGCACGTTGCTGTGCATACGCACAAGAACTGAAAAACAGGGGATCTGTGCGGACGCATAAGGTTGTGCACACGCACAGGCCTCTGTTCCTGCAACAAAAATTTTGCCTCCAAGGCATCAAACTTGACATCCAAAACAGGTTTTCAAGTCCCAAAATATCACAAAACTCCTAAAAACACATTATTTCCCTAAAATTACCTAATGAACATCAAAATAAATCTAACCAACCAAGCAATATAGCAAATCATTCATGAAACAAAAGGTAAAAGAGAGAAAGCTAGAAAGATATTACCATGGTAGGGGTGTATCCCACCTAGCACTTTGGTTTTAAGTCCTCAAGTTGGACTTTTGAGTGAAGCTTGTGTCATGGTGTCTTATGCTTCTACTCATCCTTGAGTTGCCACCCGTGCTAGTTCCTCAAGAATCCTCTGGAATCTCAAACGAAGTGCATTAAGCTCCTAAGCAACCTCAAGCAAGAATTTGGGATCCAAAATTGTTGATTGTAGACATGAATGCCCGGATCCCACACTTTAGTTTCTCTATCATCCTCTTGTTGACTTTCATTTGTGACCTTGGATGAATAGCCTCTTGAAGCACCTTTGAAGCACCCATTTAAATGTTGAACTCCTCTAAATCGGACCTTGCACCACATATATTTTGAACTCCATTGCCAACTAACACCCATTCCCACACCACTCAACACATCAAGAAGCACCTTTAGTTGGTGATCCGTCTCCAAGATAGCAATTTGATGTGGACCTATGAAGCTCATGGAGGATATTGTTACCCACTCAAATTGCCCTTGGGTTGGGGTCATCCTATTAATTTCTTGCACAATTGCTTCCACTTCATGGTTGATCACCTTTCCCTCGCCACCCTTTTAAAGCTCTTCCTTATCTACCTCAAACTCAAAAGGGAATGGTTCCTCAAGATCATTGAGGGGGTTGACCAAGGTGGACAAAAAACATTGATGATGCAATCCACTTCTTGATCAAACTCCTTCAATTCTCTATTTACCTCTTCCGGTTCACTCGTTCTATGCTCCTCCTCTTTTTTCTCAAGCCTTGGCTCCTCTTCTTCCTTCCGTTGAGGCTCCATGTTTTCCTCCTCACTACACTCCTTCATCAATCCTCCACATCCCTCAAGGGGAATGTCTTGATTGCTTGAGTGTAGCAAGGTTAAGCGGTTCACCGCTTCGCCTATGGTTGCCATGAACTTCCCTTGCTTTCTTCGGAATCCTTCTTGCTCTTGGAAGAATGCTTGAAGGTCTTGTTCTTCTTGGGGCAAGGGTTGGAAAACTTCACCTTGAGGTGGAAGAGAAGGTTCAAAAGTTGGGAGAAAGGTTGTATATGAGGGAGGTGTATCATATGGGTGGGGATATTGAGGTAGTGTATAAGAGGGTGATGGTTCATATGGTTGGTAGCAAGGTGTATAAGTATCTTGATTCCATGGAGGTGTATAGGGTGGTTGAGGGTTGTGCATGGGGTAACTCTCATATCCTTAGGGTTGATATTCATATAGGGGCGAGTGTGGCTCATTGTAGTTTGAGGGAGGTGTTTGCCATGAGTGTTGCTCATATGCAATTGGTTCCTCCCTACGTTGATTCTCCCACTCCATGAAGTAATCCCAATTGGAATTCATCATCCTACAAAACACTCACAACGAAGCTCCAAGCAACAAGGGTGATATCACATAGAAAAAGTAGAAAACAAAAACCAAAGACATCAACAAAACAAGAAAATAAACACTTAGAGATTAACAAAAACAAACAAATACCCAAAAAGTTAGATATTTACACTATCAACATATTTACAACAACCTAAGATATAATACCAATTGTATCCCCGGCAACGGCGCCAAAAACTTGATGCGAGCAAAACCGTCGGTTAAGAATTCCTTCTCGGTAAAGGAGAGATATAACCTCATTTCAAGTATAGCTCTCCACCAATAATTAATGCTCAATCAAAGTTTAAAATTTATAATTAAACCGAGAGTAGTTAAACCTCGGGTTGTTCTTTCCTAGGACATAATTGGAATGTTTCTCTTTTGGTTGTGAGGAAAAAGGGAGGTTTTCAAGCGAGAAATGAAAGATTAAAAGAACTAAGCAATAAAAGAACCAAGAGATGATTAAAATTGTGAATTAATGCAAGTAAAGAGAAAGCAAGATAAACTACTGAAAATGCTATAAATGCAATAAAAGAGCCTTGACTATGGTAATTATCATGAGTCAATCTCGCCTAGTCAACCCCAACCATCGAGGAGTAAGTCAAGCAAGCATGATTGACCTTAACCCATAAGTCCTAGCTAACTTACCAAACTAGTTGATTAAAAGCTAGCGTCAATGGAAACAAGAGTCAACTAACTACCCAAAAATTACCACTAAATGTCAGACATTATAACTCCAATATCCTAGGAACTCAAACCACAAGCCAAGTTATGAAAATCTACTCATATCTAAGGTTGGTATTTTCACAAACACCTTGTGTGCATAAAACCAAAACATGGAAAATTGCAAAGTAAAATAGAAAGCTATAACCAACTATCAACAATATCAACAATAAACAAGCAATCAAATATAGAGGAAGCATGAAACAGTAAATTCATCAATCGAAACTTCAAGAACTCAAAATTGGAAATATAAACAAAGCACTTGAACCAAGAGTAAATGAAAATAAAGACAATGTAATTAAAGAGGAAATTGAGAGTACTTACAATTAAAGAAGCAAAATCCAAAAGAAAAGCTTACTATAAAATGCTACACTAGAGATGAAAATGAAACCCTAAGAGAGCAATTTACTCTACACTACTCCTACTCCTATGGAAGCTTCCTATACTACTACTACCTAATTAAAAGTGAGCTCTCTTTTGAAATGTGTTGAATCCCCTTTCATATATCACTCCAATTCAGCCTTCAAGGTTTCCAAAATGGGCCGAAAGGCCTTAGAAAACGCGCTGCACGTGTTTCTTTAATGAAATCACGTGTTGGGTCCTGTGGGACGCACAGATGTGTGCATCCGCACACTTGGCTGAAAGTTAACCTGTACGTACGCACAGGTACTCGTGCGCGTGCACGCATGGAAATTCTCGCTTGTGCGTACACACGCAGGATTGCGCACATGCACACTTCGCTGTCTGTTCTTTTCCTTATTTTCTTCATGTTTTCTCCCTTGTACATGCTTTCTCCCACTTTTGGCAATCCATTCTTGCCTCTAAGGCCTGAAATCACTCAACAAATATGTCATGGCATCAAATGGAATAAAAGTGGAATTAAATTGCTCATTTCAAGCACAAAATTATATGTTTTCACATTTAAGATCAAATTAGGGACCAAACACAAAAGTATGCTATTTGGGTGCTTAAGTGTAGGTTTATGTGATGAAATCCACTCAAATCAAGCCAAAATATCTCATCAAATATGGACTCATCAGTTGACGTGCCACACCCTCGATGATGTCTTCTATTCCTTTCTGAGAAAATGAACTGGCATGCCATGCACTTACTAGAGTCTTCTATCTGCTTCTGTGGAAAGTTGGGCTGGCGTGCCATGCTCAGATCTGGCGTGCCACGCTCATGGTGAGCTCTCCTTTCTTCTTTTTTGGACAAATAAATTGGAGTGCCATGCCCAGGACTGGCGCGCCATGCCCTTGTTGATGTGACAAAGCTTCTTCTCTAGCCAATTGAACTGGCGTGCCATGCTTTAGACCCGTGATGCATGAAAACATGTCTCTCAACAAATTTCCCTTTGACAAGTATACCTAATTTGTCATCAAGTAAATACTCACAATAGAGTGAGGTCGAATCCCACAGGGATTGATTGGTCAAGCAACTTTAGTTGGAAGAGTATGCTAGTTGAACTAAACAGAGTGTAGTTTAAGAATTGCAGAAAATTAAATGACGGAAAAGTAAATGGCAGAAATTAAAGTGCAGAATCTTAAATGGGAATTTGGGGTAATGAACATGAAAATAAATGATAGAAAATAATGAGAATGTGGAAGATCAGAAATGGGGAATTCATTGGGCTTAGGAGATGTTGTATTCTTAGTATCAAGTTCATTTTCATCTCTTCCTCGATCAATGCATCTATTGATCTCCTTGGAAATCTTAGGTGATTTGATTCCAATTCCTTGGTAATCCAATCTCTCTAAGCTTGAACAATTGCCCAATTCCTTGATTTAATTGCTCAGGGGAAGAGATGAAGTATGGTCACTGATTATACCACATGTATTTCTAAATCAAAGTGTTGGAAGGATTACATGTCACTATATCAGCCCAGACCCCAATTTGGTCCAACATGAGAAAGCATTTCTAGCATGATCTCCTCATCCCTTTTCCAAGGCTCAAAGGAGATCCAATTATGGAGAGTTTCTTTTCCAAGACAACTAACTAATTGAATTAAGATCGAAAGCTTTCTAGTAAATCAAAAGACAAGAAAGAAGAAGAGAATGAAAACTATAATTGATCCATCAAATTACAACAGAGCTCCGTAACCCAATGAAAGGGGTTTAGTTGTTCATAGCTCTAGAAATGGAAAATGGCAGAAAAGAATACATCCAAGCTAAAAGTGTAGAAAATTAAATATACAGAGAGTAGTTATCCAAAGTGCCAAGCTTCTCTATAGTTCAAAACTACTCCTATATATACTACTCCTCTTGATCTTCTAGTGAGTTCTTCAAGTCTTGGATGTGTGCTTTGGATCTTGAGTTGAAGCAGTTTCAATCTTTTGTGGGCCCAGCTTGCAGAGAAGTATGAATTAGGCATGAGTGTTAGTGAAGTTAACGTTAAGTGACATTGTGGGTTCGAGAACGTTAGTGGCACTCACAATTTTTACTAACGTTCGAACCCCATATAGCCCACGTTAACTCCAACATCAGTGGCACTAACATGACCACTAACGTTGCCTTGTAAATCTTCGCTAGCTTTATTGGGAATCACCTTTCCCAATAACGTTGGCTTATAACCCTTCGCAAGCGTTATTGGGACTCACCTTTCCCATTAACGTTACTTTATGCCCTTTGTCCCTACGTTAGAGTTCACGTTAGTGTAACTAACGTGGCTCTTAACATGGCTATGCCTCACCTTCGAGAGCGTTTGTGACACTTACCTTTGTCACTAACGCTCAAAGTGCCCCTACTCTCCACGTTAGAGCTCACGTTAACTAAGTTAACATGGCCACTAACGTTGTAGTAATGCCATCTTCCAACGTTAGTGACAAAGGTGAGTGTCACTAACGTTGGCTCATCAATCTCAGCTCTACGTTAACTTTCACGTTATTGGTCTTAACGTGACCACTAACATGGGCAATGCTAGTTGACCCAACGTTAGTGACAAAGGTGAGTGTCACTAACGTTGGCATTGTTCCTCTCTTCCACGTTAGAGTTCACGTTAACTAAGTTAACATGACTCTTAAAGTGGCTCATTGCCAAATCTTGGAACGTTAGTGGTGTTCACGTTTACCACTAACGTTGGAGCTTTCTTTTGTCTCCATGTTAACTACCACGTTAACTTAGTTAACGTGGCAATTAACGTGTGCTTATGATGGCTTCGCGGGCATTATTGGTGATCACTTTTCTCCTTAACGTTGTAAGCTATTTACCATTCCACGTTAGTGGTCACGTTAACTAGATTAACGTGAGTACTAACGTGGTTCTTCCTTGCTTCCTTTGTCCTGAAATCAAGCAAATAAAGTGCATCAAAGCTCTAGTCAAAGTCATGAGATTTTGCATCATCAATTTATCATTCAATTCTAGCAAAATCCTCATGAAATTATGTGAAATTCACAATAGTTGCTTGAATCAAGGTGTAAGTGTATTTTCATCCAAAACTTGCCTTATTCACTAAGAAAATGCATGAAACTACCTTAAAACAATAAAGAAAAGGTCAGTAAAACTGGCCTAGATGCCCTGGCATCACAACACCAAACTTAAAGCTTGCTTGTCCCTAAGCAAGTACTGAAACATATGAAGAATGAATGAAAGAGCAAGAAGATAATGTAGAAGCAGAATTCCTGGTTTATGGGGTTTCATGCATAGTAACTTAGGTTCTTTCCTTTACTAGGTTTCAGGCCTTTATCAAATCCTTGGTCACTCTCTTGATTACATCCTTTGAGACTTCTTAATTATTGATCCTTCCTTCTTGTCTAAGGTTTATTACATACTTATTTTGGCTAAGTGCTCTGTAAGAGGGCGACTCTTTATGATAAGCTTTCAGTCAACATTCCCGAACTAGTTGGCTCAAGGAGCTAGGTGTTAAGACACCCCTACGGACTTACTCCCCCAAGTATCTTTCCCTCATACATACACACCACAGGCACATGGTTTGTTATTTTTCTTTCTTGAGACCTTGGTGTCCAACACCTCTTTGGGTTGCTAAGTGTTTTGTAGCAAAGGTCACTCTTGATATTGGACTTTTAGCTGATAATCCCAGATTAGTTAATCCAAGTTACCAAGTGATGAGGCACCCCTAAGAGCTTATTCATCCAAGCATATCCCTTGCACCTGAACACCACAGACACATGCCTCAATCTTAAAACCCTTGGTGCCTAGCATTGTTTCTTATTGTGTTTCTTTCCTTTTTACTTTTATTGCTCTTTCTCTTTTCTTATTGGGATCTTCTTATTTAGTTAGTCTCATAGGATGTGTTTCAAGCATAGAATTCAGGGTAGATAGTTGCCTTCTTTCCTTGTTTGGTGAACCAACTTAGCTTACTAATCATCTTACCACAAACATTCAGAACTTACTTCACAATATAATTCCACTCTTGTTCTTTTCATAATATTTTCTTTTTTGATTAACTTAAAGGACAAGCATACAAGTAAGAAAGATAAACATGCAGAAAGGACATTAAACTAGCACACTTGGGTGTGAATAAAAAGGAACAAGCAGAGTATGAAGGTTCTATTCAATCATTTTTCAATTAGAGTTTTACATTTCGAGATAGTTTGATACAACCTCATGATGTCTTCCTTGGTATTCTCATTCTGGCATTTGCATCCTTGTCTGTTTCCTCAGATGATGAGGTATGATCATTTCCTAAGATTGATTGAATTTCTGCAAGACTATTTAGAGTCACTTGTTTCCCCAAGCACTTGAAAAAGGGTTAATGTGCATGTGTGCTTGTGAGCTTCTGAACTTAATTTGGTGTGTGAACACCAAACTTAGTTCTTTGCTCACTTCGACAAATTGAATGCACGCATAATCCTTGTGTGCTTTTTATTAAGAAGCAACTATAAGTTAAAAAGATAAACTATGCATTAGAGGTTAAACCTCTGTCAAGTAAGTTCTCTGGTTGCTAGAGCAATGTTTCACCACTGAAGGGTTGCAATGCACTCTTTAGCTGGAGTTTTTAGTGGAACACCAAACTTAGAGTCCTATATTCACCCTTGAATTGTTTTTGGTGTGTAATACCAAACTACAGAGAATCCAACTTGAAAATTTTTTATTGAAAGACTCATGAAAAGAGGATTACCTCAGGTTGGGTTGCCTCCCAACAGAGCACTTTTTTAGCGTCGCTAGCTCGACAGTTCTTTCCTTAGTTGAGGTTATACTTCTGTTTGGGGGTTTCCCCCATGCTGCCCAAATAGTATTTAAGTCTTTGTCCATTCACAGTGAATCTCCTCTTTGAGCTTTCTTCCATGATTTCTATGTGTTCATAAGGTGAGACTTTTGTGACTAGAAAGGGCCCCGACCATCTTGATTTGAGTTTCCCAGGAAAGAGTTTCAGTCTGAAGTTGTAAAGAAGCACATATTGTCCTTCTTCGAAACTTCTTGGTGCCCGGTTAAGATCATGTCTCCTTTTTGCTTTTTCCTTATAAATCTTGGTATTTTCATAGGCTTGAGACCTAAACTCTTCCATTTCTTGAAGCTGCAAAACCCTCTTTTCACCAGCAGCGGTGCTGTCTAGGTTCAGTGTTTTGAGAGCCTAGGAGGCCTTGTGCTCCAGCTCTAATGGCAAGTGACAAGCCTTGCTGTATACCAGTTGATATGGGGACATCCCAATTGGTGTTTTGAAGGCTGTCCTGTATGCCCAAAGAGCATCATCTAGCTTCTTTGCCCAGTCCTTTCATGATATCCCCACAGTCTTTTCCAAGATCCTCTTCAACTCTCGGTTAGATATCTCTGTTTGCCCATTTGTTTGGGGATGATAAGGTGTGGCAACCTTATGCTTAACCCCGTATCTTAGGAGTAGGGTTTCCAATGGTCTATTGCAGAAATGGCTCCCTCCATCACTGATGAGGGCCCGTGGGACTCCAAATCTGGTGAAGATATTCCTTCAAAGAAAGTTTATGACTACGTTGTTGTCATTGGTTGGAGTTGCCACGGCCTCCACCCAATTAGATACATAGTCTATTGCCACCAAGATATACTTGTTCGAATATGAGGGTGGAAATGGTCCCATGAAGTCGATCCCCCATACATCGAATAGTTCAAGCTCTAGAATGTATTGCTGTGGCATCTCATTTCTCTTGGGTAGGTTGCTAGCCCTTTGGCACTCATTGCAGCTTCTTACCAATTCCTTATCATCCTTGAAGATAGTCGGCCAGAAGAACCCACATTGCAGTACCTTTGCGGCAGTTCTTTCTCCTCCAAAATGACCTCCAGAGCTAGCACTATGACAACTCCACAGGACCTCTCATCCTTCTTCTTCTGAGATGCATCTCCTAAGGATTCCATCTGAGCATTTCTTGAAGAGATAGGGTTCATCCCAAATGAAATACTTAGCATCATTGATGAGTTTCCTTCTTTGATATTTGTTGATTCCAGGGGGTAAGTCACCGGCTTCTTTAAAATTTGGAAATATCTGCAAACCAGGGTGCCTTGTGAACCATCATTAACTGTTCATCCGGGAAAGACTCATTTACACTTGTATCATGGGTATCATCCTTCTCACTAGGGATTCTGGATAGATGATCTGCTACCTTATTCTCCATACCCTTTTTGTCTCTAATCCCGATGTTGAATTCCTGCAATAATAAGATCCATCTAACTAGTCTTGGTTTTGATTCCTGTTTGGCAAATAGATATTTGAGTGCTGTGTGATCAATGAAAATAATAACTTTAGAGCCAATAAGATATGATCTAAATTTGTCAAATGCAAAAACTATTGCCAGCAACTCCTTTTCGATGGTGATATAATTCCGTTGAGCATCATTGAGGACGTTGCTTGCATAGTATATGACATACACCAAATTCTCTTTTTTCTGTCCTAACACTGCACCAATTGCGAAATCAGACGCATCACACATTAATTCGAATGGTAGATTCCAATCAGGTGGGGTGATGATATGGCAGATGATAGCCTCTTTTTCAAGTTTTCAAATGCTACCATGCATTTTTCATCAAAGATAAATGGTATATCAGACATTAGGAGATTGCTTAAGGGCTTGGCTATCTTTGAAAAATATTTAATAAACCTTCTATAAAAACCAGCATGTCCCAGAAAGCTCCTAATTGCCTTGACGTCACTTGGTGGAGGTAATTTTTCTATTAGCTCCACCTTAGCTCTGTCTACCTCAATGCCTTGGTTAGAGACTTTATGGCCAAGGACTATTCCATCTGTCACCATGAAGTGATATTTTTCCCAGTTCAAGACTAAGTTGGTCTCTTGGCATCTTTTTAATACCGAGGCAAGATGGTTCAGGCAATTAGGAAAGGAATCTCCGAATACTGAGAAGTCATCCATGAAAGCTTCAATGAACTTCTCTATCATATCTGAGAAGATGGAAAGCATGCAGCATTGAAAAGTTGCAGGTGTATTACATAGCCCAAATGGCATGCGCCTGTAGGCAAACACTCCATAGGGGCAGGTGAATGATGTTTTCTCTTGGTCTCTTGGATCAACCACTATTTGGTTATATCCTGAATAACCATCTAAAAAATAATAGTATGCATGTCCTACAAGTCTTTCCAACATCTGATCCATGAAAGGGAGTGGGAAATGATCTTTTCTTGTGGCTTCATTGAGCTTTCTGTAGTCAATACACATCCTCCATCCTGTGACAGTTCTTGTAGGGATTAGCTCATTTCTTTCATTGGGCACCACAGTGATTCCTCCTTTCTTGGGAACCACTTGAACTGGGCTGACCCATGAGCTATCTGATATTGGATAGATTACTCCTCCCTGCCACAACTTCATAACTTCTTTCTGTACTACTTCCTTCATAGCTGGATTTAACCTTCTTTGGGGCTGAATGGAAGGTTTGGCATCCTCCTCCAAAAGTATCTTATACATGCATATGGCTGAGCTGATTCCCTTCAAGTCAGCAAGTGTCCATCCAATGGCATCCCTATGTTTTTGTAAAACTTGAAGCAACCTTTCCTCTTGTTCTTGGCTGAGGGCTGAGTTTATGATCATTGGATAACTTCTATTTTCTCCCAAGTATGCATACTTGAGAGTGGGTGGCAGTGTCTTCAGCTTAAGTTTGGGTACTTCTTTTCTTTCAACCTTTTCTTCTAGTGTGCCTTGAACATGCATTTCAGCAGCTGCAGCCTCTTCGCTTGATGTTAATTCTTCTTCTGTGAATGCTTCAAGTTCTTCTTCAAGAGTTTCTTACACCAAAGCCTCCACTGAATCCAACCTCATATATTCTCCCAATGAGTTGTGTGGGTAACTCATGGCCTTAAACACATTGAATGTCATTTTCTCCTCATGTAATCTAAGGACCAGTTCACCCTTTTGGACATTAATAATGGCTCCGGCAGTGACCAAGAATGGCCTTCCCAGGATGATGGAAGTCTTAGCTCCTTCCTCCATGTCTAATACTACGAAGTCTGCTGGAAAAATGAAGTTTCCCACCTTCACCAACAAGTCTTCTACTATTCCATAGGGAAACTTGAATGATCTGTCTGCTAGTTGCAGGGCCATTCTTGTTGGTTTGGCTTCCTCTATCTTCATTTTTTTCATCATTGCTAAAGACATTAGATTTATGCTGGCTCCTAGATCACACAGAGCCTTTTCTACTGTGATTTCCCCTATGATACAAGGGATTTGGAAGCTCCCAGGATCCTTCAATTTCTGGGGTAATTTGTGTTGGATGATGGCACTGCATTCTTCGGTGAGTACCACAGTCTCATTGTTCTTCTTGCTTCTCTTCTTGGTCATCAATTCCTTTAAGAACTTGGCATAGAGTGGCAGTTGCTTTATTGCTTCAGCAAAGGGTATGTTTATTTGTATTTTCTTGAAGATTTCCAAGAATCTTGAGAATTGGTTTCCTCTCCCCTCTTTTTTAATTGTAGCTGCTGAGTGTATGGAGCTTTTGAAAGGCATGGTTTGAGCGCTTCTCCTTCTTGGTGTGACTTAGGAATGGAGATTCGAGCTCTCTCTTGTCCCTTGTCTTCTTCATCCAATTTATTCTCTGGTGGTTTCTTGAGGATCTCCTTCAATTCCTTCCCATTTCTGAGGGTGATGGCATGACATTCCTCCCTTGTTGCTGAGTTAATGTTGCTGCAATTGTTGTGTCCAGGGGTTTGCTTGAATAAGAACTCAATTTGTGTTTCAAGTTTCTTGATGGCAGCATCTTGATTCTGCATGTTAGAATGCACTTCTTCCCAGAAAGCTTTACTATCTTGAATTTCTCTACATAGATTTTCGAGTAGAGTCTCAATCTTTGAAAGTCTATCCTCTGTTAGTGATGATGGATTGGGGTTAGATGGGTGTTGATAGGATCTCTGTGAGGTATGTTGGTGAGTTGCATTATTGTTGGAGTTGAGGTTGTGGTGTCTCTGGTCTTGACCTTGGTCTTGTTGATTTCCCCAACCAAAGTTGGGGTGATTTCTCCATCCAGAGTTGTAGGTTTTGGAGTATGGGTCCTGGATTTATCTAGGTGAGTTTCGAACATAGTTGGCTTGTTCCCAATCACCTTCTTCTCCTATATTCACTCCTTCTTGAGTTGGTGATGAAGTGATAACTGCTGCAACTTGGTTTTCCTCCACCTTCTTGGTGAGATCTGCTAGCTGCTTGGTGATCACCTTATTTTGAGCTAGCAATGCATCCATGTGGTTCAGCTCCATTACTCTTCGAGTCTTACTTCTTTCAGAGGCATAGATGTAGTCATTCTCAGCTACTGTTTCAATGACATCTATGGCTTCTTCAATGGTTTTCTTCTTATTTAGAGAGCCCCCTGATGAATGATCTACAGCCTTCTTTGACTCATAAGAAAGACCTTCATAGAAAATATGAAGTTGAACCCATTCATTGAACATGTCTGGTGGGCATCTTCTTGTTAAGTCCTTGAACCTCTCTCATGCCTCATAGAGAGTCTCACCATCTTGTTTCCTAAAAGTCTGCACCTCAGCTCTCAGCCTGTTAATTCTTTGAGGAGGGTAGAATCTTGCCAAAAATTTGTTCACCACAACTTCTCAATTTGTCAAACTCTCATTTGGAAAGGATTCGAGCCACTTGGATGCCTTATCCCTAAGTGAAAAAGGGAACAACAGCAGCCTATAGACATCCGGGTGGACTCTATTAGACTTCACAGTGTCATAAATTCTCAGGAAGGTAGTTGATGTTGATTGGGGTCTTCTTGAGCATTTCCTCCAAATGAGCAATTGTTCAGAACAAGGGTGATGAGCTAGGGTTTTAATTCAAAGTTGTTGGCATGTATGGTGGGTTTCTAGATGCTACTTCTATAGTTTCCTGGATTTGGATTGATGTAGGAGCCTAGAACTCTCCTTTCTTGCCCAGCATGATTTGCAGGGCCTTCTCTAGCATGGTTGTGAGCTTCTTCTTCATGATTGTTTTCCAAATTCTCTTCCATATTGGGTTCAAAGTACTCTTCTTCTTCCTCAGCACCAACAACTCCTTTCCCTCTTGCTTCCCTCTTTAATCTCCAGAGGGTTCTCTCAGGTTCTAAATTGAAAGAAATTGAGGTTCCCTCTATTCTCCCTGTCATACAACTAACAAAACAAGCAGCAAGAGATAAAATGAAGAAGTTATTCTTGTTAGAGTGTTTGTTAGTGTGAGTGATGAAAATTATCAAACAGTTAGTGGGTTAGTGAGCAGAATTGTAGATAATAACAAGGAAGAAAGAAAAACAGAGAGGGTATAGAGGATGAGGAAGAAGTTAAACAAAGGGAAAATAAATGACTGAATAAAGTAAACAAACAAAAGAAAAATTCTCAATCTAGTGAGCCTCCAACTTAATCATTTTTGATACAAAATCAATCACCGGCAACGGCGCCATAAACTTGTTGCATGAAAACTTGTCTCTCAACAAATTTCCCTTCGGCAAGTATACCGAATTTGTCGTCAAGTAAAAACTCACAATAGAGTGAGGTCGAATCCCACAGGGATTGATTGGTCAAGCAACTTTAGTCGGAAGAGTATGCTAGTTGAGCTAAACAGAGTGTAGTTTAAGAATTGCAGAAAATTAAATGACGGAAAAGTAAATGGCAGAAATTAAAGTGCAGAATCTTAAATGGGAATTTGGGGTAATGAACATAAAATAAATGACAGAAAATAAAGAGAATGGGGAAGATCAGAAATGGGGAATTCATTGGGCTCAGGAGATGTTGTATTCTCCGGATCAAGTTCATTTTCATCTCTTCCTCAATTAATGCATCTATTGATCTCCTTGGCAATCTTAGTTGATTGGATTCCAATTCCTTGGTAATCCAATCTCTCTAAGCTTGAACAATTGCCCAATTCCTTGATTTAATTTCTCATGGAAAGAGATGAAGTATGGTTACTGATTATACCACATGTATTTCCAAATCAAAGTGTTGGGAGGATTACATGTCACTATATCTGCCCAGACCCCAATTTGGTCCAACAAGAGAAAACATTTCTAGCATGATTGATGACAAGTCATCATATACCCATTTTTCAAGCTAATTTCACTTGTTTTGTTAGCATTTATGCACTTTCTTGCATCCTAAGTAAGTGATTTGGAGTGAAAATGCATAACTTTTCTAAATCAAGCAACCACCATGAAATTAATGATAAATCATGAGGTTTAAGCTAATTTTAATTGAACTTTAATTGATTCATAAGCCTCTTGAATTTAGTGATACTTGGAGTGTTGTTTTGGTTTATTATAGGTGAAGAAAAGAAAAGAAAAGGAAAAGCGTGGCCTAAGAAGTGTAGCCTAAGGAAAGGAAAGCGTGGCCGAAGCAATAAGAAGCGTGCCGCATGCTAAGGGGGAGGCAACATTGCCCTCCACAAGGGCAGTGCTCTTCATGGAAAACCAAGAAAAATTGCTCCCCCAATTGCTTGCTACAAGGATCGAACAAGGAACCATGAGGAAGCCAAGAACTAAGGTTGATTGCCGTGCCAAGAAGCCAAGGAAATTAAGTGAATTTGTGCCCCAGCCGTGTTTCGAACACGGGACGTGGAAGAGGGAACTCTGCCCTGCCCTTGGCGCGAGCAGGGCAGCATTTGGATTGGCGCACGATCTTGGCGCACTACACACAAATCTGGCGCACCAAATCCTCTCCTGGCAGCGTCTGGCGCACCACGAACCTCCCCTGGCAGCACCAATTTTTTCTGCCCTGCCCTCCGCGAGGGCAGGGCAGCATCCTATGCACCAAACCCAATTTTGGCGCACCAATTTTCGTCCCTGGCAGCACCAACGAGCACCACGCACCATCCCTGGCAGCACCAACTTTTCCTGCCCTGCCCTTGGCACGGGCAGGGCAGTACCTTGCGCACCAAGAAGCAAATTCTGCGCACATTGCCGCACCAATCTCATGCACCAAGCACCAATTTTCTGCCCTGCCCTCCACAAGGGCAGGGCAGCCTCCTAGGAGTGACTTTTAATGGGCCAAAAATTCAAATTAAATATCCATTTGAATTCATTTCTTCACCAAATCAAAAGCCCATCCAAATCCCAAAATCCAAGAATAGAAAGTGTATAAATAGAAGCTAGTTTGATGTAATTAGGACTTTTACTTTTACTTTTGAACTTTTACCTTTTGATTTACTTTTGGCTTAGCCTTTGAATTTGCATTTTTTCTTTGAGCTTTCTTGAGAGACTTGACCGAGCATTAAGAGGATCAAGGGAGAATTGACTGATCTCCTTCCTCATTCTTACTTGGGCAATTCTACTCTTCTGTTT
>NC_029776.3:59289868-59292600 GCF_000817695.3 Arachis duranensis | reverse complement strand
TTCTTGTTAAACACAAATCACTCAACCAAAACTTGATTCGCTTGACTAAATCACCCACTAAACTAAAATTGCTCAATCCTTCAATCCCTGTGGGATCGACCTCACTCATGTGAGTTATTATTACTTGATGCGACCCGGTACACTTGCCGGTGAGTTTTGTGTTGGATCGTTTTCCACACATCAAGTTTTTGGTGCCGTTGCCGGGGATTGAAATAGATTGACAATGATTAAGTGAAGTGGAGGTCTAGATTAAGCATTTTTTCTTTTCTGTTATTCTAATTCCTACTAACACACTAACTGTTTGAGAAATTGCCTCTATTAACTCACTAACAATTTATCTCAAATAACTGCACTTAATTCTCAAGCGTGTTGTTGTTTGGTCATCCTGATTGTTTGCATATCACAGGAAATCAAGTTTCTACAGACAAAGGATATCATGACATGAAGCCACCACTCATTACACTCATCAAGAACAATTGTTCTTATGATGGAAATCCATCGGAGGATCCTCAACAGCACATATCTACTTTCCTGAGAACTTGTAATGCGGTCAAAACCGATGGTCCAGATCAGGACACTTACAAGTTCCTGTTATTCCCTTTCTCATTAAAGGGTGAAGCTACACAATGGTTTGAAACTTTTCCTCAAGGAAGTATCACTAGTTGGGATGAATTGGTTACCAAATTTCTGGCCAAATTCACCTCATCTAGACAGATTATCCAGCTGAAAAAGGAGGAACATCTATTCACACAAGGGGATGAAGAACTACTCTTTAAGGCCTGGGAAAGGTACAAGAAAGCGACTGATAAAGTGGGCTTCCGAGCTTTCTATGGAGGATTGACCCCAGAAACAAGAAAAGCAGTGGATTATTTCTCAGATGGTCTACTCAAAGCAACAACAACTGCCCAAGGAATTGCAGACCTCAATGACAAAGGAGTCAACAACCAACAGTCATTTGAGAAACCACAAAATGCAATCTCAGAAAAAGAAGTGATGAATAGTGAATGGGTGAATGCGTTCAAAGACTTAAACAGACAAATGCATCCTCAACCACAGCAAAACATGGAAACATCTGCTGCAGTGAATGCCAAATTTCCACCATGGAGACCCCATTCTTATCTGAGAATGAGGGAGTTTCAACATCAAGAACAAGGAAGTTTCCACCAAGGCAACCTCATGATCACAAACAATCAATATCACACATCCACTAATACCATTCAAAGCCAACCCTCACAACACAGACACTCCCAAACCCATCTCAACTGGAGAAGGAGTGAGTACCAAAATCACAGACCAAGGGAATTCCATTATAACAACCCGAACTTCATAAACCATCAAAAACACCATTACAGCAATAACAACCACTACATGCCGCCACCACACCCACCCTTCCTACCTTCAACATGTCATAACCAACCAACCTCACAAGACTCTCAAAGAATCACAAACTTGGAGATCCTAATGGAGAGAATGATGAAACATCAAGAAGAAACAACAAGGAACCAAGAGATGTTAATGAGAGGAATTGAGGAGCAGATAATTCAACTGGCAAAGCACTTTGCAGAAATGGGTGAGAAGAAACCAGATAATTTCTTCAAAACCATTGAAGACAAACCAACCAACAACAAAGATACTACAAAGAAGGAAGGATGGAAAGGGATCATAGAGGACAAAGAGAAAATACTGGACAAAGGAAGCACCAGCCAAGAAAAACACAACAAGGAATTCTTTCAAGAAGAAACAGAGGATAGAACTAAAGACAAGCAGAAAATCCCCACTGGAAAGTTGTCACTTGGGGATCGAGTGATGATTAATATTCAACCCTTGAAGGTGTCCCCACAGTTACCTGAGCACTACATTGTGACTAAGATCCTTCCACAAGAATCTATAGAAGTCATCAAAGAAGAAACCGGAAGGAAGTTTACAGTAAAGAAAGACAAGCTAAGACACTGTGATTTTCAACCTCCATGATCAGTAGAACAGAAGATGTCAAGCTAGTGACAATAAAAGAGCGCTTGTTGGGAGGCAACCCAACCTGAGGTAGTTTCTTTTCATAGCTTTTTCAATAAAAATGTTGAATAATTGGTATGCATTGCAAGGAGTTAAGTTTGGTGTTGCACACCAAAACAATTTGAGGGAGAATGAAAACTTCTAAGTTTGGTGTTCCACCAAAAATATCATTTAATACATTCTCACCTCTTGCATGATTCTAGCTCCAAGCAATCAAACACATTATTCAACTGTTGAATTGTTTTCTAGCTTTTATCTCATTAACCTTTAGCATGGATACATGGTTCCAAATATGGTTGACTTGTTGCATCTGAGGCAGTGGCAAACAATTAAGTTTGGTGTCCCTACACCAAAATCAATCCAAGAACCACACTCAGTTTATACATACTAACCATATAATTAAGGGCTTGAGAAGCAAGCAACTTTGAGGATTATGCAGGACATGAGTCAACAATTGAAGACACTATGCATTTTAACTCAAAGAGAACACAACAGAAGGAAGAATCAAAGGGCTGCAACTTCAAAGGTTGTATCTGAACTTAATCCTTGCTGCTGTGTATTATTTCGAACATGGAAACCATTGTATGTCTTGCTAAAGTGTTTATATAGTTGCAAGTGAAATTGTTTGCTAAAAATGCTAAGTCTGCATAATGCTTGTATCCATCACTTAGCTTTAAATATTGCTTTGTTTCCCATATGCTTAAATAAAAGAGTTTGGTTTG
>NC_029776.3:59282148-59289360 GCF_000817695.3 Arachis duranensis | reverse complement strand
TTTCTTGCTTGGGGACAAGCAAGGTTTAAGTTTGGTGTTGTGATGACATGTCATCATATACCCTTTTTCTATGCTTTTTCATACAAGAAATTGATGATTTGTGCTTAAATATTGAATGCTTTTGTGCTTAAATAGTATATTTCCTTGATCTTTTAATTTTATAAATCTTGTAGGAAATAAGAAGAAAAAGAAGCAAAGAAGCACAAAAAAAGGAGAAAAAAAGAGCTTTGGGGTACACTTTGAAGTTGGGGTACACTTTGGAGCCTTAGGCCACGCTTTTAAAAGCGTGGCCCATGACCAAATCAAGGAAGGAAGCTGCCAGCACGCACACTGCCCTGCTCTTGCCAAGGGCAGGGTAGAATCGTGATGCACATTGAGGTTGGAAGCAAGATTTTCGCTAAGTTAAAATCTGGCCGCTCACAGCATGACCATGCCTACTTCAAAGGGCTATAACTTGAGCTACAGACGTCCGATTGATGTGCTTCCAGTTGCGTTGGAAAGCTGACATTCAGAGCTTTCCAACGATATATAGAAATCCATATTTGGAGTCCAATTGAGGCAGGAACGAAAGGCATCTTTAAGGACCAAAAATAAGCAAAAATAAACCAAAATGCTTCCACCAAGGCTCGAAGCTGGAGCCTCATTCCAACACAAAGTGGCGCTCAATTTTCTGCCCTGCCTTCTTGGAGAGCAGGGCAATGTCGTGCTCTTCATGGAAAACCAAGAAAAATTGCTCCCCCAATTGCTTGCTACAAGGATCGAACAAGGAACCATGAGGAAGCCAAGAACTAAGGTTGATTGCCGTGCCAAGAAGCCAAGGAAATTAAGTGAATTTGTGCCCCAGCCGTGTTTCGAACATGGGACGTGGAAGAGGGAACTCTGCCCTGCCCTTGGCACGGGCAGGGCAGCATTTGGATTGGCGCACGATCTTGGCGCACTAGACACAAATCTGGCGCACCAAATCCTCTCCTGGCAGCGTCTGGCGCACCACGAACCTCCCCTGGCAGCACCAATTTTTTCTGCCCTGCCCTCCGCGAGGGCAGGGCAGCATCCTATGCACCAAACCCAATTCAGGCGCACCAATTTTCGTCCCTGGCAGCACCAACGAGCACCACGCACCATCCCTGGCAGCACCAACTTTTCCTGCCCTGCCCTTGGCACGGGCAGGGCAGCACCTTGCGCACCAAGAAGCAAATTCTGCGCACATTGCCGCACCAATCTCATGCACCAAGCACCAATTTTCTGCCCTGCCCTCCACAAGGGCAGGGCAGCCTCCTGGGAGTGACTTTTAATGGGCCAAAAATTCAAATTAAAAATCCATTTGAATTCATTTCTTCACCAAATCAAAAGCCCATCCAAATCCCAAAATCCAAGAATAGAAAGTGTATAAATAGAAGCTAGTTTGATGTAATTAGGACTTTTACTTTTACTTTTGAACTTTTACCTTTTGATTTACTTTTGGCTTAGCCTTTGAATTTGCATTTTTTCTTTGAGCTTTCTTGAGAGACTTGACCGAGCATTAAGAGGATCAAGGGAGAATTGACTGATCTCCTTCCTCATTCTTACTTGGGCAATTCTACTCTTCTGTTTCTGAGTTTTGGGTGTGTGAAATTGAGGAAATTCTGTCTCAATTCCCATTCAAACTCTTCTCATTTTGTTTTCTGCATAATTCAATTTTATTTCTGTTCTTCTATTGCTTCTTCTTTAATTTTCTGTCAATTGCTTAGATAATTCAGATCTGGGAAGGAAATTGGGTTTTAGGCTCTGCTACCTAAGCCCTTGAGTCCTGAGATCAAAATTCACTTGGGTTCTTCTGTGAACCTTGCTGCACTTTACTTTAATTTCTGTTTAAGCTTTCATTGCTTCTAATTCAATTCCTGTTCTGTTAATTGTGTCAATTTACTTCTTCTTTGTTTAGATCCTGCAATCCCATTCCTCAATTCCCTTTTATATTCAAGCCATTTATCTTTCTTGCCATTTAAGTTACTGCAGTTTATGTTTCTTGCACTTTAAGTTTCAGTCATTTATTTTCTTGTTCTTTAAGTTTCTGCAAATTTACTTTCCTGTTCTTTAATTTACTGCACTTCTCCCTTCCCCCTTTACATTTACTGTCATTTACTTCTTGTTAAACACAAATCATTCAACCAAAACTTGATTCGCTTGACTAAATCAACCACTAAACTAAAATTGCTCAATCCTTCAATCCCTGTGGGATCGACCTCACTCATGTGAGTTATTATTACTTGATGCGACCCGGTACACTTACCGGTGAGTTTTGTGTTGGATCGTTTTCCACACATCAATGATCTCCTCATACCTTTTCCAATGCTCAAAGGAGATCCAATTATAGAGAGTTTCTTTTCCAAGACAACTAACCAATTGAATTAAGATCGAAAGCTTTCTAGTAAATCAAAATACAAGAAAGAAGAAGAGAATGAAAACTGTAATTGATCCATCAAATTACAACAGAGCTCCCTAACCCAATGAAAGGGGTTTAGTTGTTCATAGCTCTATAAATGAAAAATGGCAGAAAAGAATACATGCACGCTAAAAGTGCAGAAAAGTAAATATACAGAGAGTAGTTCTCCAAAGTGCCAAGCTTCTCTATAGTTCAAAACTACTCCTATATATACTACTCCTCTTGATCTTCTAGTGAGTTCTTCAAGTCTTGGATGTGGGCTTTGGATCTTGAGTTGAAGCAGTTTCAATCTTTTGTGGGCCCAACTTGCAGAGAAGTATGAATTAGGCATGGGCGTTAGTGAAGTTAACGTTAAGTGACATTGTAGTTCGATAACATTAGTGGCAATCACAATTTTCACTAATGTTCCAACCCCATATAGCCTACGTTAACTTCAACGTTAGTGGCACTAACGTGACCACTAACGTTGCCTTGTAAATCTTCGCTAGCATTATTGGGACTCACCTTTCCCAATAACGTTGGCTTATAACCCTTCGCAAGCATTATTGGGACTCACCTTTCCCATTAACGTTACCTTATGCCTTTTGTCCCTACGTTAGAGTTCACGTTAGTGTAACTAACGTGGCTCTTAACGTGGCTATGCCTCAACTTCAAGAGCGTTAGTGACACTTACCTTTGTCACTAACGCTCAAAGTGCCCCTACTCTCCACGTTAAAGCTCACATTAACTAAGTTAACGTGGCCACCAACGTGGTAGTAATGCCATCTTCCAACGTTCGTGATAAAGGTGAGTGTCACTAACGTTGGCTCATCAATCTCAGCTCTACGTTAACTTTCACGTTAGTGGTCTTAACGTGACCACTAACGTGGGCAATGCTAGTTGATCCAACGTTAGTGACAAAGGTGAGTATCACTAACATTGGCATTGTTCCTCTCTTCCACATTAGATTTCACGTTAACTAAGTTAACGTGACTCTTAACGTGGCTCATTGCCAAATCTTGGAACGTTAGTGGTGTTCACATTTACCACTAACGTTGGAGCTTTCTTTTGTCTCCATGTTAACTACCATGTTAACTTAGTTAACGTGGCAATTAACGTGTGCTTATGATGGCTTCGCGGGTGTTATTGGTGATCACTTTTCTCCTTAACGTTGCAAGCTATTTACCATTCCACGTTAGTGGTCACGTTAACTAGATTAACGTGAGTACTAACGTGGTTCTTCCTTGCTTCCTTTGTCCTGAAATCAAGCAAATAAAGTGCATCAAAGCTCTAGTCAAAGTAAGGAGATTTTGCATCATCAATTTATCATTCAAATCTAGCAAAATCCTCATGAAATCATGTGAAATTCACAATAGTTGCTTGAATCAAGGTGTAAGTGTATTTTCATCCAAAACTTGCCTTATTCACTAAGAAAATGCATGAAACTACGTTAAAACAGTAAAGAAAAGGTCAGTGAAAATGGCCTAGATGCCATGGCATCAACCTGGCATGCCACACCCATAGTGTGAGCAGAGTTGGCGTGCCACACCCAAAATACCAAGTGGCATGCCCATAGTGAAGATAGAACTGGCGTGCCATGCCTAAAACCTGGCGTGCACCGCCCTTGTGGAGGAAACCCTAGCGTGCCACGTGTTTGAACACGCCCACACAAGTTGCATCATCCTTTCTTCTCTAGGGTTGAGGCCTAGCATGCCACACGCAGACCTTGGCGTGCCACGACTCTCGTGGAAGGGAACCTGGCGTGCCATGCCCACACCTGACTTGCCATGTGATGGTGTAATTGTGGAAAAACGAATTTCCAAACACATAAATCTAACCGGCAAGTGTACCGGGTCGCATCAAGTAGTAATAACTCACTTAGAGTGAGGTTGATCCCACAGGGATTGATGGATCAAGCAACTTTAGTGGGTGATTAGTTTAGTCAAGCTAACATTGAGTGAATTGTGTGAAGTTGATCAACAGAAAGTAAAATTACAGTGAATTAAATGTGCAGAAGAATTAAATTGCTGAAACTTAAAGAGCAAGAAAGTAAAAGAGCTGAAACTTAAATTGCAAGAAAAGTAAATTGCATGAAAAGTAAAGGGAGTTAGGGTGCTGGAAATTAAAGAAAGCAATGGATCCAAGGCAAGAAAAGTGAATTCAGATTTGCAGCAAGCTCAAAGGCAAAGTGTAGAATGTAAATGTGCAGGAAATATAAATTGGAAGCAATGCAACAGAAAGTAAAAATGTAGATGAAATAAGAGCAGTAGATGTAAACAGCAAGGAAAAATTTCTTGAAGGAGCAGAACATAAATGAACTCAGCTCAATTGCAAAATTAAAAGACAAGTAAAGATCTCAGGGAATCAATGAGACTAGAAAACAAGTCTAGATCTCAATTCCTTCCTTGATCAAAGTTGAAAGCAGATTGAAGCAGAAAGAAAGATGAAAGCAGTAAGAGAGTTTTGATTCAAATCCTTAATTTCTTGAATTATGCAAAAGAACAAAGCAGAGATGTTGCAGATGGAGAATGAAAATAGAATTCCTTTCAATCTCAATCCAAATTCAAAACAGAAAGAAAAACTAAGAGAGAGAGCTCTCTACTACTACTCCTAATGCTCCCTAGTGGAGCTAGCCTTCTCTTTTGAAAATGAGAATGATGCCTTTATAAAGGCTTTTTGCAAAATAAAATGAAAATGAAATTAAAACAAATTACAATTAAAATAAAAATCCTAATCTAATTGATCCATGTGCCTTTGAGTGATGATGTGGGCTTTGCTTGCTTTGGATTTGAGGAGAAATGGGTTTGGTTGGCCTTGATTTAATTTGGAGAGGAATTGAAATTAAATGGAATTTTGGTTGAATTTTGGCCCATGAGTGTTTGCTCCCAGGAGGCTGCTCTGCTCTGGTGGAGAGCAGAGCAGTGAGGCTTTGTATGGGGATCTAATTTGTGTGCCGAGGCTTGGAGAGGCACCAGGGGATTGCCCTTCCCTTATGGAGAGCGGGGCAGTGGAGCTTCCAAGGGGAGGTACCTGGTTCAAGCCTTGGTGAAAGCACTCCACGCCAATTTTCTTGCATTTTCTTTGGGTGAGAGCACGACAATGCTCTCTAAGAGAGCACTCTGCTCTCCTTTAGAGCATACTTCCTTGGTTTCCTTGTGTCTCCCTCTTCGAGCCTTGGTGGAAGCACTTTGGTTTATTTTCGCTTATTGTTTGCCCTTAAATATGCCTATCCCTCATTCCTCAATTGTACGCCAAATATGGATTGCTATATATCGTTGGAAAGCTCTGAATGTCAGCTTTGCAACACAGCTAAAAGCACATCAATCGAACATCTGTAGCTCAAGTTATAGCCCTTTGAAGTAGGCATTGTCATGCTGTGAGCGTCCAGATTTTAACTTAGCGAAAATTTGCTTCCAACCTCACTTTGTTTCATCATGATATTGCCCTGCTCTTGGCAAGAGCAGAGCAATGTGCGTGCTGGTTGCTTCCTTCTTTGATTTGGTCATGGGCCACGCTTTTAAAAGCGTGGCCTATGGCTCCAAAGTGTGCTCCAACTTCAAAGTGTGCCCCAAAGCTCTTTTTTTCTCCTTTTTAGCTTATTTTGTGCTTCTTTGCTTCTTTTTCTTCTTATTTCCTACAAGATTTATAAATTTAAAAGATCAAGGAAATATTCTAATTAGGCACAAAATAATGCAATATTTAAGCACTAATCATCAATTTCTTGTATGAAAAAGCATTGAAAAATAGGTATATGATGACTTGTCATCACAACACCAAACTTAAACCTTGCTTGTCCCCAAGCAAGAAAAGAATCATGCAATAAAGATTGACAATCCAAGGTAAGAAGAATAGCAACTCAATGTTCATGGTAAGCTAGTTTTCTATGCATGCTACAATTACAAAAGAAATGTAAATGATTGATGCTTCTATCTAGCTCAATTTATGAAATCTTTTCCTTATAATTTTTTCTTGAAACAAGCCTTTTGTTTTTCTTATTAGCTTCTCCTCTTGCGTGCTTTGCCCCATGAGTTAATAACAAAGCTACGACTTCTAAATGCTTTGTTTTCAAGTATTACCACTTGATACATAAGCACCACAAGCATTTAATGAGAGGACTTCATTAAGCTCATCATTTTTTTTTCTTTTCTTGACTCTCTAATCATTGATGCTCAGAGCCTTGAGCTTTGAGGGAGTGCTTTTGCACTTGAGCCTAGCCTTGACTTCTAAGTGTTTTGTTTTCAAGCATTTGGCTTGATACATAAACACCACAAGTACTTAACAAGTGAATTGCCATTGGTACAAATAAATTGCCATTGGTACTGAGAGCCTTCAGCTTTCTCATTCTTTCCCTTTTTCTTTTCTTGCTTTAATTGTATTTGCTTCTTCAAGGTTTTCATGATTTCAAAAGATTTCACAAAATGTACTAGATGAAAAACTTTAATTAAATAAAATCCAATGCAATTGAGCAACAATCAATCATGCTAGCTTTCCAATACTTGTATGCACATGCTAAATTCTACTTTAATTCCTTGTTTGTCTATGATCATGATGCTTTTTTGCTTTTGAATTCACAAAACTCAAGTTGGTAGTCATAATGTAACAACAACATGTTTCAAATCAAATTCAAGCTATGCTTAGTCATAGCACACATGCATAAAGAGAATATAAAACAATCATGCAATTTAAAGTGCTGAAAATAAATGAGAGGAAAAGGAACTTTACAACCTTGCAATTCATCTTCTCTATTGTTGTCCTTTTTCTCCAATTCTTCCCTTCCCCTTGCCAACTTAGAGTGCTTGCTCATCCTCAAGCAA
>NC_029776.3:59252170-59281861 GCF_000817695.3 Arachis duranensis | reverse complement strand
TTGCATAGCAACACCAAACTTAGAATGCAAACATATGTCAATTTATTTGAACTAAAACTAAACAAAAGAAATTGTTATTTGTTAAATACAATCACCAAATGAAGAGTTTGACATGAATAAGGATGTCTTGGTGATGTATGAACAAAAACAGTCAATATGCAAACTAAATGAAAGCATTTTAAAACAGAAAATTGACTAAAGCAAGTAGAATGAGAAAGTGTCAAATTAAAAGAGAAAAATAAAACTGCAGAGGCATTATGATTATGCAGACAAGTAGTGTTGCTTGAATGATTTGCATAGAAAATAAGTGGCACACCAAACTTAGAATCTTGGTGTGTCACTTTCATTTTTGATTTGATGCAATCATCCAAAAAGATTGAAAATAATTTGTTGCAAGGCAACACCAAACTTAGAATGTAATCATATGCCAATTTATTGAAATTTAAACAAAGCATGGAGAAGAAATGTACCTACTGTCTACCTGTTCTTCACTTTCTTCCTCTTCTTCCAGTTTGTTAAGAGGAATGACTTCAAGGGAGGAGAAGTTTCATCTATTGTCCCTTGTCTTGGCCTCTCCTCAGCAAGCTTCCTTTTGTAAATGGATTGATTGACCTTGCTTGCTGGACCAGGGACATGATTGGTGCTCTTGTTAGTTGCCTTCCCTCCTTTGTATTCAAGACTTGGTTGCTGTGTGTTTATTGGATTTTTCTCCTCATTAAAAGCCTTTTGAATTGGTTGTTCTATGAGCCCTTCCTCTTTGCACTTCTTTGCTTCAGTTGAGTGTGACTTTTCTTGAGTGTCTTCCTCACTTTCTTGCTCCTCAATCCTTCCTTTGTACTTAACATTTGACTTAATAGCTCTTTCAGGGAGGAGGTTTGTTTTTCTTTCCAAGATTTCTTCATCTCCTCTTCATATTTCTCAATCACAGATTCAAGTGTTAAGGGTCTTTGGTTCAGGGAGGTTTGTGGAGGTTGTGAGTTTTCATGTTCCTTTATCTCAAGTGGCTTCTGTGGATACGCAGCTTCAGGTTCAATTGCCTCCTTCTCCTCATCCTCCATTGAAATTTCAATTGATATAGGAACATCTTCTTCCTCTTCTTCACTCACAGATTATTCCTCATCCTTAACACTTGGTGATCCTGAATGAATCCTCCTTTGCTCTACATGCCTTTCTGTCTTCTTAAGAAGGAATTCTTGTTCTGTCCAGCATTGTTTTTGTTCTTCCATAAATTGTTTTTGTCTTTCCAATAATTCTCTGGACTTTTGAAGGGGATCCTCAGCTACTAGCTCAAAAGATGAAGGTTGAAAGTAATTTTGTGGTTGGTGAGATGAGTTATATGGATCTTGGAGGGAATTTTGTGTTGAGGCATAATCAAATGATGAACACTCTTCCAAGTATGCTATGGCATCACAATCAAGTGATAATGTCCTTAAATAATTAGAATGTGAATCATTGCATTTCCCTTCCCAACCATCATTTGTGTACGTGCCATAATAGTATGAGTCACTTTGTGGCTCTGGAAAATAGTTCAATTCACTTGATTGTTCATACTCCTTCATTCCTTGTTGATACTCCCATCCACCATGAGGATAATGATATGAATCATTTTGTGGTGGTGGTTGGTATCCCTCATAATTCTCCTGCTCATCTTGTGTCTCTGAAGCAAATCTCCATGAGTTGGAGTGCTCAGAATGTGTATTCTTTTGGTGATATTCCCAGCCATCATTAGATTTTGGTGATGGTGGGTAATATCCCATAAAATTTAATGACTAAAAGATGAGGTGAACTCCATTTGAATTTTGTAAAACACAACACCAATGAAAATTGAAATTACTAATATCAGAGATGAGTTTTGCTTAGTGAGGCAAAAACACAAACACCTTGCTCTCAACTTTAAAACAGAGAACAAAAAAAAAGAAAATGCTTGATCTAGACTTCTAACCCACTTAATCATTGTTGATCTAATCAATCCCCGGCAACGGCGCCAAAAACTTGATGGTGTTTTTGTGGAAAAACGAATTTCCAAACACATAAATCTAACCGGAAAGTGTACCGGGTCGCATCAAGTAGTAATAACTCACTTAGAGTGAGGTCGATCCCACAGGGATTGATGGATCAAGCAACTTTAGTGGGTGATTGGTTTAGTCAAGCTAACATTGAGTGAATTGTGTGAAGTTGATCAATAGAAAGTAAAACTGCAGTGAATTAAAGGTGCAGAAGAATTAAATTGCTAAAACTTAAAGAGCAAGAAAGTAAAAGAGCTGAAACTGAAATTGCAAGAAAAGTAAATTGGTTGAAAAGTAAAGGGAGTTGGGGTGCTGGAAATTAAAGAAAGCGACGGATCCAAGGCAAGAAAAGTGAATTCAGATTTGCAGCAAGCTCAAAGGTAAAGTGTAGAATGTAAATGTGCAGGAAATATAAATTGGAAGCAATGCAATAGAAAGTAAAAATGCAGATGAAATAAAAGCAGCAGATGTAAACAGCAAGGAAAAATTTCTTGAAGGAGAAGAACATAAATGAACTCAGCTCAATTGCAAAATTAAAAAGACAAGTAAAGATCTCAGGGAATCAATGAGACTAGAAAAGAAGTCTAGATCTCAATTCATTCCTTGATCAAAGTAGAAAGCAGATTGAAGCAGAAAGAAAGATGAAGGCAGTAAGAGAGTTTTGATTCAAATCCTTAATTTCATGAATTATGCAGAAGAACATAGCATAGATGTTGCAGATGGAGAATGAAAACAAAATTCCTTTCAATCTTAATCCAAATTCAAAACAGAAAGAAAAACTAAGAGAGAGAGCTCTCTACTACTACTCCTAATGCTCCCTAGTGGAGCTAGCCTTCTCTTTTGAAAATGAGAATGATGCCTTTATAAAGGCTTTTTACAAAATAAAATGAAAATGAAATTAAAACAAATTACAATTAAAATAAAAATCCTAATCTAATTGATCCATGTGCCTTTGAGTGATGATGTGGGCTTTGCTTGCTTTGGATTTGAGGAGAAATGGGTTTGATTGACCTTGATTCAATTTGGAGAGGAATTGAATTTAAATGGAATTTTGGTTGAATTTTGGCCCATGAGTGTTTGCTCCCAGGAGGCTGCTCTGCTCTTGTGGAGAGCAGAGCAGTGAGGCTTTGTATGGGGATCTAATTTGCGTGCCGAGGCTTGGAGAGGCACCAGGGGATTGCCCTGCCCTTGTGGAGAGCGGGGTAGTGGAGCTTCCAAGGGGAGGTACCCGGTTCAAGCCTTGGTGAAAGCACTCCACGCCAATTTTCTTGCATTTTCTTTAGGTGAGAGCACGATAATGCTCTCCAAGAGAGCACTTTACTCTCCTTGAGAGCAGACTTCCTTGGTTTCCTTGTGTCTCCCTCTTCGAGCCTTGGTGGAAGCACTTTGGTTTATTTTCGCTTATTTTTTGCCCTTAAATATGCCTTTCCCTCATGCCACAATTGTACGCCAAATATGGATTGTTATATATTGTTGGAAAGCTCTGAATGTCAGCTTTCCAACACAACTGAAAGCACATCAATCGGACATCTGTAGCTCAAGTTATAGCCCTTTGAAATAGGCATGGTCATGCTGTGAGCGCCCAGATTTTAACTTAGCGAAAATTTGCTTCCAACCTCACTTTGTTTCATCATGATATTGCCCTGCTCTTGGCAAGGGCAGAGCAATGTGCGTGCTGGTTGCTTCTTTCTTTGATTTGGTCATGGGCCACGCTTTTAAAAGCGTGGCCTATGGCTCCAAAGTGTGCTCCAACTTCAAAGTGTGCCCCAAAGCTCTTTTTTTCTCCTTTTTAGCTTATTTTGTGCTTCTTTGCTTCTTTTTCTTCTTATTTCCTACAAGATTTATAAATTTAAAAGATCAAGGAAATATTCTAATTAAGCACAAAAGAATACAATATGTAAGCACTAATCATCAATTTCTTGTATGAAAAAGCATTGAAAAATAGGTATATGATGACTTGTCATCACAACACCAAACTTAAACCTTGCTTGTCCCCAAGCAAGAAAAGAATCATGCAATAAAGATTGACAATCCAACGTAAGAAGAATAGCAACTCAATGTTCATGGTTAGCTAGTTTTCTAAGCATGCTACAATCACAAAAGAAATGTAAATGATTGATGCTTCTATCTAGCTCAATTTATGAAATCTTTTCCTTATCATTTTTTCTTGAAACAAGCCTTTTGTTTTTCTTATTAGCTTCTCCTTTTGGGTGCTTTGTCCCATGAGTTATTAACAAAGCTACGACTTCTAAATGCTTTGTTTTCAAGTATTACCACTTGATACATAAGCACCACAAGCATTTAATTAGAGGACTTCATTAAGCTCATTTGTTTCTTTTCTTGACTCTCTAATCATTGATGCTCAAAGCCTTGAGCTTTGAGGGAGTGCTTTTGCACTTGAGCATAGCCTTGACTTCTAAGTGTTTTGTTTTCAAGCATTTGGCTTGATATATAAACACCACAATAACTTAACAAATAAATTGCCATTGGTACTCAAAGCCTTCAGCTTTCTCATTCTTTCCCTTTTTCTTTTCTTGCTTTAATTGTATTTGCTTCTTCAAGGTTTCATGATTTCAAAAGATTTCACAAAATGTACTAGATGAAAAACTTCAATTAAATAAAATCCAATGCAATTGAGCAACAATCAATCATACTAGCTTTCCAATACTTGTATGCACATGCTAAATTCTTCTTTAATTCCTTGTTTGTTTATGATCATGATGCTTTTTTGCTTTTGAAATCACAAAACTCAAGTTGGTAGTCATAATGTAACAACAACATGTTTCAAATCAAATTCAAGCTATGCTTAGTCATAACACACATGCATAAAGAGAATATAAAACAATCATGAAATTTAAAGTGCTGAAAATAAATGAGAGGAAAAGGAACTTTACAACCTTGAAATTCATCTTCTCTATTGTTGTCATTTTCCTCCCATTCTTCTCCTTCCCATACCAACTCAGAATGTTTGCTCATCCTTAAGCAACAATTAGAACAATGGCTATGGGGCTAAGATGGATCATGAATGTCTTACACAATGATATGTTAGTAGCACATGTGTTTTAAGCAAGCAAAATTAAAGACAACAATCAAGGCACAAGAGACAGAGACATTTTGATTGCATAGATAAGAAGGTGTGCACAATACATTGCATAAAAGATAAGTGGCACACCAAACTTAGTGTGACACTTTCACTTGGAATTAATGCAAGTATCTTGTAAGAATTAGAACCAAATTTTGTTGCATAGCAACACCAAACTTAGAATGCAACCATATGTCAATTTATTTGAACTAAAACTAAACAAAAGAAACTGTTATTTGTTAAATACAATCACCAAATGAAGAGTTTGACATGAATAAGGATGTCTTGGTGATGTATTAACAAAAATAGTCAATAAGGAAACTAAATGAAAGCATTTTAAAATAGAAAAATGACTAAAGCAAGTAGAATGAGAAAGTGTCAAATTAAAAGAGAAAAATAAAACTGCAGAGGCATTATGATTATGCAGACAAGTAGTGTTGCTTGAATGATTTGCATAGAAAATAAGTGGCACACCAAACTTAGAATCTTGGTGTGTCACTTTCATTTTTGATTTGATTCAATCATCCAAAAAGATTGAAAATAATTTGTTGCAAGGCAACACCAAACTTAGAATGTAATCATATGCCAATTTATTGAAATTTAAACAAAGTATGGAGAAGAAATGTACCTACTGTCTACCTGTTCTTCACTTTCTTCCTCTTCTTCCAGTTTGTTAAGAGGAATGACTTCAAGGGAGGAGAAGTTTCAGCTATTGTCCCTTGTCTTGGCCTCTCCTCAGCAAGCTTCCTTTTGTAAATGGATTGATTGACCTTGCTTGCTGGACCAGGGACATGAAAGGTGCTCTTGTTAGTTGCCTTCACTCCTTTGTATTCAAGACTTGGTTGCTGTGTGTTTATTGGATTTTTCTCCTCATCAAAAGCCTTTTGAATTGGTTGTTCCATGAGCCCTTCCTCTTTGCACTTCTTTGCTTCAGTTGAGTATGACTTCTCTTGAGTGTCTTCCTCACTTTCTTGCTCCTCAATCCTTCCTTTGTACTCAACATTTGACTTAATAGCTCTTTCAGGGAGGAGGTTTGTTTTTCTTTCCAAGATTTCTTCATCTCCTCTTCATATTTCTCAATCACAGATTCAAGTGTTAAGGGTCTTTGGTTCAGGGAGGTTTGTGGAGGTTGTGAGTTTTCATGTTCCTTTATCTCAAGTGGCTTCTGTGGATACACAGCTTCAGGTTCAGTTGCCTCCTTCTCCTCATCCTCCATTGAAATTTCAATTGATATAGGAACCTCTTCTTCCTCTTCTTCACTCACAGATTGTTCCTCATCCTTAACACTTGGTGATCCTGAATGAATCCTCCTTTTCTCTACATGCCTTTCTGTCTTCTTGAGGAGGAATTCTTGTTCTATCCAGCGTTGTTTTTGTTCTTCCATAAATTGTTCTTGTCTTTCCAATAATTCTCTGGACTTTTGAAGGGGATCCTCAGCTACTAGCTCAAAAGATGAAGGTTGAAAGTAATTTTGTGGTTGGTGAGATGAGTTGTATGGATCTTGGAGGGAATTTTGTGTTGAGGCATAATCAAATGATGAACACTCTTCCAAGTATGCTATGGCAGCACAATCAAGTGATAATGTCCTTAAATAATTAGAATGTGAATCATTGCATTTCCCTTCCCAACCATCATTTGTGTACGTGCCATAATAGTATGAGTCACTTTGTGGCTCTGGGAAATAGTTCATTTCACTTGATTGTTCATACTCCTTCATTCCTTGTTGATACTCCCATCCACCATGAGGATAATAATATGAATCATTTTGTGGTGGTGGTTGGTATCCTTCATAATTCTCTTGGTCATCTTGGAGTTCTGAAGCAAATCTCCATGGATTGGAGTGCTCAGAATTTGTATCTTCTTGGTGATATTCCCAACCATCATTAGAATAATGACTTGAATCATATTGTGATGGCGGGCAATATCACATGAAGTTTGTTTGACTAAAAGATGAGGTGAACTCCATTTGAATTTTGTAAAACACAACACCAATGAAAATTGAAATTACTCATATCAGAGATGAGTTTTGCTTAGTGAGGTAAAAACACAAACACCTTGCTTTCAACTTTAAAACAGAGAACAAAAAAAAGAAAATGCTTGATCGAGACTTCTAACCCACTTAATCATTGTTGATCTAATCAATCCCCGGCAACGGTGCCAAAAACTTGATGGTGTTTTTGTGGAAAAACGAATTTCCAAACACATAAATCTAACCGGAAAGTGTACCGGGTCACATCAAGTAGTAATAACTCACTTAGAGTGAGGTCGATCCCACAGGGATTGATGGATTATGTAACTTTAGTAGGTGATTGGTTTAGTCAAGCTAACATTGAATGAATTGTGTGAAGTTGATCAACATAAAGTAAAATTGCAGTGAATTAAAGGTGCAAAAGAATTAAATTGCTGAAACTTAAAGAGCAAGAAAGTAAAAGAGCTGAAACTTAAATTGCAAGAAAAGTAAATTTCTTGAAAAGTAAAGGGAGTTGGGGTGCTGGAAATTAAAGAAAGCAATGGATCCAAGGCAAGAAAAGTGAATTCAGATTTGCAGCAAGATCAAAGGTAAAGTGTAGAATGTAAATGTGCAGGAAATATAAACTGGAAGCAATGCAACAGAAAGTAAAAATGCAGATGAAATAAAAGCAGCAGATGTAAACAGCAAGGAAAAATTTCTTGAAGGTGTAGAACATCAATGAACTCAGCTCAATTGCAAAATTAAAAAGACAAGTAAAGATCTCAGGGAATCAATGAGACTAGAAAACAAGTCTAGATCTCAATTCCTTCCTTGATCAAAGTAGAAAGCAGATTGAAGCAGAAAGAAAGATGAAAGCAGTAAGAGAGTTTTGATTCAAATCCTTAATTTCTTGAATTATGCAGAAGAACAAAGCAGAGATGTTGCAGATGGAGAATGAAAACAGAATTCCTTTCAATCTCAATCCAAATTCAAAACAGAAAGAAAAACTAAGAGAAAGAGCTCTCTACTACTACTCCTTATCCTCCCTAGTGGAGCTAGCCTTCTCTTTTGAAAATGAAAATGATGCCTTTATAAAGGCTTTTTACAAAATAAAATGAAAATAAAATTAAAACAAATTACAATTAAAATGAAAATCCTAATCTAATTGATCCATGTGCCTTTGAGTGATGATGTGGGCTTTGCTTGCTTTGGATTTGAGGAGAAATGGGTTTGGTTGGCTTTGATTCAATTTGGAGAGGAATTGAATTTAAATGGAATTTCGGTTGAATTTTAGCCCATGAGTGTTTGCTCCCAGGAGGCTGCTATTCTCTTGTGGAGAGCAGAGCAGTGAGGCTTTGTATGGGGATCCAATTTGCGTGTCGAGGCTTGGAGAGGCACCAGGGGATTGCCTTGCCCTTGTGGAGAGTGGGGCAGTGGAGCTTCCAAGGGGAGGTACCCAGTTCAAGCCTTGGTGAAAGCACTCCACACCAATTTTCTTGCATTTTCTTTGGGTGAGAGCACGACAATGCTCTCCAAGAGAGCACTCTGCTCTCCTTGAGAGCAGACATCCTTGGTTTCCTTGTGTCTCCTTCTTCGAGCCTTGGTGGAAGCATTTTGGTTTATTTTTGCTTATTTTTGGCCCTTAAATATTCCTTTCAGTCATGCCTCAATTGTATGCCAAATATAAATTGCTATATATTTTTGGAAAGCTCTGAATGTCAGCTTTCCAACGCAACTGAAAGCACATCAATTGGACGTTTGTAGCTCAAGTTATAGCCCTTTGAAGTAGGCATGGTCATGCTGTGAGCGCCCAGATTTTAACTTAGCGAAAATTTGTTTCCAACCTCACTTTGTTTCATCACGATATTGCCCTGCTCTTGGCAAGAGCAGAGCAATGTGCGTGCTGGTTGCTTCCTTCTTTGATTTGTTCATGGGCCACACTTTTAAAAGTATGGCCTACGGCTCCAAAGTGTGCTCCAACTTCAAAGTGTGTCCCAAAGCTCTTTTTTTCTTTTTTTTAGCTTATTTTGTGCTTCTTTGCTTCTTTTTCTTCTTATTTCCTACAAGATTTATAAATTTAAAAGATCAAGGAAATATTCTAATTAAACACAAAAGAATGCAATATTTAAGCACTAATCATCAATTTCTTGTATGAAAAAGCATTGAAAAATAGGTATATGATGACTTGTCATCACAATGCCCCTTTTTGTGAGCTAAATATCCTTTCTGAAAAATGATATTGGCATTCCATGCCCTACGGTGGCGTGGCACGCCCATTATAAAGCTCCAAGAACTTTTATCTGGATCAGCTAACTGACATGCCACGCCTGGCCTTGGCGTGCCACGCCCATAGTAAACTTCAAGGACTCTCCTCTGGAAAACATAGTTGTCATGCCACACCCAGCAGTGGCGTGCCACACCCATAGTGGAGCTTCAAGGATTCTCTTCTTGAAGACATAACTGGCATGCCACGCCACGTGGAACTTGGACATCATTCCCTGGAGAACATAGCTGGCATGCCACACCCAGCAATGGCATGTCACACCCACTCTAAGACCTTGGTGTTTGCTTGAAGTGGCACGCCCACACAAGCGCCTAGTCACCTTTGTTTGTTTTCTTCCTCTTTTGTTGCTCTTTTCACCTGAAATGCATGTAACTTATTTCAAAGCAATGTCCTATAAATTCATGATATAGCTTTTATCCATGCATTAAATCAATAAGAATCTATCACTTCTATGGCCCTTTTTAATGAGAGAAAGAGGTAGATGATGCCAGTCATCAGAGGATCATGCCATGCTTTAAGTATGGGGAGGTCGGTAACTGACTCTCGACGATAAAAACTCTCTCTCAACACTAATATTTTAATTTTCTTTTGTTAGATAGGATAACTTGCATGTTTTGTTAATTGCTTGCATTTAGGTACTACTTAGTTGAAGTGATAATTTCTTATCCAAGAAACTATTTTAGGGTATTTCACTTGTTTGAATTAAAATTTTGTTGAACTTTCTTGAAGAAATTTAATTTTGAACATGGTTTTAGAGCTCTAACAAACAAGCCTTGTGAGCTTTTTGAACCTATTTGATTGGTTGCATCTATCAATCAATGTTTTTTCGTGTGTGTTCTCTCTAAAATTATGATCTTTATCTTGCTTGATTCTATATTTTCACTGATTGATGTATGCATGCACTTATATGATTGAGGCCTTTGTTTCGCTATAGCTCACATACCCATATGGCCTTACCCTTTCATTACACTTTGCAACCTAATGTTGAGCCTATTATACCCCCATTTATTCTTTATTTTAGCACATCATTAACTCTAAGCGAAAAATAATAAATGTCCCTAATTTGAATCCTTGGTTAGCTTAGACTAGTGAGAGTCCATATGAATTAAGTGTGGAGAATTTGGGTTTGGAGAATACTTGGTTTGGGAAATGGGTATTTTATAGTCTTATATGAAAAGGTGAAAATAGTGCTGGCACTTGTTCATGCATCCAACACATTAATCATATGCATTAACTCATTTTATAAAAAAATAAGAAAAAGAGAAAAAGAAAAGAAAAAGAGAAAGCAATAAAAAGGGGACAAAATGCCCCAAGGTAAATAATTGAATTAATGCATGTGATTTATACTCAAAAGATATCAAGGTGCATGAATTTGTGGAAAAATAATCAACGGGTAGTTAGAATTTTCATTGTAATGACATGGAATGTCTTAGGTTAGGTAGGAAGTTTAGGTTAATCAAGGATTCAGATTTTAGTCCACTTAACCAAATACATTCCTACATTGACCCTAACCCCATTACAACCCTTGAAAAGCCCTCTTAATATGTGTATTTGTGCATTAAATTTTTGTTGATTGGTAGAAGAAGAGCAAGCCTTAGAAATCAAAATTAGTAGAGAACCGAGGAACCGACCCTCAAACACTAAAGTGTTAGAGTGTATACATTTCCAATGAGGGTTCAATGCTCGATTCTTTGTTCCCGGCTTTCATGAGCTTTTTTCTTGCAAGTCTACTTGTAATTCATTTTGAGATTTAAATTAGTGGAATCCAGTTTATGTTTGTTCATGGAGAATTTGTTTACTTTTAACCAAGTAGGTAGAAGCATTTAGCATGTAGTCGCATCCTTATAGATAAATTGCATTGCATAAGTCTCACCATTTTCCCTTCACTCTTTTAGCTCACCTGAGCTTAGCATGAGGAAATGCTAATGTTTAAGTGTGGGGAGATTTGATACACCACTATTTTATGATATATTTTGGACTTAATTGAGTGGGTTTCACCAACTACTCTCACACTTATTCATGTAAATTGCTTGTTTTTAAGTTCCCTTCCTAATTTTGTGCTATGATTGAAAACATGCTTCCCAAGCCTTTAAATTGCTAATTTTAATCCTCTGTTATTATCATTAGATGTCGTGATATATACGTTAAGTGATTACAGAATTTATAGAGTAGGAATGGCATAGAGGATGAAGAGGAAGCAAACTAAAGTGGAAGGAACACAAGAATTTGAAGATTTGAGAAGCTGGAGGAGACGCCCATGTATGGCTGACGCGTATGCGTGATCAAGCCATTTTTCACTAACGCGTACACGTGACTGATGCGTACACGTGACCAAGAGTGTCAACCACTAACGCATACGCGTGACTGATGCGTACGCGTGACCTTGTGTAGAGCCCACCGACGAGTACGCGTGGCTGACGCGTATGCGTGATGAGCGACACGTGCTACAATTAACAGAACTCGCTATGAGCGATTTTTGGGCTGATTTGGACCCAATTTCATTCCCGAAAATGCAGAGTAGAGGCTGGGATAGAGCTGAGACTGAGGACACAACACACTTTAGCTTAGTTTTTTATTAGTTTTGAATTCTAGTCAGAGAAACTCCTACTTCTTTCTAAGATTTTTGGCAATATTAGTTTTGCTTTGAATTAGATCTTGAGAGAGCTGCTGCTACCTTCAATTGGAGTTATCTTTCTTATAGTTTTCTTCTCTGGTTCCTTTATTACTCTTTTACATCTGATTATTTTGAATTCATGTTTGGAACTTGTTATGATTGAATTTTGTTAATGCATTGAGTTATTTCCACATCAAGTGTTATTGCTTATTGTGTTCTTGTTAATTATTTTTAGTGGTAATTTGAATTGAATCATTTTCCTATTTATTATCATGTCTTTTATCTTTGTTCACCAAGTGTTAGATGAAATATCATCCAATATCATGGAGTAGATTTCCTTGCTTGGTTGGTGGTTGATAATTGGAGCCACTTGAATTGTTATACTCAAGTATTAATTTGTAATTAGAAATCATCAAGTAGCTTGAAACTCACCAACTCTAGTTCTTCTCTACGAAGTAACTAGGACTTGTGAGCTAAGGTTAATTGTTTCACTTGACTTTCCTTCACTTCTTAGAGGATAACTAAGTGAGAGCAATGAACTTTTACCATTACTCTTGGGATAGACAATAAGGATAGAATTTCTAATTCTCACCCCTAACCAAGATTTTTTTATATTGATTATTTTACAACTCTTGTTAATTATTCATTGCTTTAATGTCTAGTTATTTGTTTTCCTTGTTCTCAAGCTCGAAAAATCTCCAGGAACATCCTAACCAATAATTCGCATCTTGTGTGAACTCTTAGGAAAAACGACCCGGGAATTTACTCTCACTTTTGTTTCACTTGTGACACTTTTTAAATTCGATAGCGGAAATCTCGTCGGCCAAGGCTGTACTTGCAATGTTAATTTGGAAAAATACTTTTGGTAATTCTTGACCAGCATTTATCCGCTTATCAGTGACATGAATGTATCTGGTGGTAATACTGGAAAACAAAGCACTTAGGGTCACGACCAAAACTCTAAAGAAGATGTGTTCAAGAATAAAAAAGAAATAAACTTGGAGAATCAATAGCATCATCTGGAATCTGAGTTCCTAAAGATGCCAATCATTTTGAGCTTCAATGGAAAGTGAGATGCCAAAACCATTCAGAAATAGAAAGCTACTAGTCCCGCTCATCTAATTGAAATTGAGCTTTATTGAGAACTCTGAGATTTATTGTATCCTCCTCTTCTATTTATCCTACTTTGTTTTTGGTTGCTTGGGGACAAGAAAAAATTTAAGTTTGGTGTTTTGATGAGCGGATATTTTATACGCTTTTTAGCATTATTTTCATATAATTTTTGTTTAAGTTTTATTAAGTTTTCATAGGTTTTAGTGCAAAATTCATATTTTTTGGATTCTACTTTGAGTTTGTGTGTTTTATGGTGATTTCATGTATTTTCTTGCTGAAATTGAGGAGTTTGAGCAAAAGTCTGATTCAAAGACAGAGAAAGGACTGCAGATGCTGTTAGGATCTGACCTTCGTGCACTCGAAGGATATTTTTGGAGCTACAAAAGTCCAAATAGTGTGCTCTTAACGGATATGGAAAGCTAACATCTAGGGATTTCCAAAAATATATATTAGTTCATACTTTGCTTTGGAAATGAAGGCCCAAAACTTGCATTCAACGCCAGCCATCAGCCCCATTCCTGGCATCCAATGCCCACAGGGGAGCAGCTGGCATCCAACGCCCAAAAGAGAGTCCCTGGCCAGCGTTCAACGCCCCTAAGGGGTACTAGCTCGTGGAGATACTCAAAGCTCAGCCCAAACAGTCACCAAGTGGGCCCCATAAGTGGATTTTCGCACTACAAGATTAGTTTATCTTAATTCTGTAATTCTTAGTTATCAGATTAGTATTTATAGTTGAAGATCACCCTTGTTTATGGGTTCCGCCATCTTCTTCCTCCCCCATTTTGTATTTTCAAATATTATAAGTCACTAACCTCCTAAGCTTAAGGTTAGGAGCTCTGCTGAGTTTCATGGATCAATAATATTACTGTTCTAGTTCAATATATCTGATTATATTCTCTTATGCATTCTCGTTCTTCATCTCATGAATTGAGGGTGACCCGTGGCAATCACCCTTGTTCTTGATTAATAGAAAATTGATGATATAGAATTTCACTAATGAAATCTCGTTGCAAGTATAGTTTCTATACCAACAATAATCCTTTCATACAAAAATTTGTTTGTCACAAGTACAAACCCCTAATAAATCTAATAATTGAAGTATTTAAACCTCGGGTCGTCTCTCAAAGGAATTGCAGGGTAGTGTTCTTGTTATTGGTTATGAGTTGTATATTATGGGGTTTTGGATAAGAAACAAGAAAATTAAATGGCAATGTAATTCAAATGATAAAACGGTCTTGGCAAGGTTTGGTGGTCAAGGATATTTATCCTTACCACTAGCCACAACATGATAATTGCAAGGATCAATCCCATTAAATCATCCTCTAACTAGTAAAGGAAAGTCAAATGAGCTTTATCAACCCAAGTCCATAAGTCCTAGCTATCCACCAATTCAATTGGTGAGAACTAGAGTCAACGGCTACCAATCATCAATTACTTGAACATTAGTGACTCAAGAATTCCTAAGTTACCATTCCAAGCCAAGAACATAAAATTCTACTCTAACATTCTTTCAAGCATTTTATCAAACACTTGGAAGGCATAAAAGGAAAGCATAGTAAATTGACAACAAGAATGAAATCTAACAACAACTAATTGCAAATAATTAACAACAATAATCAAAGAAATCACAAATGACACGAATTACCTCAAATTGCATTAAAAGAAAATAAAAGAACAAGAGTAAATCAACACAAAGTATATGAGCAAAATAGAAGAAATTACAACAAGAGAATATGAGAACAAGATGTAGAAATAAAGAATTCAAAGGTAGAAATAGATGAAAACAAGGATTAAAACCTAGATCTAAGAAATTTTAATCTAAACCTAATCCTAATTCTGGAGAGAAGAGAGAGCTTCTCTCTCTAGAAACTAACACTAAAAACTAGATCTAAAGTGTCTAATGTTCAAAACATGCCTTCCCCTTCAATCCTTCGTCCTTTTAGCCTTTTCCCGTCAAAGTTCAGCTTCAAAATTGGGCTAGAAGCACTTCAAAAATCGCTAGGCACAATTTCATTAAAGAGGTCACGTGCGGACATCAACGCGTACGCGTACAGCACGCGTACGCGTCCATGGAATTTTGCGATCCAGGCATATGCATCTGGTGTGCGTGCACGTCCATGAGTGCATCCCAAATCTTTGACTTTTCATGATTCCTCCACTTTGCATGCTTTCTCTTCACTCCTTTGATCTATTCCTAGTCTTTTCAATCTAAAATCACTAGCAAAAACATCAAGGCATCTAGTGAAATCAAAGGAAGATTAAAATTATCAAATCAAGGGTCTAAAAGCATGTTTTCACACTTAAGCACAAATTAAGGGAGAATCACAAAACCATGCTATTTCATTGAATAAATGTGAGAAAAGGTTGACAAAATACTCTAAATTCAACATAAGATAAACCCTAAAAATGGGGTTTATAAACCTCCCCACACTTAAACCTTAGCATGTCCTCATGCTAAACCAAGAAGGAAACAAGGGGGATGTCATTTATTCAATGCAACTAAACTATATGCAACCTATCTAAATACAACTATCTACATGAATGCAATTGCTTGGGTCAAAATAAATCAACTTTCAAGAAAGCATATACAAGCACAAGGGCTAAAGCAACGGAGATTAAACCGAACTCAACCCACAATTGCATTGAACTATCAAAAAGAATTACAAACTTGCAAGAATATAGATGATAGTGGTGAATACATGTAATTGAGCAATCGAACCCTCACCGGATGTGTATCCGCTCTAGTCACTGAAGTGTTTAGGGGTTGATTCATTCAATTCTCCCATAATCATGATTTCTAAAATTTATTCTTCATCTAACAATTAACAATTATTCAATGCATGCATACAAATATCATGAGGACTTTCTCAAAGGTTGTAATGGGGCTAGGGTCAAAGTAGGATCATATATGGTTAAGTGGACTAGAATTTGAATCTTTGAGTAACCTAGACTTTCCCAACTAACCTATATAATGACCTATACAAATTAAAAGCTAACCTAACTACCCATCCTTCACTTTTTCATATACTCATGCATTTTCTTTTTCATTTCACAACACCTATGCATTGACTCTTATTGGACTTTACTTTGGAGCATTTTATCCCCTTTTTATTGCTTTTCTTCTTTTTCTTTCTTTTTCATATTTTTTCCTTTTCTTTTTCTTTTTCTTTTGTTTTTCTCATTTTTCTTTCTTTCATACTTTGTACAAGAACATCAATGCATAAGGTCTATACATTTGATTAACACATGAGTATGCACCCAATTCCCAAATATAAAAATACAAAATACCCTTTTATCCCAACCAATATTCCCAAATCTCCCCAAACTTGAATGATGAACATTCTCACTAGCCTAAGCTAATCAAAGATCCAAACAAGAGACTTTTATTGTTTTTTGCTTTAGGCTTGTAATGTGCTAAAATAAGGAACAGATGGGTTAAGCATAAGCTCAAAATTGGTTCACAATGGAAGATAAAAGGTAGGCTATTTGGGTAAGTGAGCTTTATGAAATAATGGCCTCAATCATATAAGTTCATGAATACAAGGAATAATGGACATATAGAATTAAACAAATCAAGGATCATAATCATAGAGAGAGAATAATGCACACAAGAAGGAAAAATAAGTGGTTATAAGATGTAACCACATCATTAGGCTCAAATCTCACAAGCTTGTGTTCTTAACTCAAAACATGCTTCACAAAGTATAAAATTCAAGCAAGTTCCACAAAAATTTTTCAATCAATTAGGGTGGTGTCTATAGATAAATTCCTTAGAAAATTTCATTGTTTTGACTACGCTTATTACATGTATACTAAATGCAATGTTGTGATTGATAAAGCTAAAAATTCCTTAGTTTATCACTTTTTCAATCAAAATAAATTTCATATGCAAAAAAGGGTCAACTAGGTTTCAACAATCCTAATTATTTTTCTAATCACAACCAAAAAGCTAAAACAACTATATAAACACTAGTATAGACGGTCCCGCTGCAGCTGATGAAGAAGAAGGTCCAGCTGCTGCTGCTGCTCTGGCTTTAGATTGACGCCGGGATAGAGGCTTCTCATTTACCCATGTCCTCTACGGAATCAATTCCTCCTTCCCGAGGACTGGAGGAGGTGAGGACACGTCATCCGCTAGCCATGGGACACTGGCCTGCTGGACCATCTCAGTGACCAATGTCGGAAACGCAAGTGTGCTACGAATGTGTGCTCGCCACATAAACCTCATGATCAGTTGGGGGAAGTACACCTCCTTCCCCTCTATAATACAGCTAATCAGGACAAGCATGCCCACCAGAATCTGGGTAAAATGTGTGGTCAGCATGACGTAATGGGCTAAAATCTGCTACCACGTCCTAGCCTCCCTCGTCAGATGAGCAAATAGCATCCCCTTGGATTTCTTGTTATAAGAATCCATCTCCCAAAGGGTGTCCAGGGTGGCAACTGATGATAAATCATCTTAGGCTAGTTTCACAAGCCTTTTTCATTAGTTTTTACTTGATTTTCATGCATTCTTAGGCAATAAGTAAGTGTTTGGATGAAAAATTCATGCTTGTATTGATTCAATCAAACATTGATAATTTTGTGCATTTTCATAAGAATTTTGCTATGCTTACTTCTTGATTATGAATGATGTAATTTCTTGTGAGATTAACAAAGCTTTCATGCATTTTTTTTGGTTGATGATAGGTGGAAAGGAAGCTAAGGAAAGGAAAGGCAAAGAGGCAACAAGAAGGCCATGAAAGAAAGCAAAGGGAAGCAACGTTGGAGCCAAAGTTGGTGCTCCAACGTTGCTGGAAACGTTACTACCCACAGCCTGAAGGGGTATACTTCCAACAAGAATAACTTGAGCTACAGAGCTACCTCTGAGGGAGAAAATTGCCCCGAAAGTGCATAGATAAACATGGTGTCAACCTGTAGTAAGGCCAGCTGACCTCTGCAACTTCGATGGAGAATAACTCGAGCTGTGAAGCTCCAAACTATGCGCTCTCAATGGAATTAGAAAGTAGATATTCTGGGCTTTCCAACAATATATAATAGTATGGGGTGGACAATGCGTTTGAGCCTCCAAAATCTGGCATTTTTGACCATGTTTGAGTGCTAACGTCGCCTCAAACATTGCACACCGATGCCAGCGACCCTGTCCTCTTCAAAGGGGAATAACATGAGTTGTAGATGTCCAATTGAGGTGATTTCAGTTGGGTTAGAAAGATGACATTCAGAACTTTCCAACCATATATAATAGTCTATAGTGGGCATGCAATTGGCATCGATGACAAGAGGACAAAGTAGCATCCCACGACTTGATGTGCAACAAGGGTGTCAACGTTTGCTTCCACATTTGCCTCAAACGTGAGGTCAAACGTTACTTGCTGGCCACCCTGGAGGAGCCTCACATTTGCTCCAACGTTTGACCTTAAATGTGAGGTCAAACGCCAATGGCAGCAGCTGGCCGTTCTGCATAATATCCTCACACGAAGACGTTTGAGTCAACGTTTGACCCAAACGTTGACTCAAACGTGAATGCTCCAGAGTCCAATTCGCATGCAGATTTTTTTTTCAAAACCAAAAGGCCAAACCCAAAGCAAGCTAAGCCCATTATCATCACTCAAAGGCACAAGGATCAATTAGCTTAGGAATTTATTTTAATTGTAATTTGTTTAGTTTTCATTTTCATTTTTGTAAAAGCCTATATAAAGGTGTTATTTTCAATTCATAGAAGAGGCTAGCTCCACTAGGGAGCATTAGGATTAGAGAGCTCTCTCTTTTAGTTTTCATTTTTGTTTTGAATCTTGGGTTGAGAATTGAAGAAATTCTGTTTCAATCTCACCTTGAGAATTCTCTCTGTTTGCTCTTCTGCAAAATTTTTAGTGAATTGTGTTTTGAATCAAAGTTCTCCTTACTGTTTTCATCTTTCTTTCTTCTGAAAATTGTTCTCTATTGGATCAACGAAGGACTTGAGATCTAGAGTTGTTTTCTAGTCTCATTGAGCCCCTGAGATCTTCAATTTCTCATTGAGATTTTGAAATTGAGCCAAGCTACTCTCTGTTTTTATTTTAAAGTGATTTTCCAAATCTGTTTGAATCTCCTGCATCTTTTACTTCTCTGTTTGATTGCTATTTACACTTCCATGTTTGATTTCTTGAATCCCAGCACCCAATTTCCTTTATTTTTCCTGCAAGTTTAATTTTCTGCAATTGATCTGAGTTCTAATTTACTGCTTTCTTTAATTTCCAGCACCCACTCCCCTTTACATTCACTGCAATTTACATTTCTTGTCTTTTAAGCTTCCGCCCATTTAAGTTTCTGTCCAATTTAGCTTTTGCACTTTTAATTCTTGCAATTTACTTTCTGTCGGTCACTCTTCATACAATTCACTCAATGTTAGCTTGACTAAACTAATCACCAACTAAAGTTGCTTGATCCATCAATCCTTGTGGATCGACCTCACTCTTGTGAGTTATTACTACTTGATGTGACCCGGTATACTTGCCGGTTATATTTGTGTGTTTGGAAATTCGTTTTTCCACAAAAACACCAATCAAGCTTTTGGCGCCGTTGCCGGGGATTGAAATAGATTGACAATGATTAAGTGAGGTGGTAGTTTAGATCAAGCACTTTTTCTTTAATTTTAACTAACCTACTAACTATTTGAAGATTTGCCTCTATCAACACGCTAACTGTTTGAGGTTCTGTCTCAACTAACTACACTCAATTTTCAAAAGCACCACTGTGTATTCCTTGTGTTGATTTGTATGTCACAGGAAGGAAGAGAAACCAGAGGGAAGGCTATTGGTGCACGAAATTGTGATCATCAATGGCGCCATCAACATGGTATGCTCAATTGCAATCTCAACTCTTTATCACAACTTCGCACAACTAACCAGCAAGCGCACTAGGTCGTCTAAGTAATAAACCTTACGCGAGTAAGAGTCGATCCCACAGAGATTGTTGGTATGAAGCAAGCTATGGTCATCTTGTAAATCTCAGTCAGGCAGATTCAAATGGTTATGGATGATTTATGAATAAAGCATAAAATAAGGATAGAGATACTTATGTAATTCATTGGTGAGAATTTTAGATAAGCGTATGGAGATGCTTTGTCCCTTCCGTTTCTCTGCTTTCCTACTGTCTTCATCCAATCCTTCTTACTCCTTTCCATGGCAAGCTGTATGTTGGGCATCACCGTTGTTAGTGGCTATAGTCCCGTCCTCTCAGTGAAAATGCTCAACGCGTTCTGTCACAGCACGGCTAATCATCTGTCGGTTCTCAATCAGGTTGGAATAGAATCCAGTGATTCTTTTGCGTCTGTCACTAACGCCCAGCCTTCAAGAGTTTGAAGCTTGTCACAATCATTCAATCATTGAATCCTACTCAGAATACCATAGACAAGGTTTAGACCTTCCGGATTCTCTTGAATGCCGCCATCAATTCTAGCTTATACCACGAAGATTCTGATTAAGGGATCCAAGAGATATCCACTCAATCTAAGGTAGAATGGAGGTGGTTGTCAGGCACACGTTCATAGGTGAGAATGATAATGAGTGTCACAGATCATCACATTCATCAAGTTGAGGAACAAGTGATATCTTAGAGCAAGAATAAGCCGAATTGAATAGAAGAATAATAGTAAATGCATTGATACTCGAGGTACAGCAGAGCTCCACACCTTAATCTATGGTGTGTAGAAACTCCACCGTTGAAAATATATATGAACAAGGTCTAGGCATGGCCAAGAGGCCAGCCCCCAAAACGTGATCTAAGATAGCATAAAACTCTCCAAGATAGCTACCCAGATGAGAATACAATAGTACAAGGTCCTATATGTAGAGAACTAGTAGCTTAGGGTTTACAATGACATAAAAATCCACTTCCGGGCCCACTTGGTGTGTGCTTGGGCTGAGCATTGAAGCTTCTATGTGTAGAAACTTTTCTTGGAGTTAAACGCCAGCTTTTGTGCCAGTTTGGACATTTAACTCCCATTCTTGTGCCAGTTCCGGCGTTAAACGCCAGAATTCTTGAGCTGACTTGGAACGCCTATTTGGGCCATCAAATCTCGAGCAAAGTATGAACTATTATACATTGCTGGAAAGCCCAGGATGTCTAATTTTCAACGCAATTGAGAGCACGCCAATTGAACTTTTTTAGCTCCAGAAAATTCACTTCGAGTGCAGGGAGATCAGAATCCAACAGCATCTGCAATCCTTTTCAGCCCCTGAATCAGATTTTTGCTCAGGTCCCTCAATTTTAGCCATAAAATACCCAAAATCACAGAAAAATACACAAACTCATAGTAAAGTCCAGAAAAGTGAATTTTAACTAAAAACTAATAAAAACTAACTAAAACATACTAAAAACATACTAAAAACAATGCCAAAAAGTGTATAAATTATCCACTCATCACAACACCAAACTTAAATTGTTGCTTGTCCCCAAGCAACTAAAAATCAAATAGGATAAAAAGAAGAGAATATACTATGGACTCCAAATTATCAATGAAACTTAGCTCTAATTAGATGAGCGGGACTAGTAGCTTTTTGCCTTTGAACAGTTTTGGCATCTCACTTTATCCTTTGAAGTTCAGAATGATTGGCTTCTATAGGAACTCAGAATCCGGATAGTGGTATTGATTCTCCTAGTATAGTATGTTGATTCTTGAACACAGCTACTTTATGAGTCTTGGCCGTGGCCCAAAGCACTCTGTTTTCCAGTATTACCACCGGATACATCCATGCCACAGACACATAACTGGGTGAACCTTTTCAGATTTTGACTCAGCTTTGCTAGAGTCCCCAATTAGAGGTGTCCATGGTTCTTAAGCACACTCTTTTTGCTTTGTATCACGACTTTAACTGCTCAGTCTCAAGTTTTCACTTGACACCTTCACGCCACAAGCACATGGTTAGGGACAGCTTGGTTTAGCCGATTAGACCAGGATGTTATTCCTGTAGGCCCTCCTATCCACTGATGCTCAAAACCTTGGATCCTTTTTATTATCCTTGCCTTTTAAAGGGCTATTGGCTTTTTCTGCTTGCTCTTTTTTTTTGAATTCACTACTTTTTTCTTGCTTCAAGAATCATTTTTATGAATTTTCAGATCCTCAGTAGCATGTCTCCTTTTTCATCATTCTTTCAAGAGCCAACAATTTTAACATTCATGAACAACAAATTCAAAAGACATATGCACTGTTCAAGCATACATTCAGAAAACAAAAAGTATTGTCACCACATCAAATAACTAAACCAGTTTCAAAGATGAATTCGAAATCATGTACTTCTTTTTCTTTTGTAATTAAAACATTTTTTATTTAAGAAAGGTGATGGATTCATAGGACATTCATAACTTTAAGGCATAGATACTAAGACACTAATGATCATAAGACACAAACATAGATAAACATAAGCATAAAAATTCGAAAAAACAGAAAAATAAAGAACAAGGAGATTAAAGAACGGGTCCACCTTAGTGATAGCGGCTTGTTCTTCCTCTTGAAGATCTTATGGAGTGCTTGAACTCCTCAATGTCTCTTCCTTGCCTTTGTTGCTCCTCTCTCATGACTCTTTGGTCTTCTCTAATTTCATGGAGGAGGATGGAATGTTCTTGGTGCTCCACCCTTAGTTGTCCCATGTTGGAACTTAACTCTCCTAGGGAGGTGTTAATTTTCTCCCAATAATTTTATGGAGAAAAGTGCATCCCTTGAGGTATCTCAGGGATTTCATGATGAGGAGTTTCCTCATGCTCATGTCCATAGTGGGATCTCTTGTTTGCTCCATCCTTTTCTTAGTGGTATCCATGAGGACTTGGTCCAACCTTTGATTAAAGTTGAACTTTTTTTGAGTTTGAAAAGGGACCTCAGGGATCACCTTCTTCTTGGCCACAACTTCATAGAAGTGGTCTTGATGCACCCTTGAGATGAATCTCTCCATCTCCCATAACTCGGAGGTGGAGGGTTTTGCCTTCCTTTTCCTCTTTCTAGAGGTTTCTCCGGTCTTAGGTGCCATTAATGGTTATGGAAAAACAAAAAGCTTTAGCTTTTACCACACCAAACTTAGAAGGTTTGCTCGTCCTCGAGCAAAAGAAGAAAGAAAAGAGTAGAAGAAGAAGAAATAAAGGAGATGGAGGGGGCTTTGTGGTTCGGCCAAGTGGGAGAAGTAGTGTTTAGGTTGTGTGAAAATGAGGTGGTGAAGATGGGTTTATATAGGGGTGGAGAGGGCTGTATGGTTTCGTCATGTATGGGTGGGTTTGGGAGGAAAAGTGGTTTGAATTTGAATGGTGAGGTAGGTGGGGTTTTATGAAGGATGGATGTGAGTGGTGAAGAGAATGGTGGGATTGGATAGGTGAGGGGTTTTTGGGGAAGAGGTGTTGAGGTGATTGGTGAATGGGTAAAGAAGAGAGAGAGTGGTGGGGTAGGTGGGGATCCTGTGGGGTCCACAGATCCTGAGGTGTCAAGGATAAGTTATCCCTGCACCAAGTGGCGAGCAAAAATGCTCTTTATGCCAATTCTGGCGTTAAACGTCGGGCTGGTGCCCATTTCTGGTGTTTAACGCCAGCTTCTTGCCCTTTCCTGGCGTTTAACGCCAGTCTGGTGCCTTTTTCTGGCGTTAAACGCCCAGAATGGTGCCAGACTGGGCGTTAAACGCCCATTTGCTGTCCTTACTGGCGTTCTAGCAAGGTTTTCCTCCAGGGTGTGCTGTTTTTCTTTCTGTTTTTCATTCTGTTTTTCCTTTTTCAATTGATTTTGTAACATCCCATGATCATCAACCTACAGAAAACATAAAATAATAAAGGAAATCAGATAAGTATAACTGATGAGCGGATAATTTATACGCTTTTTGGCATTGTTTTTAGTATGTTTTTAGTATGTTTTAGTTAGTTTTTAGTATATTTTTCTTAGTTTTTAGTTAAAATTCACTTTTCTAGACTTTACTATGAGTTTGTGTGTTTTTCTGTGATTTCAGGTATTTTCTGGCTGAAATTGAGGGACCTGAGCAAAAATCTGATTCAGAGGCTGGAAAGGACTGCAGATGCTATTGGATTCTGACCTCCCTGTACTCGAAGTGGATTTTGCGGAGCTATAGAAACTCAATTGGCGCGCTCTCAAACTGCGTTGGAAAGTAGACATCCTGGGCTTTCCATAAATATATAATAGTCCATACTTTGCCCAAGATTTGATGGCCCAAACCGGCGTTCCAAATCAGCTCAAAACTGTCCAGCGTTAAACGCCGGAATTGGCACAAGAATGGGAGTTAAACGCCCAAACTGGCACAAAAGCTGGCGTTTAACTCCAAGAGAAGTCTCTACACAAAAATGCTTCAATGCTCATCCCAAGCACACACCAAGTGGGCCTGGAAGTGGATTTTTATGTCATTTACTCATCCTTGTAAACCCTAGGCTACTAGTTCTCTACAAATAGGACCTTTTACTATTGTATTCTTATCGGGGTAGCTATCTTTAGTCTTATGCTATCTTAGACCATGGGGGCTGGCCTCACGGCCATGCCTAGACCTTGTTCTTATGTATTTTCAACAGTGGAGTTTCTACACACCATAGATTAAGGTGTGGAGCTCTGCTGTACCTCGAGTATTAATGCAATTACTATTGTTCTTCTATTCAATTCAGCTTGTTCTTGTTCTAAGATATAACTTGTTCTTCAACTTGATGAATGTGATGATCCGTGACACTCATCATCATTCTCACCTATGAACGTGTGCCTGACAACCACCTCCGTTCTACCTTAGATTGAGTGGATATCTCTTGGATCCCTTAATCGAAATCTTCGTGGTATAAGCTAGAATTGATGGCGGCATTCAAGAGAATCCGGAAGGTCTAAACCTTGTCTGTGGTATTCTTAGTAGGATTCAATGATTGAATTACTGTGACGAGCTTCAAACTCCTGAAGGCTGGGCGTTAGTGACAGACGCAAAAGAATCACTGGATTCTATTCCAACCCGATTGAGAACCGACAGATGATTAGCCGTGCTGTGACAGAGCGCGTAGAACATTTTCACTGAGAGGATGGGAGGTAGCCACTGACAATGGTGAAACCCTATATACAGCTTTCCATGGAAAGGAATAAGAAGGATTGGATGAAGACAGTAGGAAAGCAGAGACACGGAAGGGACAAAGCATCTCCGTACGCTTGTCTGAAATTCTTACCAATGAATTACATAAGTATCTCTATCTTTATCTTTATGTTTTATTCATAAATCATCTATAACCATTTGAATCTACCTGACTGAGATTTACAAGATGACAATAGCTTGCTTCATAACAACAATCTCCGTGGGATCGACCCTTACTCGCGTAAGGTTTATTACTTGGACGACCCGGTGCACTTGCTAGTTAGTTGTGTGAAGTTGTGATAAAGAGTTGAGATTACAATTGTGCGTACCATGTTGATGGCGCCATTGATGATCACAATTTTGTGCACCAATAACATTGGGTTGCCTCCCAACAAGCGCTTCTTTAATGTCAGTAGCTTGACAGTGGGCTCTCATGGAGCCTCACAGATGCTCATAGCAATGTTGGAACCTCCCAATACCAAACTTAGAGTTTGAATGTGGGGGTTCAACACCAAACTTATAATTTGGTTGTGACCTCCCAACACCAAACATAGAGTTTGACTGTGGGGGCTCTGTTTGACTCTGTTTTGAGAGAAGCTCTTCATGCTTCCTCTCCATGGTTACAGAGGGATATCCTTGAGCCTTAAACACAAAGGATTCTTCATTCACTTGAATGATCAATTCTCCTCTGTCAACATCAATCACAGCCTTTGCTGTGGCTAGGAAAGATCTGCCAAGGATGATGGATTCATCTATGCACTTCCCAGTCTCTAGGACTATGAAATCAGCAGGGATGTAATGGTCTTCAATCTTTACCAGAACATCCTCTACAAGTCCATAAGCTTGTTTTCTTGAATTGTCTGCCATCTCTAGTGAGATTCTTGCAGCTTGTACCTCAAAGATCCCTAGCTTCTCCATTACAGAAAGAGCCATGAGGTTTATACTTGACCCTAGGTCACATAGAGCCTTCTTAAAGGTCATGGTGCCTATGGTACAAGGTATTGAAAACTTCCCAGGATCCTGTCTCTTTTGAGGTAATCTCTGCCTAGTCAAGTCATCCAGTTCTTTGGTGAGCAAGGGGGGTTCATCCTCCCAAGTCTCATTACCAAATAAATTGTCATTTAGCTTCATGATTGCTCCAAGGTACTTAGCAACTTGCTCTTCAGTGATATCTTCATCCTCTTCAGAGGAAGAATATTCATCAGAGCTCATGAATGGCAGAAGTAAATCCTATGGAATCTCCATGGTCTCAGTATGAGCCTCAGATTCCCATGGTTCCTCATTCGGGAACTCATTGGAGGCCAATGGACGTCCATTGAGGTCTTCCTCAGTGGCACTCACTGCCTCTTTCTCCTCTCCAAATTCGGCCATGTTGATGACCTTGCACTCTCCTTTTGGATTCTCTTCTGTATTACTTGGAAGAGTACTAGGAGGGAGTTCAGTAATTTTCTTGCTCAGCTGTCCCACTTGTGCCTCCGAATTCCTAATAGAGGACCTTATTTCAGTCATGAAACTTTGAGTGGTTTTGATTAGATCAGAGACCATGGTTGCTAAGTCAGAGTGGCTCTGCTTAGAATTCTCTGACTGTTGCTGAGAAGATGATGGAAAAGGCTCGCCATTGCTAAACATGTTTCTTCCACCATTGTTGTTGTTGAAACCTTGTTGAGGTCTCTGTTGATCCTTCCATGGTATATTTGGATGATTTCTCCATGAAGGATTATAGGTGTTTCCATAGGGTTTTCCCATGTAATTCACCTCTTCCATTGAAGAGTTCTCAGGATCATAAGCTTCTTCTTCAGATGAAGCGTCATTAGTACTGCCTGGTGCAGCTTGCATTCCAGACAGACTTTGAGAAATCATATTGACTTGTTGAGTCAATATTTTGTTCTGAGCTAATATGGCATTCAGAGTATCAATCTCAAGAACTCATTTCTTCCGATTCGTCCCATTGTTAACAAGATTCCTTTCAGAAGTGTACATGAATTGGTTATTTGCAACCATTTCAATCAGTTCTTGAGCTTCTGCAGGCGTCTTCTTCAGATGAAGAGATCCTCCAGCAGAGCTATCCAATGACATCATGGACAGTTCAGACAGACCATCATAGAAGATACCTATGATGCTCCATTCAGAAAGCATGTCAGAAGGACACTTTCTGATTAATTGTTTGTATCTTTCCTAAGCTTCATAGAGGGATTCACCTTCCTTCTGTCTGAAGGTTTGGACTTCCACTCTAAACTTACTCAATTTTTGAGGTGGAAAGAACTTTGCCAAGAAGGCATTGACTAGCCTTCCCTAAGAGTTCAGGATTTCTTTAGGTTGTGAGTCCAACCATATCCTAACTCTGTCTCTTACAGCAAAAGGGAATAGCATAAGTCTGTAGACCTCAGGGTCAACCCCATTGGTCTTGACAGTGTCATAGATTTGCAAGAATTCAGCTAAAAACTGATAAGGATCCTCCAATGGAAGTCCATGGAACTTGCAATTATGTTGCATTAGAGAAACTAATTGAGGCTTAAGCTCAAAGTTGTTTGCTCCAATGGCAGGGATAGAGATGCTTCTCCCATAGAAGTTGGGAGTAGGTGCAGTAAAGTCACCCAGCACCTTCCTTGCATTGTTGGCATTGTTTTTATTTTCGGCTGCCATGTCTTCTTCTTGTTTGAAGATTTTTGTTAGGTCCTCTACAGAGAGTAGTGCTTTAGCTTCTCTTAGCTTTTGCTTCAAGGTCTTTTCAGGTTCAGGGTCAGCCTCAACAAGAATGCTTTTGTCTTTGCTCCTGCTCATATGAAAGAGAAGAGAACAAGAAAATATGGAATCCTCTATGTCACAGTATAGAGATTCCTTGAGGTGTCAGAGGAAAAGAATAATAGAAGGAGATGTAGAAGAATTCGAACTTATCAAGAGAGATGGAATTCGAATTGTTCATTGAGGGGAGTGTTAGTCCATAAATAGAAGGATGTGAGAAGAAGGGAAGAAATTTTTGAAAATAAATTAAAAAGATTTTAAAAACATTTTGAAAAATACTAATTGATTTTCAAAAACTAAGAGTAGAAACGAAAACAAGTGATTTTTGAAAAAGATTTTGAAATTAGAAATTAAAAAGATATGATTGAAAACTATTTTGAAAAAGATGTGATTAAAAAGATATGATTTAAAAGTTATGGTTTTAAAAGGATATGATTGAGAAGATATGATTTGAAAAAAAATTTAAAAAGATTTGATTTTGAAAATTAATGACTTGGCTAACAAGAAATTTAAAAGATATGATTCAGACATTAAACCTTTCTCAACAGAAAAGGCAAATACTTGAAATGTTGAATCAAATCATTAATTGTTAGCAAGTATTTTTGAAAAATGGAAAGAAATTGATTTTGAAAATATATGATTGAAAAGATATGATTTGAAAAAGATTTGATTTTGAAAAATTTGAAAACTTGAAAAAAATTTGAATTAAAAACAAAATCTTCCCTCTTGTGCCATCCTGGCGTTAAACGCCCAGAATGGTATACATTCTAGCATTTAACGCCCAAAACTCACCCCTCTTGGGCGTTAAACGCCCAGCCAGGCACTGATGAGCGGATAATTTATATGCTTTTTGGCATTGTTTTTAATATGGTTTTAGTATGTTTTAGTTAGTTTTTATTATATTTTTATTAGTTTCTAGTTAAAATTCACTTTTCTGGACTTTACTATGAGTTTGTGTGTTTTTCTGTGATTTCAGGTATTTTCTTGCTGGAATTGAGGGACCTGAGCAAAAATCTAATTCAGAGACTGAAAAGGACTGCAAATGCTGTTGGATTCTGACCTCCCTGCACTCGATGTGGATTTTCTGGAGGTACAGAAGCCCAATTGGCGTGCTCTCAACGGCGTTGGCAAGTAGACATCCTGGGCTTTCCAGCAATTTATAATAGCTCATACTTTGCCTGAGATTTGATGGCCCAAACCGGCGTTCCAAATCAGCTCAAAACTGCCCGGTGTTAAACGCTGAAACTGGCACAAGAATGGGAATTAAACGCCCAAACTGGCACAAAAGCTGGCGTTTAACTCCAAGAAAAGTCTCTACACATGAAAGCTTCAATGCTTAGCCCAAGCACACACCAAGTGGGCCCGGAAGTGGATTTTTATGTCATTTACTCATCTTTGTAAACCTTAGGCTGCTAATTCTTTATAAATAAGACCATTTTCTATTGCATTTTCATCTTGGTTCTTCTGGTTCCCTCTCTGGGGCTGAAGCCAATGATCACTATTATCACTTATGTATTTTCAACGGTGGAGTTTCTACACACCATAGATTAAGGTGTGGAGCTCTACTGTACCTCGAGTATTAATGCAATTACTATTGTTCTTCTATTCAATTCAGCTTGTTCTTATTCTAAGATATTCATTCGCACCCAAGAACATGATGAATGAGATGATTATGTGACACTCATCATCATTCTCACTTATAAACGCGTGCCTAACAACCAATCCCGTTCTACAAGCAAACAAGGCTTGAATGTTTATCTCTTGGATTCTTTAATCGGGATCTTCGTGGTATAAGCTAGAATTGATGGCGGCATTCAAGAGAATCCGGAAGGTCTAA
>NC_029776.3:59249876-59252010 GCF_000817695.3 Arachis duranensis | reverse complement strand
CGTTGAACATTTTCACTGAGAGGACGGGATTATAGCCACTGACAACGGTGATGCCCAACATACAGCTTGGCATGGAAAGGAGTAAGAAGGATTGGATGAAGACAGTAGGAAAGCAGAGAGACGGAAGGGACAAAGCATCTCCATACGCTTATCTGAAATTCTCACCAATGAATTACATAAGTATCCCTATCTTTATCTTATGCTTTATTCATATATCATCCATAACCATTTGAATCTGCCTGACTGAGATTTACAAGGTGACTATAGCTTGCTTCATACCAACAATCTCCGTGGGATCGACCCTTACTCGCGTAAGGTTTATTACTTGGACGACCCAGTGCACTTGCTGGTTAGTTGTGCGAAGTTGTGATAAAGAGTTGAGATTGCAATTGAGTGTACCATGTTGATGGCGCCATTGTTGATCACAATTTCGTGCACCAAGTTTTTGGCGCCGTTGCCGGGGATTGTTTCAAGTATGGACAACTGACGGTTCATCTTGTTGCTTAAATTAGGTAAATTTTTTTCAGAATTCTTAAGAATGAATTCTAGTGTTTCAAGGTGATGTTCTTATCATCACCAAAGCTGATTGATTTTCATCAATTTAGCTCTTGAATGCAGTGTGCAGCTGAAGCTTGGCTAGCCATGTCTAATTCATTGATCTTCAAGTTATTCTTGATGATTTCCTTGCTCTGATCTTTAAATTCTCTTGACTTGAGTGTTTTGTTATTTCTCATATGCATTCTCATTTTGTTAGTGTCAGTAGTATACAAACTGCTAAGTTTGGTGTCTTGCATGCATTGTTATTTGATTTTAGTTGCATTTTGATTATTCCTCATTATTAAAAAAATCCAAAAAAATTTTAATTTATGTCTTTTCAAGTCAATAATACAGAGAATTGAAGATTCAGAACATACAGCAGAGCAATTACACAGAAAAAGCTGGGCGTTCAAAACGCCCAGTGAAGAAGGCAAACTGGCGTTTAAACGCCAGCCAGGGTGCCTGGTTGGGCGTTTAACGCCCAAAAAGGTAGTGTTTTGGGCCTTAAACGCCATAATGGATACCATTCTGGGCGTTTAACGCCAGGATGGCACAAGAAGGAAGATTCTGTTTTTAATTCAAATTTTGTTTTCAGGTTTTCAAAATTTTTCAAAATCAAATCTTTTTCAAATCATATCTTTTCAATCAAATCTTTTTCAAAATCAATTTCTCTCCATTATCAAAAATACTTGCTATCAATTAATGATTTGATTCAACATTTCAAGTATGTTGCCTTTTCTGTTGAGAAAGGTTTAATGTTTGAATCATATCTTTTCTTGTTAGCCAAGTCAATAATTTTTAAAATCAAATCTTTTTAAATTGTTTTTCAAATCATATCTTCTCAATCAAATCTTTTTAAAACCATAACTTTTCAATCATATCTTTTTAATCACATCTTTTTCAAAATAGTTTTCAATCATATCTTTTTACTTTCTAATTTCAAAATCTTTTTCAAAAATCACTTGATTTCTTTTCCACTCTTAGTTTTCGAAAATCAATTAGAGTTTTTCAAAATGTTTTTAAAATCTTTTTAATTTATTTTCAAAAATTTCTTCCCCTCTTCTCACATCCTTTTATTTATGGACTAACACTCCTCCTTAATGCACAATTCGAACTCCATCTTTCTTGATAAGTTCGAATTCTTCTACTTCTTCTTTCTATTTTTCTTTTCCTTTGACACCTTAATGAATCTCTATACTGTGACATAGAGAATTCCATATTTTCTTGTTCTCTTCTCTTTCATATGAGCAGGAGCAAAGACAAAAGCATTTTTGTTGAGGCTGACCCTGAACCTGAAAGGACCTTGAAGCGAAAGCTAAGAGAAGCTAAGGCACAACTCTCTGAGGACCTAATAGAAATCTTCAAACGAGAAGAAGATATGGCAGCCGAAAACAACAACAATGCCAACAATGCAAGGAAGGTGCTGGGTGACTTTACTGCACCTACTCCCGACTTCTATGGGAGAAGCATCTCTATCACTGCCATTGGAGCAAACAACTTTGAGCTTAAGCCTCAATTAGTTTCTCTGATGCAACAGAATTACAAGTTCCATGGACTTCCATTGGAAGATCCTCATCAGTTTTTAGCTGAATTCTTG
>NC_029776.3:59247453-59249626 GCF_000817695.3 Arachis duranensis | reverse complement strand
CTCATTGAAATGGTTGCGAATAACCAATTTATGTACACTTCTGAAAGGAATCCTGTGAACAATGGGACGAATCAGAAGAAAGGAGTTCTTGAGATTGATACTCTAAATGCCATATTGGCTTAGAACAAAATATTGACTCAGCAAGTCAATATGATTTCTCAAAGTCTGTCTGGAATGCAAGCTGCACCAGGCAGTACTAAGGATGCTTCATCTGAAGAAGAAGCTTATGATCCTGAGAACCCTTCAATGGAAGAGGTGAATTACATGGGAGAACCCTATGGAAACACCTATAATCCTTCATGGAGAAATCATCCAAATCTCTCATGGAAGGATCAACAGAGACCTCAACAAGGTTTCAACAACAATAATGGTGGAAGAAACAGGTTTAGCAATGGCAAGCCGTTTCCATCATCTTCTCAACAACAGACAGAGAATTCTAAGCAGAGCCACTCTGACTTAGCAACCATGGTCTTTGATCTAATCAAAACCACTCAAAGTTTCATGACTGAAACAAGGTCCTCCTTTAGAAACTTGGAGGCACAAGTGGGACAGCTAAGCAAGAAAATTACTGAATTCCCTCCTAGTACTCCTCCAAGCAATACAGAAGAAAATTCAAAAGGAGAGTGCAAGGCCATCAACATGGCCGAATTTGGAGAGGAGGAAGAGGCGGTGAACGCCACTGAGGAAGACCTCAATGGATGACCATTGGCCTCCAATGAGTTCCCTAATGAGGAATCATAGGAATCTGAGGCTCACACTGAGACCATAGAGATTCCATTGGATTTACTTCTGCCTTTCATGAGCTCTGATGAGTATTCTTCCTCTGAAGAGGATGAATATGTCACTGAAGAGCAAGTTGCCAAGTACCTTGGAGCAATCATGAAGCTAAATGACAAGTTATTTGGTAATGAGACTTGGGAGGATGAACCCCTTTGCTCACCAAAGAACTGGATGACTTGTCTAGACAGAAATTACCTCAAAAGAGACAGGATCCTGGGAAGTTTTCAATACCTTGTACCATAGGCACCATGACCTTTAAGAAGGCTCTGTGTGACCTAGGGTCAAGTATAAACCTCATGCCTCTCTCTGTAATGGAGAAGCTAGGGATCTTTTAGGTGCAAGCTGCAAGAATCTCACTAGAGATGGCAGACAACTCAAGAAAACAAGCTTATGGACTTGTAGAGGATGTTCTAATAAAAATTGAAGACCATTACATCCCTGCTGATTTCATAGTCCTAGAGACTGGGAAGTGCATGGATGAATCTGTCATCCTTGGCAGACCCTTCCTAGCCACAGCAAAGGCTGTGATTGATGTTGACAGAGGAGAATTGATCATTCAAGTGAATAAAGAATCCTTTGTATTTAAGGCTCAAGGATATCCCTCTGTCACCATGGAGAGGAAGCATGAAGAACTTCTCTCAAAACAGAGTCAAACAGAGCCCCCACAGTCAAACTATAAGTTTGGTGTTGGGAGGCCACAACCAACTTCTAAGTTTGGTGTTGAACCCCCACATTCAAACTCTAAGTTTGGTGTTGGGAGGTTCCAACATTGCTCTGAGTATCTGTGAGGCTCTATGAGAGCCCTCTGTCAAGCTACTGACATTAAAGAAGCACTTGTTGGGAGGCAACCCAATGTTATAATTATCTATTTTCCTTTGTTATTTTATGTTTTCTGTAGGTTGATGATCATGAGAAGTCACAAAATCAATTGAAAAAGCAAAAACAAAATGAAAAACAAAAAGAAAAACAGCACACCCTGGAGAAAGACCTTGCTGGCATTTAAACGCCAGTAAGGGCAGCAAATGGGCGTTTAACGCCCAGTCTGGCACCATTCTGGGCATTTAACGCCATAAAGGGGCACCAGACTGGCGTTAAACGCCAGGAAAGGGCAAGAAGCTGGCGTTAAACTCCAGAAAGGGGCATCAGCCCGGCGTTTAACGCCAGAATTGGCACAGAGAGCATTTTTGCTCACCACTTGGTGCAGGGATGACTTTTCCTTGACACCTCAGGATCTGTGGACCCCACAGGATCCCCACCTACCACACCACCCTCTCTCTTCTTCTTCACCCATTCACCAATCACCTCAAACACTCTTCCCCAAAAACCCATCACCTATCAAATCCCACTATTCTCTTCACCACTCACATCCATCCTTCATAAAACCCCACCTACC
>NC_029776.3:59247148-59247326 GCF_000817695.3 Arachis duranensis | reverse complement strand
CTTCCACCTCCGAGTCATGGGAGATGGAGAGATTCATCTCAAGGGTGTATCAAGACCACTTCTATGAAGTTGTGGCCAAGAAGAAGGTGATCCCCGCGGTCCCTTTTCAAACTCAAAAAAGGTCAACTTTAATCAAAGGTTGGACCAAGTCCTCATGGATATCTGTGTGGAAGGAGCT
>NC_029776.3:59245111-59246963 GCF_000817695.3 Arachis duranensis | reverse complement strand
GGACAACTAAGGGTGGAGCATCAAGAACATTCCATTCTCCTCTATGAAATTAGAGAAGATCAAAGAATCTTGAGAGAGGAGCAACAAAGGCAAAGAAGAGACATTGAGGAGTTCAAGCACTCCATAAGATCTTCAAGAGGAAGAACAAGCCGCCATCACTAAGGTGGACCCGTTCTTTAATTTCCTTGTTCCTTATTTTCCTGTTTTTCAAATTTTATACTTATGTTATCCATGTTTGTGTCTTATTACATGATCATTAGTGTCTTAGTGTCTATGACTTAAAGTTATGAATGTCCTATGAATCCATCGCCTTTCTTAAATGAAAAATGTTCTTAATTGAAAAAGAGAAGAATTGCATGAATTTTGAATTTTATAACAGATTAATTATTTTGATGTGGTGGCAATACTTTTGTTTTCTGAATGTATGCTTAAACAGTGCATATGTCTTTTGAATTTGTTGTTCATGAATGTTGGCTCTTGAAAGAATGATGAAAAAGGAGACATGTTACAGAGGATCTGAAAAATCATAAATATGATTCTTGAAGCAAGAAAAAACAGTGAATATTCAAAAAAAAAGAGAAGAGAAAAACGAAAAAAAAGAAAAGAAAAAATAATAAATTTGTGATCCAAGGCAAAAAGAATGTGATTAAGAACCTTGGACACCTCTAATTGGGGACTCCAGCAAAGCTGAGTCACAATCTGAAAAGGTTCGCCCAATTATGTGTCTGTGGCATGTATATATCCGGTGGTAATACTGGAAGACAGAGTGCTTTAGGCCACGGCCAAGACTCATAAAGTAGCTGTGTTCAAGAATCATCATACTTAACTAGGAGAATCAATAACACTATCTAGATTCTGAGTTCCTCTAGAAGCCAATCATTCTGAATTTCAAAGGATAGAGTGAGATGCCAAAACTGTTCAGAGGCAAAAAGCTAAAAGCCCCGCTCATCTAATTAATACTGATCTTCATAGATATTTTTGGAATTCATTGCATATTCTCTTCTCTTTATCTTATTTGATTTTTAGTTGCTTGGGGACAAGCAACAATTTAAGTTTGGTGTTGTGATGAGCGGATAATTTATACGCTTTTTGGCATTATTTTTAGTATGTTTTTAGTATGTTTTAGTTAGTTTTTATTATATTTTTATTAGTTTTTATTTAAAATTCACTTTTCTGGACTTTACTATGAGTTTGTGTGTTTTTCTGTGATTTCAGGTATTTTCTGGCTGGAATTGAGGGACCTGAGCAAAAATCTGATTCAGAGACTGAAAAGGACTGCAGATGCTGTTGGATTCTGACCTCCTTACACTCGAAGTGGATTTTCTGGAGCTACAGAAGCCCAATTGGCACGCTCTTAACGGCGTTGTAAAGTAGACATCTTGGGCTTTCCAGCAATGTATAATAGCTCATACTTTGCCCGAGATTTGATGGCCCAAACCGGCATTCCAAATCAGCTCAAAACTGCCCGGCGTTAAACGCCGGAACTGGCACAAGAATGGGAGTTAAACGCCCAAACTGGCACAAAAGCTGGCGTTTAACTCCAAGAAAAGTCTCTACACATGAAAACTTCAATGCTCAGCCCAAGCACACACCAAGTGGGCCCGGAAGTGGATTTTTATGTCATTTACTCATCTTTGTAAACCTTAGGCTACTAGTTCTTTATAAATAAGACCTTTTTCTATTGCATTTTCATCTTGGTTCTTCTGGTTCCCTCTCTGGGGCCGAAGCCAATGATCACTATTATCACTTATGTATTTTCAACGATGGAGTTTCTACACACCATAGATTAAGGTGTGGAGCTCTGCTATACCTCGAGTATTAATGCAATTACTATTGTTCTTCTATTCAATTC
>NC_029776.3:59228094-59244461 GCF_000817695.3 Arachis duranensis | reverse complement strand
CTCTGCTGTATGTTCTGAATCTTCAATTCTCTGTTTTATTGACTTGAAAAGATACAAATTAAAAATTTTTTTGGGATTTTTTTAATAATGAGACTATGATCAAATAAACAATGCATGCAAGACACCAAACTTAGAAGTTTGTATACTACTGACACTAACAAGTTGAGAATGCATATGAGAAACAACAAAACACTCTAGACAAGAGAATTTAAAGATCAGAGCAATGAAATCATCAAGAGCAACTTGAAGATCAATGAAGACACATGATTGAATTCAAAGAATGCATGCAATTGACACCAAACTTAAAATGAGACACTAGACTCAACAAGAAACATAAAATATTTTTGGTTTTTATGATTTTGTAATTTTTTTGGATTTTTTTTTCGAAAATTGATTGAAAAAAGAAAAGAAGGGTATCAAAATTCTTAATGAGAATTCCAGGAATCATGCAATGTTAGTCTAAAGCTTTAGTCTAAAGGAATTAGACATGGCTAGCCAAGCTTCTGCAGGACATTGCATTCAAGAGCTAAATTGATGAGAATCAATCAGCTTTGGTGATAATAAGAACATCACCTTGAAACACTAGAATTCATTCTTAAGAACTCTGAAGAAAAATACCTAATCTAAGTAACAAGATGAACCGTCAGTTGTCCAAACTCAAACAATCCCCGGCAACGGCGCCAAAAACTTGGTGTTGTTGCCGGATCAAAACTTGGCACTGCTATTGCAGAGAACAAATGCGAAACTGTAGTTAGGACATTTAATTCCCCGGCAATGGCGCCAAAAACTAGGTGCACGAAACTGTGATCATCAATGGCACCATCAACATGGTACGCTCAATTGCAATCTCAACTCTTTGTCACAACTTCGCACAACTAACCAGCAAGTGCACTGGGTCGTCCAAGTAATAAATCTTACGCGAGTAAGGGTCAATCCCATGGAGATTGTTGGTATGAAGCAAGCTATGGTCATCTTGTAAATCTCTGTCAGGCAGATTCAAATGGTTATGGATGATTTATGAATAAAGCATAAAATAAGGATAGAGATACTTATGTAATTCATTGGTGAGAATTTCAGATAAGCGTATGGAGATGCTTTGTTCCTTCTGTCTCTCTACTTTCCTACTGTCTTCATCCAATCCTTCTTACTCCTTTCCATGGCAAGCTGTATGTTGGGCTTCACCGTTGTCAGTGGCTACAGTCCCGTCTTCTCAGTGAAAATGTTCAACGCGCTCTGTCACAGCACGGCTAATCATCTGTCGGTTCTCAATCAAGTTGGAATAGAATCCAGTGATTCTTTTGCATCTATCACTAACGCCCAGCCTTCAGGAGTTTGAAGCTTGTCACAGTCATTCAATCATTGAATCCTACTCAGAATACCACAGACAAGGTTTAAACCTTCCAGATTCTCTTGAATGCCGCCATCAATTCTAGCTTATACCACGAAGATTCTGATTAAGGGATCCAAGAGATATCCACTCAATCTAAAGTAGAACAGAGGTGGTTGTCAGGCACACGTTCATAGGTGAGAATGATGATGAGTGTCATGGATCATCACATTCATCAAGTTGAGGAACAAGTGATATCTTAGAACAAGAATAAGCCGAATTGAATAGAAGAACAATAGTAATTGCATTGATACTCGAGGTACAGCAGAGCTCCACACCTTAATTTATGGTGTGTAGAAACTCCACCGTTGAAAATACATAAGAACAAGGTCTAGGCATGGCCAAGAGGCCAGCCCCCAAAACATGATCTAAGATAGCATAAAACTCTCCAAGATAGCTACCCAGATGAGAATACAATAGTACAAGGTCCTATATGTAGAGAACTAGTAGCTTAGGGTTTACAATGACATAAAAATCCACTTCCGGGCCCACTTGGTGTGTGCTTGGGCTGAGCATTGAAGCTTCTATGTGTAGAAACTTTTCTTGGAGTTAAACGCCAGCTTTTGTGCCAGTTTGGGCGTTTAACTCCCATTCTTGTGCCAGTTCCGGCGTTAAACGCCAGAATTCTTGAGCTGACTTGGAACGCCTGTTTGGGCCATCAAATCTCGGGCAAAGTATGGACTATTATACATTGCTGGAAAGCCCAGGATGTCTACTTTCCAACGCAACTGAGAGCTCGCCAATTGGGCTTCTATAGCTCCGGAAAATCCACTTCGAGTGCAGGGATGTCAGAATCCAACAGCATCTACAATCCTTTTTAGCCTCTGAATCAGATTTTTGCTCAGGTCCCTCAATTTCAGCCAGAAAATACCTGAAATCACAAAAAAACACACAAACTCGTAGTAAAGTCCAGAAAAGTGAATTTTAACTAAAAACTAATAAAAATATAATAAAAACTAACTAAAACATACTAAAAACAATGCCAAAAAGCGTATAAATTATCCGCTCATCACAACACCAAACTTAAATTGTTGCTTGTAAACAATGCCAAAAAGCGTATAAATTATCCGCTCATCAGCTATCATTGAAGAAGTAGTCTATGAGAAAGAAGAACATCACGACATGAAGCCGCAACTCATTACACTAATCAAGAACAATTGCTTCTATGGCGGAAATCCTTTGGAGGATCCTAAACAGCACATATCTATTTTTCTGAGGACTTGTGGTGCTGTCAACTCCGATGGTGCAATTCATGATACCTATAAGCTCTTGTTATTCCCCTTTTCACTAAGGGATGAAGCTGCCCAATGGCTTGAAACCCTTCCCCAAGGGAGTATCCCTAGTTGGGACGATTTGGTTGCCAAGTTTCTAGCTAAATTCTCCTCATCCCAACAAACCATCAAGCTGAAAGAGGGAATACATCCATTCATACAAGGAGAGGAAGAACCACTTTTCAAAGCATGGGAAAGATACAAGAAAGCAAGTGACAAGGTGGGTCTCCAAGCTTTCTATGAAGGATTAACCCCAGAAACAAGAAAAGCGGTGGATTACTTCTCAGATGGCCTACTCAAAGCGACAACAACTGCCCAAAGAACTGTAAGTTTCAATAACAAAGGAGTCAACAATCAACACTCGTTTGAAAAACCACAGAATGCAATTTTAGAAAAGGAAGTGATGAATCTTGAAGGAGTGAAGGCAGTCATGAATCAAAATAAGCAGCTACACCATCAAACTCAGCAACAATTGGAGCTGATAGCTAGAAAAATTGATTGTCTACATTCTGCTATAGTGAATGCACAATTTCCACCATGGAAGCCACATTCTTATCTAAGAATGGGGGAATACCAACATCAAGAACAAAGGGGTTCCAACATTGGCAAACCCATGATCACAAACAACCAAAGTCACCCATCTAATAATGCCAATCAAAACCAATGCTTACAAAACATGCACCCTCAGTCTCATAACAACTCACAAAATCAACAGAATACCTTTGCAACACCCACATTTTACCCACACAATACATGTGGAATTCCTTCGCAAGGTTTTCCACAGCCACTAGTCCATCTCATAAATTTAAACCATTCTCAGAAGATCACTAACTTGGAGATCTTAATAGAGAGAATGATGGAGCACCAAGAGGTGACAACAAAGAACCAGGAAGCTTCAATCAAAAGAATTGAGAGGCAGATGGAACAACTGGCTAAGCACCTTGTAGAAATGGGTGAGAAGAGGGCAAATACTTTCCCCAGAGCCACTGAAGACAACCTGAAAGACAATGAAAAAGTTGCTACGTGGGAGAAATGGAAAGCAACCATAGAAGGAAGTGAGAAGGCTATGGGAAAAGAAACAATCATCAAAGAAAAGCACCACAGAGAAGTTCCTCAAGAAGAAATAGAGGAAAGAAAGCCCACAGTAAGAGGAGAAAATCAAAGGCAACAGAATTCTCAACTTCCATGATCAAAGGATGGAGAATGTCAAGCTAGTGACAATAAAGAAGCGCTTGTTGGGAGGCAACCCAACCTGAGGTAGCTTTCTTTTCACAGCTATTTTAATAAAAAGGTTAATTAGCTTTATCTATATTGTAAGAAGCTAAGTTTGGTGTTGCACACCAAAACAATATAAGGGAGAATGAAGGATTCTAAGTTTGGTGTTCCACCAAAATCTCATCATAAAACATATTCTCACTCCCTGCATAATGCTAGCTTCAAGCATTTAGATAAACTAGTTAACTACTTTGCTATTTCCTAGTTTTCAGTTTTGTTACTTTTAGCAAACAAAAAAAAAGAGTTCACATATGGTTAATTTGATGCATGAGAACCACTGGCAAGGTACTAAGTTTGGTGTTCCCACACCAAAGTAAGTTCAAAAGCCCACAAATAATTAATGCATGCTAACCATTTTTTTAAGTGCTTGGGGAACAAGCAACTTTCAATATCACTGCAGAGCATCGTACAAGCTTTTGGAAAAATTAAGCATCATCAATCAAAGAAATGAAAGAGGAATGCTAAAACCAGCAATGATGATGAGGAGGAGGAGGAAAGCAAGTAAACTCCAAAAGGTTGTATTGTTAAGTGATTATTTTGCATCAGACACTGCTATGATTGAAAGTGATATTGTACCCCTGTCTGTCTGCATAATATATTTTTTCTGTAATTCAATAATTGAGATACTTGATTATTCACAACACTATACTCTCCAAAACTTGCTTTCACTCAATGTCTCAAAAGGCATCACATGACAGTTCTTTGAAAAGAAGGATTGAGTAATTAAACAATTTTGAGGCAAGCAAAAGATTAGGGGAAGTGGTGGTTCTAGTTGTATAATTATGTATTGAGGTTGCATGCTTATGAAAACTTGCATGGGAGCTCATAGGCAGGGCGTAGAGTTCAAAGAAGTATTGTGGAGATTCTCAAACATCTTTTGATCCAAGAAGCAGTTCAAAAAAAATAAAATAAAATAAAATAAAATAAAATAAAATAAAACATGGCCTTGGGCTCTGAGCATCAATTACTAGGCAAGAAAAAAGAAAGAAATGAGAACTCAAAGAGTTATTGTCCTAGTAAATGCTTGTGGTCGAAATGTGTCAAAGAGAGAGGCTTGAGCAAGTAAATCCTCAGGAGTGCTTTAACACCTAATACCTTAAAACCAACTGGTTTAGGAGTATTGATTGAAAGCTTATCTAAAGAGCCGCTTTGAGACATGACACTTAGAGTCAAGGCCAAAGCACATAAACTATAAGCTGCTTCAAGGTGACTACCTATAGAGAGATCTCTATGATACCATTTGGATGAAAGTCCTAAGACCTAAGACTTCCAAGATGTGGGGACTAGTAAGCACTGAAACCCTTGCATGAGCATATAATTTAGAGTTCACCCCACTGTCACTTAATCACTTCACTCACAGAACACTACATGTTATTCTTCAAATCCATTCTAATTGAAAGAATCTTTGAGCATAATTCTTTACTTGCTTGGGGACAAGCAAGCTTTAAGTTTGGTGTTGTGATGACAAGTCATCTTAGCCTAGTTTCACTAGGCTTTTTCTTCTGTTTTCAATAGATTTTATGCACTTTCTTGAGCCATAAGTAAGCCAATTGGGTAGAATTTCATATTCCCTTTGATTCAATTAATGATGGATAAATTGATGCATTTTCATGAGATTTTGTGCTATAATTGTCATATATTATGAAAGAGAAACAATCTCATGATTTTGAGCATAGCTTTGATGATTTTGATTGATTGATGATAGGTGAAAAAGCTTTGAAGAAGGTTGAAGAAAAGAAGATGGCAAGGGCAAAAAGGGAGGACTCACGTTTGAGCTAAAGTTTGCCTCAAACTTGAGGTCAAATGTTGGCTTGCAAAATTTTATCCTGGAGCCATCAAAAGCTTGCGCCAAAGTTTGCCTCAAACTTGAGGTCAAACGTTGGCCACAAGAAGCAAGGAAAACCAACCCTGGAGCAAGCAAAAGCTTGCGCCAATATTTGTCTCAAGCTTGAGGTCAAACATTGGCGCCATATTAGCAAGGAAGAGCACTCTGTTTGAAGCCTTGGATAAGCCAACGTTTGCGCCAACGTTTGCCTCAAACGTTGGGCCAAACGTTGGCCAAAAGAGAAGCAATGGAGGAACTACGTTTGAGCTCACGTTTGACCTCAAATGTTGAGCCAAACGTGGATGGTAGCACAAAGGGGCAATCTGCTAAAAAAGCTTGAGTCAAAGTTTGCCTCAAACTTTGACTCAAGCTTAAATGGTTCATGGCCCGGTTCACAAGTGGGTTTCTTCCCAACACCAAGAGCAATCAACAGAGGCTTTTGTCAACCCAATTCCATCAAGAGCAAGGGCCCAATTCAAGGCTTGAAGATCATTTGAAGAGAGTGTATAAATAGCTTAGAATTGGAGCTTTTTCGGAGAGAGCTTTCTTTGGAGAATTTTTAGAGAGCTTTCCTTTTAGTTTTGCTGAGTAGTTTTGGGGAGCTTTTGGTCTGAGTCTTGGGAAAGAAGAATTGAATTCTCTTCCTCTTAGTTTTCTTGTTTTCAATTTCATTTACACTTGTCTTGAATCTTGGGTTGAAGAATTGAGGAAATTCTGTCTCAATCTCACCTTGAGATCTCTATGTCTCACTTTACTGCAACTTTTGGAAATCAAATTTGGATTTACTTCTTCTTCTGTTTGATCTTTAATTTCTCTTCAATTATTTTCTAAAAATTGGATCTAGGAAGGCAGTGAGATCTAGACTTGGCTATCTAGTCTCTTGAGTCCTGAGATCTATGTTTTTAAATTTTTATTTCCTTGTTTAATTGCTACACCAAGCTTATTTTCATTCTTGTTTGATATCTGGTTCAATTGAATTCATCTTCCTCTTTTGTTTGTTTAATTTTGCTGTTCTTTGTTTAATTTCTGCATTCCTACATCCCTGACCCATTTACAATTCAAGCAATTTAGATTTCTTGCACTTTAAGTTTCTGCAATTTACATTTCTTGCAATTTAAGATTCAGCTCTTTTTCCTTTTGTTCCTTTAATTTCCTGCAATTCACCCACTCCCCTTTACAATTCATGCAATTTAGCTTCTGTCAATCATAAATCACACAACTCAACTCTTGTTCGCTTGACTAAATCAACCATTAAGCTGAAATTGCTCAATCCTTCAATCCCTGTGGGATCGACCTCACTCCCGTGAGTTTTATTACTTGATGCGACCCGGTGCACTTGCTGGTGAGTTTTGTGTCGGACCGTTTTCCGCACATCAAGTTTTTGTCAAAAACTTGATTGGTGTTTTTATGGAAAAATGAATTTCCAGACACACAAATCTAACCGGCAAGTATACCAGGTCGCATCAAGTAGTAATAACTCACATGAGTGAGGTCGATCCCACAGGGATTGATAGATCAAGCAACTTTAGTGGGTGATTAGTTTAGTCAAGCTAACACTGAGTGAATTGTGTAAAGAGTGACCGACAGAAAGTAAATTACAAGAATTAAAAGTGCAGAAGCTAAATTGGACAGAAACTTAAATGGACGGAAGCTTAAATGACAAGAAATGTAAATTGCAGTGAATGTAAAGGGGAGTGGGTGCTGGAAATTAAAGAAAGCAGTAAATTAAAACTCAGATCAATTGCAGAAAATTAAACTTGCAGGAAAAATAAAGGAAATTGGATGCTGGGATTCAAGAAATCAAACATGGAAGTTAAATAGCAATCAAACAGAGAAGTAAAAGATGCAGAAGATTCAAACAGATTTGGAAAATCACTTTACAATAAAAACAGAGAGCAGCTTGGCTCAATTTCAAAATCTCAATGAGAAATTGAAGATCACAGGGGCTCAATGAGACTAGAAAACAAGTCTAGATCTCAAGTCCTTCCTTGATCCAATAGAGAACAATTTGCAGAAGAAAGAAAGATGAAAACAGTAAGGAGAACTTTGATTTAAAACACAATTCACTAAAAATTTTACAGAAGAGCAAACAGAGAGAATTCTCAAGGTGAGATTGAAACAGAATTTCGTCAATTCTCAACCCAAGATTCAAAACAAAAATGAAAACTAAAAGAGAGAGCTCTCTAATCCTAATGCTCCCTAGTGGAGCCAGCCTCCTCTATGAATTGAAACTAACGCCTTTATATAGGCTTTTACAAAAATGAAAATGAAAACTAAACAAATTACAATTAAAATAAATTCCTAAGCTAATTGATCCTTGTGCCTTTGAGTGATGATAATGAGCTTAGCTTACTTTCGGTTTGGCCTTTTGGTTTTGAGAAGAAATCTTCATGCGAATTGGACTCTGGAGCATTCACGTTTGAGTCAACGTTTGGATCAAACGTTAACTCAAACGTCTTCGTGTGAGGACATTATGCAGAACGGCCAGCTGCTGTCATTGGCATTTGACCTCATGTTTGAGGTCAAATGTTGGCGCAAACGTGAGGCTCCTCCAGGGTGGCCAGCAAGTAATGTTTGACCTCACGTTTGAGGCAAACGTGGAAGCAAACGTTGACACCCTTGTTGCACATCAAGTCGTGGGACGCTACTTTGTCCTCTTGTCATCGATGCCAATTTCATTCCCACTATAAACTATTATATATGGTTGGAAAGTTCTGAATGTTATCTTTCTAACCCAACTGAAATCACCTCAATTGGACATCTACAACTCAAGTTATTTCCCTTTGAAGAGGACAGGATCGCTGGCGTCGGTGTGCAACGTTTGAGGCGACATTAGCACTCAAACGTGGTCGAAAATGCCAGATTTTGGAGGCTCAAACGCATTGTCTACCCCATACTATTATATATTATTGGAAAGTCCAGAATGTCTACTTTTCAATGCCATTAGGAGCGCATAGTTTGGAGCTTCACAGCTCGAGTTATACTCCATCGAAGGTGCAAAGGTCAGCTGTCCTTACTACAGGTTGACACCATGTTTATCTATGCACTTTCGGGATAGTTTTCTCCCTCAGATTTAGTGTCCACCATGCAGTGCCATATATGCTTGGAAAACTCTAGATCCCTAATTTCCATTGCTTTTTGAATCACCTCATTTGGAGCTCTGTAGCTCAAGTTATTCTTGTTGGAATTATACCCCTTCAGGCTGTGGGTAGCAACATTTCCAGCAACGTTGGAGCACCAACTTTGGCCCCAACGTTGCTTCCCTTTGCTTTCTTTCATGGCCTTCTTGTTGCCTCTTTGCCTTTTCTTTCCTTAGCTTCCTTTCCACCTATCATCAACCAAACAAAATGCATGAAAGCTTTGCTAATCTCACAAGAAATTGCATCATTCATAATCAAGAAGTAAACATAGCAAAATTCTTATCAAAATGCACAAAATTATCAATGTTTGATTGAATCAATACAAGCATGAATTTCTCATCCAAACACTTACTTATTGCCTAAGAATTCATGAAAATCAAGTAAAAACTAATGAAAAAGGCTTGTGAAACAAGCCTAAGATGACTTGTCATCACAACACCAAACTTAAATCTTGCTTGTCCCCAAGCAAGCAGTAAAACAGAAGAAAAATTACTAGAAGCAGAGAAGTGTATAAGCCCTTTTTTTTGGAAGACATTGAATACTGGTAAATGGGGTTTTCATACATGGTATCTTAGGGATTTTTATTCTGTGGCTGAGGCATCAACATTCCTCTGGATCCTTACTTGAATCACACAAAAAATTGAGACTTGTTATTATTTGGTCCTTAGTTCTTGTCTTGTTCTCTTTCTTGGTTGAGGCTTAATGCTATGTGGTAAGGCGACTTTTTAGAGTAAGCTTTCAGCCAGCATTTCCGCCCCAGTTGGTTCAAGATGCTAGGTGTTGAAACACCGCTATGGGCTTACTTGCTCAAGCCTCTCCTTAGCACACACACATCACAGGCATTTAGCTTGTTTTGTTCATCTCTGTTTGTTTTTTCGAAATTGATGCCCAACACCTCTTTGGGTTACTAAATGCTTTGTCTCAAAGTAGCTCTTGATGGTGGACTTTCGGTTGGCAATCCCAAGTTAGTTAACCCAAGTTGCCGGGTGATGAAGCACCCCTTAGAACCTAGTTATCCAAGCTTATCTTTGTACAAAAAGCATCACAGGCATATATCCAAATCTCAAGCTATTGATGCCCAGCCTTGTTTATTTCTTTTTGCTTCTTTTTCTTGCATTTTCTTTCTTTTATTTTGGACCTTTTTCTTTTGTCAAGTCTCATGAAATGTAACTCAAGTTCATATCACAAAGTCATGTCAACATTCAGCTTTATTTATAAATCAACCAATGAACTAGCACATCCACCACATAACCTTATTTTGTCTCATATCATGCTAGACTTTTACTCTTTCTCTATTTCACAGTTATTTTCCTTTTATTCAACATGAGGAACAAAGCATATAATCTGAGTAAGATGAACGTGAATCAAGCACTTAAACTAGCAAGCCAAAACAGCATGAAAACAAACAAACAGTAAATAAATCTAATAGAACACTAATTAACAGGGGACATTTGCACTTTCAAATAGCATATTTGAGCTAAAGTTAGTGAGAGAATAATACAACCTCTTGGAGTCCATTTGTTTTCTCTGTGTCATCATCATTGTTGGATTCCATGTCCTTCCTTTGTCTATGATGATGTATCTTTTCCTCCAAGAGATTGAATGACTTCCTACAAAAGATATTGAAAGTTTCTTGTTCTCCAAGCACTTGAGACACAGTTAGCATGCATGTATGCTTGTGTTTTTCTGATCCTGAGTTGGTGTGGGAACACCAAACTTAGTTCCTTGCCTACTTCTATATGCAGCAGAATAAATACATGCATGAAACACCAAGTACTTTTATTAAGAAAGTAGACTATTAACTAGAAAATGGCTGTAAACTAGACAACAAACTATGACAATCATTAAGTAGTTTTTCTAATTGTTTGGAGCCGATACTAGTCATGCTGAGGGTGCAATGTGTTCTTAGTAAAATTTTTGGTGGAACACCAAACTTAGCATCCAACATTCACCCCTAATTATTTTGGTGTGCAACACCAAACTTAGCTCCTTGCAATACAGAGAAATCTACCTAACTTCTTTTTGAAATAACTAAGAAAGAAAAACTACTGACCTATGGCTGATGACTTTCTTCCTCTTCTTCCAGTTTGTTAAGAGGAATGACCTCAAGGAAGGAGAAGATTCAGCTATTGCCCCCTGTCTTGGTCTCTCCTCAGCAAGCTTTCTTTTGTTATTGGCTTGATTGAGCTTGCTTGCTGGATCAGGGGGAGGATTGCTTGTAGTTGACCTTTTCTTCTTCATGAATATTGTCCTTTGTAGCTTGGTCATAATCCTCTTCTCGATGCTTTTGTTGATTGTCTTTACTTCCTTGAATCCAAGCCTTGGTGGTTGTGTGATTGTCGGAGTGTTCTCTTCATCAAGAGCTTTTTAAATTGATGGTTCATTTAGCTCTCCCTTCCTGTAATTTTCTGCTTCAATTGAGTGTGAATCTCTTTGATTGGCTTCCTCCTCTTCTATTACATGATCTTCCATTAAGTCTTTTGGGAGTGAAGTTTCATGTTCCTCTATCACCTCAATTAGCTTCTGTGAACATGAAGCCACAGGTTCAAACACCTCCATAACCTCCTTCTCCATTGAATTTTCACTTGACACAGAGGCTTCTTCATCTTGCTTTTCCACTTCCTCACCCACAAATTGGTCTTCATCCTCTCTGTTTAATGGTTCTAAGTTCCTTCTCGTCTGCTCTGAGGGCCTATTCATCTTCTTGAAGAGGATCTCTTTCCAAGATTGGGGTTGTGTGTATCTTTCTACGAGTTGTCTGTGTATTTCAATGGCTTGGCATTGGCTTGTTGTGGTGAAGTTGTGTTGAGGGGTGTGGAATGAGTTCTGTGATTGGTGGGATGACTTGTATGGATTTTGGAGGAAACTTTGTGTTGAGGCATAATCAAGTGATGAAGAACTTTCAAATGAGCAACTGGGAAGTGAGGGTGGATGCTCTTTCATTCTTTGGTGATACTCCCAGCCACTATTAGAATAATGACTTGCATCATTTTGTGGTGGAGGAAAATATCCCATATGATTCTCTTGCTCATCTTGTGTCTCTGAAGTAAATCTCCTGGATTGGAGTGCTTAGAATTTGTATTTTCTTGGTGATATTCCCAGCCACCATTAGAGATTGGTGATGGTGGGTAATATCCCATAAAATTTGTTTGATCATAAGATGAGTTGAACTCCATTTGTATTTTGAAAAACACAATACCAAGGAAAATTGAAATTACTTATATCAGAGATGAGAATTCCTTAGTGAGGCAAAAACACAAACACCTTTGTTTCAAGAACAAAAACAAAAAAATGCTTAATCTAGACTTCTCACCCACTTAATCATTGTTGATCTAATCAATCTCCGGCAACGGCGCCAAAAACTTGATGTGCGGAAAATGGTCCGACACAAAACTCACCGACAAGTGCACCGGGTCGCATCAAGTAATAAAACTCACGGGAGTGAGGTCGATTCCACAGGGATTGAAGGATTGAGCAATTTTAGCTTAGTGGTTGATTTAGTCAAGCGAACAAGAGTTGAGTTGTGTGATTTGTGATTGACAGAAGCTAAATTGCATGAATTGTAAAGGGGAGTGGGTGAATTGCAGGAAATTAAAGGAACAAAAGGAAAAAGAGCTGAATCTTAAATTGCAAGAAATGTAAATTGTAGAAACTTAAAGTGCAAGAAATCTAAATTGCTTGAATTGTAAATGGGTCAGGGATGTAGGAGTGCAGAAATTAAACAAAGAACAGCAAAATTAAACAAACGGAAGAGGAAGATGAATTCAATTGAACCAGATCTCAAACAAGAATGAAAATAAGCTTGGTGTAGCAATTAAACAAGGAAATAAAAATTTAAAAACATAGATCTCAGGACTCAAGAGACTAGATAGCCAAGTCTAGATCTCACTGCCTTCCTAGATCCAATTTTTAGAAAACAATTGAAGAGAAATTAAAGATCAAACAGAAGAAGAAGCAAATCCAAATTCGATTTCCAAAAGTTGCAGTTAAGTGAGACAGAGAAATCTCAAGGTGAGATTGAGACAGAATTTCCTCAATTCTTCAACCCAAGATTCAAGACAAGTGTAAATGAAATTGAAAACAAGAAAACTAAGAGGAAGAGAATTCAATTCTCCTTCTCCAAGACTCAGAATCTCAAAATAACTCAAAAGCAAAAGCTCCCCAAAACTACTCAGCAAAACTAAAAGGAAAGCTCTCTAAAAATTCTCCAAAGAAAGCTCTCTCCGAAAAAGCTCCAATTCTAAGCTATTTATACACTCTCTTCAAATGATCTTCAAGCCTTGAATATGGCCCTTGCTCTTGATGGAATTGGGTTGACAAAAGCCTCTGTTGATTGCTCTTGGTGTTGGGAAGAAACCCACTTGTGAACCGGGCCATGAACCATTTAAGCTTGAGTCAAAGTTTGAGGCAAACTTTGACTCAAGCTTTTTTAGCAGATTGCCCCTTTGTGCTGCCATCCACGTTTGGCTCAACGTTTGAGGTCAAACGTGAGCTCAAACTTGGTTCCTCCATTGCTTCTCTTTTGGCCAACATTTGGCCCAACGTTTAAGGCAAATGTTGGCGCAAACGTTGGCTTATCCAAGGCTTCAAACAGAGTGCTCTTCCTTGCTAATATGGCACCAACGTTTGACCTCAAGCTTGAGGCAAACGCTGGCGCAAACTTTTGCTTGCTCCAGGGTTGGTTTTCCTTGCTTCTTGTGGCCAACGTTTGACCTCAACTTTGAGGCAAACATTGGGGCAAGCTTTTGATGGCTCCAGGATGAAATTTTGCAAGCCAACGTTTGACCTAAAGTTTGAGGTAAACTTTAGCTCAAACGTGAGTCCTCCATTTTTGCCCTTGCCATCTTCTTTTCTTCAACCTTCTTCAAAGCTTTTTCACCTATAATCAATCAATCAAAAGCATCAAAGCTATGCTCAAAATCATGAGATTGTTTCTCTTTCATAATATATGACAATTATAGCACAAAATCTCATGAAAATGCATCAATTTATCCATCATTGATTGAATCAAAGGGAACATGAAATTCTACCTAATTGGCTTACTTATGGCTCAAGAAAGTGCATAAAATCTATTGAAAACAAAAGAAAAAGCCTAGTGAAACTAGGCTAAGATGACTTGTCATCAGCAACTACACTCCGTAGTGCATCATAGTCAAATGTCATACAGTGAAACTCCACCTCAACCTGCATAAAAGCATCTGTATCACCGGTCTTGGGCAGGTAGCGGAGTGCATCCTCAATAGCAACCTCTGTGATGAATATCTGTTTGCCTCGCAGGTAAACTGAGTCAAGGGTATGTCTGAAGAAATTACAGTAGAACTCCTGAACCCATGATGTGTTCACCCTACCCAACTCCCTATCAAGAAAAGCTAGATCCATCCCCTCAATATGAGTCTTAATGGACTGTCTCAAGTCGGTGGGGATGGTTAGTCTCTTTTCAATGTTGAGGTTCTTCCCCCAATAGTTCGGGAAGCAGAGCTCACAGTACAAGTTAGGGAACCTGTCTGTGTCAGTGGGAGGCAGCTATTGATCTGCTTTCTCCTTGTCATTAAGAGGGTTCTTGGCATAGTTGTGGAAAGGAAGAGCAGTGGAGGATTGAGGTTTCTCCCTCTTTCTAGATGTAACCTTGGCTTTCCCTCTATTAGTCATCCTGAAAAATAGATATGGAAGGATATAAACAATTATACCAAGTAGAAGAATAGAAAGCAAGATTTGACATATGCATGAAATGAGTTAAAAAAGAAAAGAACTCTTGGAATGCAAGAAACATAATTAAAAAATCAATTAAAGCCATAAACCAAGACTTCAAGCAATATTTGCATAATGCTTGTTTATTAAGCACAATAATTGTCATATCCAAAAGAATGGTGAAAGGGTTAGTTTGAAAATAAAAAGAAAAGTCAGCAAGTTAAGCAAGTTAGAAGTTAGAAAATTGGTTCAAAACTTAGTGGTATGACGATTATTGGCTCAATCAAGAGAAGGTCAAGAAGTATGGAAAACAAGCACACTCACACTCATGAGGATGATGCAATAGTTGTTGATGAAATATGAAATTGCATAAAAGCATACAACGGAAAGCAAAGAATCAACAATGTCTGAGGTCACTAACTTTGTAACAATTGGTGTTGCAAAAATTAAAATGCACTTTGTGTAACTAAAGCAAGTTGAAAACAATTTCAAATGGAGTTACACTAGTGGAAGGTACCAATTATTACAAAAGAATGAACCTTACTTAAGAAGAATACAAGTTAAGGTCAAATGGTGAGCTTAGCATTGGCCACATTAGTCAAGGGAGTAGAAAATGGAACGTTGACCAAGAAGTCATTTGACTTAACCTTAAAAGTGAAAGCACATGAAGGTTCAAATTGAAGAGTTAGGCAAGATACTATTGATGGTGTTTTTGCGGAAAAATGAATTTCCAACACACGAATCCAACCGGCAAGTGTACCGGGTTGCATCAAGTAGTAATAACTCACTTAGAGTGAGGTCGATCCCACAGGGATTGATGGATCAAGCAATTTTAGTGGGTGATTAGTTTAGTCAAGCTAACATTGAAGGGATATTGGATGAAGTGTAACCAACAGAAATTAAATAGCAGGAAACTTAAAGTTGCAGAAAGTAAAATTGCATAAAACTTAAAGAACAAGAGAGTAAAAGAGCTGAAACTTAAATTGCAAGAAAAGTAAATTGCATGAAAAGTAAAGGGGTTTGGGTGCAGGAAATTTAAAGGCAAGCAATAAGCAGCACTTATAATAATTGCAGAATAATTAAATTGCATGAAAAGTAAAAGCACTTGGGTGCTGGGAATTAAAATTCAACAAGAGTATGTAAGGAGCAATCAAGCAGAAAAGTAACTTGCAACAAATCTTAAACAGAAAGCAGAATTGCTTGAAGAAGCAAACAGAAATTAAATTCAGTTTAATTGCCAAATGAGATTGAAGATCTCAGGAAATCAAAGAGACTAGAAAACAAGTCTAGATCTCAATTCCTTCCTTGATCCAACCAAGAACAATTGCAAAAGAGAAGAAAGATGGAAGCAGTGAAAGAAACTTCAGATCCAATTTCTCAATTTCCTCAATTATGCAGAAGAACACAAATGAATTTCAGATCAAAGATTGGAACAGAATTCCTCCAACCTCAATCCAAAATTTCAAAACAAGAGAAAGACTAAAGAGAGAGCTATCTATTCCTAATGGAGCCAGCCTGCTTTCAAAGATGGAAATGATGCCTTATATAGGCTTTACAAAATAAAATTGAAAATGAAAAACAAATTAAATGAAAATCCTAATTCTAGCTTGTTCTTGTGCCTTTGAGTGATGATGTGGGCTTAGCTTGCTTTGGATTTGAGGAGAAATGGGTTTGCTTGGCCTTGATTCAATTTGGAGAGGAATTGAATTTAAATGAGATTTTGGCCCATGATGCTCCCAGGAGGCTGCCCTGCCCTTGTGGAGGGCAGGGCAGAAAATTGA
>NC_029776.3:59227195-59227577 GCF_000817695.3 Arachis duranensis | reverse complement strand
ATTTCCAACGCAACTGGAAGCACATCAATTGGACATCTGTAGCTCAAGTTATAGCCCTTTGAAGTAGGCATGGTCATGCTGTGTGCGGCCAGATTTTAACTTAGCGAAAATTCTTGCTTCCAACCACACTTTGCTTCACCATTCTGCCCTGCCCTTGGCAAGGGCAGGATCGTGTGCGTGCTGGCTGCTTCCTTTCTTGATTTGGTCATGGGCCACGCTTTTAAAAGCGTGGCCTAAAGCTCCAAAGTGTACCCAACTTCAAAATGTACCCCAAAGCTCTTTTTTTCTCCTTTTTTTGTGCTTCTTTGCTTCTTTTTCTTCTTATTTCCTACAAGATTTATAAAATTAAAATATCAAGAAAATATATCATTTAAGTACAAAA
>NC_029776.3:59205957-59224082 GCF_000817695.3 Arachis duranensis | reverse complement strand
ACAGGAAAGTAAATTTGCAGAAACTTAAAGAACAAGAAAGTAAATGACTGAAACTTAAAGTGCAAGAAATGTAAATTGCAGTAACTTAAATGGCAAGAAAGATAAATTGCTTGAATGTAAAAGGGAATTGAGGAATGGGATTGCAGGATCTAAACAAAGAAGAAGTAAATTGCAACAATTAAGAGAGCAAAAATTGAATCAGAAGCAATAAGCATTCAAACAGAAAGGAAATAAAGTGCAGCAGAAGTTCACAGAAGAACTAAAAGTAAAATTGGGTCTCAGGTCTCAAGAGACTAGGTAGCAGAGCCTAGATCTCTATTTGCCTTCCTAGATCCAAGTTCACAAAGCAATTGATAAGAAATTGAAGAAGAAGCAATAGAAGAACAGAAATAAAATTGAATTATGCAGAAAACAAAATGAGAAGAGTTTGAATGGGAATTGAGACAGAATTTCCTCAATTTCTCACACCCAAAACTCAGAAACAGAAGAGTAAAATTGTCCGAGTAAGAATGAGGAAGGAGATCGGTCAATTCTCCCTTGATCCTCTTAGTGCTCGGTCAAGTCTCTCAAGAAAGCTCAAAGAAAGTGCAAATTCCAAAAGCTAAGCCAAAGGTAAGTTAAAAGGTAAAAGTTCAAAAGTAAAGGTAAAGGTCGTAATTACATCAAACTAGCTTCTATTTATACACTTTCTATTCTTGGATTTTGGGATTTGGATGGGCTTTTGATTTGGTGAAGAATTGAATTCAATTGGATTTTTAATTGAATTTTTGGCCCATTGAAAGTCACTCCCAGGAGGCTGCCCTGCCCTTGTGGAGGGCAGGGCAGAAAATTGATGCATGGTGCAAGAGCTTGGTGCGGCGTGGTGCGAGTCTGTGCGAGTTTGGTGCGCCCTTGGTGTGCCAGATGCTGCCCTGCCCGCGCCAAGGGCAGAGCAGGAAAAGTTGGTGCGCCAGAAATTCCTTGGTGCTGCCAGAATCAGGAATTGGTGCGCCAGAATTGAAAATTGGTGTGCCAGAATTGAGCTTGGTGCATAGGATGCTGCCCTGCCCTCGCAGAGGGCAGGGCAGGAAATTTTGGTGCTGCCAGGATTGAGGTTGGTGTGCCAGATGCTGCCAGGGACGTGCCATGGTGCGCCAGATGCTGCCAGAACGTGCCATGGTGCGCCAGATTTGTGCACCAACCCAAATGCTACCCTGCCCTCCTCACTTTGATGTCCCAAGTTCGAACCATGGCCGAAACACACGCTACTTAATTTCCTTGGCTTTCTTGGCACCAAAGTAAGGCCTAGTTTCTTGCTTTCTCATGGCCCTTAAAGATGCCTTTCGTTCCTGCCTCAATTGTGCGCCAAATATGGATTGCTATATATCGTTGGAAAGCTCTGAATGTCAGCTTTCCAACGCAACTGGAAGCACATCAATTGGACATCTGTAGCTCAAGTTATAGCCCTTTGAAGTAGGCATGGTCATGCTGTGTGCGGCCAGATTTTAACTTAGCGAAAATTCTTGCTTCCAACCACACTTTGCTTCACCATTCTGCCCTGCCCTTGGCAAGGGCAGGATCGTGTGCGTGCTGGCTGCTTCCTTTCTTGATTTGGTCATGGGCCACGCTTTTAAAAGCGTGGCCTAAGGCTCCAAAGTGTACCCAACTTCAAAATGTACCCCAAAGCTCTTTTTTTCTCCTTTTTTTATGCTTCTTTGCTTCTTTTTCTATATATGATGACATGTCATCAACTATTTGTCACAGAAATCCAACAAATAGTTTCTTGGACCAACTTTTTCAATGCGTATCAATAGGAATCAAAATAAAAATGGAAATGCCAACCAAAGTAACCTAAGAATTAAACTTGGTGTGAGTCAAGTAAATCTAAATTTTAAAAGTGTCAAGTTCAATTCTTAGTAGCAAGTTTAAAAACAAAACAATTTCTAGAAATTTGGGCAGCATTCTGGCAGTAAATCGGATGTTCTCGGATAGCAAATAGCAGTAAAATGCAGTCATATGAATCCAAAAATTACAACAGACATGAAAAGAGCAAGGACTGCATATGTTCAGGCAGCATCAAACACAATCACACGATTAAAGTTTAGCAAGGCAGCAGGTAGAATCAGTATAACAGTAACATGATTGCTCAGAGCATCATACTAACATCACTCAGCAAACAAGCAATTTATATTCAGTCATGTTGGATAATCAAGAATGGAGCAATTATCAGGCCTAGAATTCTCAAACCACAGCCTAGCCACCTAACCACCTAGGATCAACTAAAACATGCATATCTAACTAACCTTGACGAACAAAATTAAAGAACTAAGCTAACTAACAGAATTAATAGTAGAAAAGGAAAATAGAGTATGGGGTAAGAAACCTAGAGGGTAGTAGAAATGTGGGGTTGGTAGAGGGAAAAGAACAGAAGTAGTGCCGCCCAGAGTCAGTGGCGGCGGCTGAGCTTGTAGTGGCGCAGAGAACAGCGCTGGCAGAGGAGTAGGGGCAGGGAGATTCAGCTTCTCCCTGTGGCAGCGACAAAAACTGAAGGGGAAAAGTGGAAGAAAGTAAGTGGTGGTGTCACGAGGTTTCGCCGGCAACAATGGACGATCGCAACGGCTGCTGGGCGGAGGTGGGGCAGTTGGTCGAGAGAGGAGAGAGAAGAGAGGCAGAGGTGACAAGAGAAAAGGGAAGAGAAGAGTGAGGAGGGTGGTAGGCTCGACGGCGGTGGGTCGCCGGAGTATGGCCGGTGATAAGGCGAAGATGGTGGTTGAGGAGAGACGAAGAGAGAACGTTAGAGAGAGAAGGGGTGAAGTATGCGACCGCGCTAGGGCTCCTCGCGTGGATGGGGGTTATAATTTTGAATCCACGCGTACGCATCTTGTACGCGTCCGCGTGGGTAGGCAAAAAAAAAGAATGGACGCGGAAGCGTCATTTACGCATAAGAATGGGTTAGGAGAGTGTGCATCAACACGTGCGCGTATAGTACGCGTCCACGTGGGCAGAGGCTTGTGCCACACGCTTAAGAGCGCGCAAAAGTCGCGCAACTCTCGGGTTATATGTATGGGAACTGTGTCAGCGCATCAACGCGTACATGTACATGAGATTGTGCTACACACCCAGTGTTTGCACCATGCTCGCCCAACTCTCTGGAATCATGTATGGGGCTGCAGCCACTCTTTGACACGTACGCGTACAGTGTGCGTACACGTCCCTGCCTCTTTTTTTTCAGAAATACTAAAAATAGCTCCAAATCTCTCTAACACTTCCTACAACTCAAAACCAGCTAGCAATCACATTATTAAAACAAGTATATGAAGAGGAAACTATCTACAATGGCAACTCAAATCACTTATTAATCAAATCTACAAGAGAGTGGAAAGAGTTTACTATGGTAGGGTGTCTCCCACCTAACACTTTTAGTTTAAGTCCTTAAGTTGGACGTTCGGGAGGCTCTTTGTCATGGTGCCTTGTGCTTAAATTCTTCTTGGAACTCCCACCCATGCTTGGTTCTCCATAGTGCTTCAAGATCTCTCAAAAGTTGTCCCAAGTCTTGATGGAGTCCTTCACAAGCATAGAGCTCCCAAGATTGATCCTCATTGTACAATACGGGATCCCACACTTTATTTTCACACCCATCTTGAAGTTGATCATTATTAATCCATCCGGGTGGCAAGTAAGATGAATTCTCAATGAAGTGCTCAACAATCCTCCTAGACCCATCTAGTTGGGCACTATTCCAACCTTTACATTCCATCATTGATGTATCAACCATAATGAACCTTGATTTGCAACGCCAACCACGAAACATTTTTCTTTTACGCTTTATCCCACAAAGTGCTCTAAGTTGACCATCCGTTTCAAGCAAGCCATATTCAAGTGGGACAATAAATGGTAAGCTTTTGGGCTTTGACTTCCCTAGCCAGCTTCAAACCAGCTAGTAGGGCTTCAAACTCGGCTTGATTATTTAAGACAGAAAATTCGAACCTTAAGGAGAGTTCGAGTCGGGTCCCTTGATCACTCTCTAGAATAACACTCGCTCTACTTTCGGCTTTGTTTGATAAGCCATCAACGTAGAGGTTCCAGTCAATGGGGGTTCTTGGGGTGTCGGTGTACTCTGCGATGAAGTCGGCCAGGAACTGAGACTTGATGGCCATCTAAGCTTCGTACTTGAGGTCAAATTCAGACAACTCAACCGCCCATTATAGGATTCTTCCGAATGGTGTTGATCAAGAGAGTAGTGAAGGAAAGAGCCTCAATTCTATTACCCATGATTCCCCTTCCGAGGCTCACACAAGCATTCACAAATTCAGACCCCATTCCGGAGTGAATTATAATAGAGCTCCTCCCCTAATGAAGTGGGGTTAATGGATCATCGCTCTAAGAACACTTCCAAGAAATGTAAATTGCATGAAAGTAAACTCAGCTCACAACAAATGGAAATGTAAAATTGCAGAAAGTAAATTGCAGAAGAAGAGAATTGCAGAGATTGAAAGTACATAAACTAAATTGAATTCAATACTGAAATGTAAAAGTGCACAAAAAAAAGTGTTTACAAGAGCCTTCTATTCTACTCCTACTCCTACTCCTACTACTACTACTACTCCTAATGCAGCCTCTCTGTCTCCGAGCCCCCATCCTAATGAAACTGATGCCTTCATATAGACTTTCCTAAATGAGAAATGAAATTGAAATTGAAAACAAATTACAAATAAATGAAATTTCTATTCTAACTTTTTCTTGTGCCTTTGAGTGGTGTCAGCGGGCTCTACTTGCTTTGAAGTTTCAATGGGCTTGGAATGAAGTTTAATTGAATCAGAATTTGCTTCCAGGAGAATGTAGCGTTCATTGGGAGAACGGAGCGTTTTTACACCCACACGTACGCGTGCTATACGCTTGCACGTCCCTGATGCTTTTGCTCATCGACGCGTACGCGTCCATTGCAGCGTTCACTAAACGAACGTAGCATTCATGCAACGAATGCTACCCATGCGTATGCATCATATACGCGTATGCCTGGATTGCAAAAAATGCCATTTCCACGCTAATGCTCCATGCATGCGTCTGCGCAATCCATCACCATTACCGCACCCACGCGTACGCGTCATGCACGCGTACGCATCAATGGCTAAACTTCAAATCCAAATTTCGTGCTTTGTCGCAGGCGTTCTTTGGTAATGAACGTAGCATTCTTGCTGAGTGAACGCTAATCCCCCACCCACGCGTACGCATAAGCGTGCTTTTTCGCAAATACCATTCCACGCATATGCGTCACATACGCGTACGCATCGCTAACTGATGTGCCACTATTTGGGGGGTACATCTTGTGCTTGATTGAGTGAATTTTATCCACTATTCTCACACTTATTCATGTAAATTACATGTTTTACACTTTCCTTCCGGATTTTGTGCTATGATGGAAAACATGCTTCTTTAGCCTTATATTTGCTAATATTAATCCTCCTTTATACCATTCGATACCGTGATCCATGTGTTAAGTGTTTCAGGCTTCATAGGACAGGAATGGCTTAGAGAATGGAGAGAAAGCTTGCAAAAATGGAAGGAACACAAGAAACCAAGGATTTGACCAGCGAACACCGACGCGGACGCATGGCTCACGCGACCGCGTGAAATGGAGAAAATCGCAGTGACGCGTTTGCGTGCCTGACGCGAATGCGTGGATTGGAATCTGCACGAATGATGCAAACGCGTAGACGACGCGTACGCGTGGCAAGGAAATCACTGAATGACGCGCACGCATAGACGATGCGTACGCGTGACATGCGCGATCTTCAGAATTAATAGAAATCGCTAGGGGCAATTTTTGGGCTGTTTTTGACCCAGTTTTCGGTCCAAAAAACACAGATTAGAGGCTATAAAGTGGGGGAATATATCCATTCATGAGGAGACGAAGACAACATTCATAATTCATAATTTTAGGTTTTAGATGTAGTTTTTAGAGAGAGAGGCTCTCTCCTTTCTCTTAGTTTTTAGGATTTAGGATTTCTATTAGTTTTAGGCTATTTCTTCACAATTCCAGGTTCAAATGTTCCTTTACTTTGGTTTCTCTTCCACTTTTATTTATTCTATTATTTTAGTTTGTTAATATTGGTTTATGAACTCCATGTTAGGATTGATTTTCTATTTAATACAATTTGAGGTATTTCAGATTTATGATTTTTACTTAGCTTTTTATATTCTTGGCTTTAATTGATGAATTGATTAATTAGAGACACTTGAGTTATCAAACTCATTGTGATTGATAATTGTTATCTTTGCTAATTAATTCAAATTGATTCATCCAGTTAACTTACCTTCATAGTTAGAGGTTAATAAGGTGGGAGCAAAATCTAATTCTCATCATAATTGATAAGGATAACTAGGATAGGACGACCAGTTTTCATATCTTGTCAAGAGATTTTCTAGTTATTAATTTATTTTTCCTGTAATTTATTTTCCCTATTCAACCTTTCAAAAACCCAAAAATATTATTTTCCATAACCAATAATAAATCATACTTCCCTGCAATTCCTTGAGAAGACGACCCGAGGTTTGAATACTTCGGTTATAAATTTATTGGGTTTTGTTATTTGTGACAACCAAACTTTTGTACAAAAGGATTCTCTTTTGGTTTAGAAACTATACTTACAACGCGATTATATTCTTGTGAATTTCTTTACCGATAGAAATCAGTTCGTCAAAATGGCGCCGTTGCCGGGAAATTGCAAACGTGTGCCTTATTATTTGTTATTGTAAATATTTTCTTTTTCTTGTTTATTTATTTTTGTTTTTGTTTTTAATTTTTATTAGTTACTATGAGTTCTCACCCCCATCGCTTTAAGTTTGGTTCTAATATTATTGAAAGGAATGGAAGCTATAACAGGAACATGCATCAAGGTCAAAACAATCAAAGATGGACGGAGCCACGAGGATCTGATCAACCCTTTAGGCAACAACACCTTCCAAGATACCATAGACAACGATCATCTTACAATGCATGCCAAGACAATAGTTATGGTGGACCTTCTCGTGACAACCAACACCCACCAGATTACTATGGTCAAGAGCCATTCTGAGGTGCGTACCAAGATGATAGATACGGTGGACCCCTTGTAGTTACCAACAAGCCCCACCCTATGCTTATGAACCACCTCCACAATATACCTTTGAACCACTAAACCCACAAGCCCCTTACTACCAAACACCTCCATATGACCCTAACCCTTATCCACTACACCAACCACCATATGAACTATATATAGAACCACCCCCATTCCAGCATAATTACTCCCAAGAACCACCACCTCCATATACACCATCTCCTTATCCTTATCAAGAAGAACCACCTTCTTATCATGAACTATTCTTCCCAACAAATGAACCCTCCTATCCATCCCAAATCTCCATGGAGAACACACTTACCTCTCTCACCTGTCTAACCTCAACTCTCCAAGCTCTTATATCCCGTATGGACCAATCCTCCACCTCCATTATTCAACCCTCAAGCTCTAGTGCACTTCTTTTTCAACCACATCATGATCCACCCATCCCATTGATAAACCCCATTTTTACGGTTAATCTTAGGTTGAATTTAGAGTAATTTGCTAATCTTTTCCCACATTTAGTCAATAAATTAGCATGATCTTGTGATCTCTCCCTTATTTGTGCTTAATTATAAAAACATGCTTTCTAGGCCTTTAATTTGATAATTTTAATTCTCTTTTGATTCCATAAGGTGCCTTGATGTGTTTGCTAGTAATCTCAGGATGAAATAGGCTTGGAATGGATCAAAGGAGCAAGGAAGGAAGCATGCAAGTGGAGAGAAGCATAAAAAACCTAAGAATTGATCCCGGCCCAAGGACACGCACGCACACCAGGTGCTCGCGCGCACCTCGCAAAATCGGCCAGGGACGCGTACGCATACCGTGAGCGTACGCGTCGCAGTGCGCACGTGATTCTTTCAGTACAACTCGTGCCTGGCGATTTTGGAGAGTTTCTGAACCCATTTGGAGTTGGAATTTTGGCGGGAAAAGACTAAAAGGACCAAGGATTGAAGGGGAGAACATCTTGGAATCATTAGTTAGGAAGTTAGCCTTTTAGTTATTCTCTAGAGAGAGAAGCTCTCACTTCTCTCTAGAATTAGGATTAGGTTTAGGTTAATCTCTACCCTTAAATCTAGGATTAATTCATGCCATGATTTACTATTCCTTTATCAATTCTTGTTCCTCTCTTCTTCCTCTCTCTAGTTTTGTACTTTAATCCTTGTAATTTTGCACTTTGTTGTGGATCTATTTTTGTTCTTTTGTTTCCTTTTAATAATGCAATTTGAGGTAATTCATGATAATTGTGATTTCCTTGATTGTTGTTGTTAATTCTTTGCATTCAATTGTTGTTAGAATTCATTCTTGTTGTGATTTACTATACTTTTCTTTTGTACCTTCTAAGTGTTTGATGAAATGCTTGGTTGGATTTTAGAGTAGAATTTTATGTTCTTGGCTTGGGAAGGTAACTTAGGATTTCTTGAGTTACTAATGTCCAAGTGATTGATAGTTAATAGCCATTGACTCTAGCCTTCATTAATTCAATTAGTGGAAAGCTAGGATTTATTGATTTGGATTGATATAGCTCACTTGACCTTCCTTTGCTATTAGTTAGAGGATGACTTAGTTGGATTGATCCTTGCAACTATGATAATTGTGGCTAGTGATAATGATAAAGATACTTGACCACCAAACCTTTCCAAGACCATTTTGTTATTAGAATTTCATTACCATTTACTATTCATGTTTCTCACCTAAAACCCCAAAATAAACAAGTCCGTAACAATTAACAAGAACACTACCCTGCAAGTCCTTTGAGAGACGACCCGAGGTTTAAATACTTCGATTTATAGATTTTAGGGGTTTGTACTTGTGACAAACAAATTTTTGTTTGAAAGGATTATTGTTGGTTTAGAGACTATACCTTACAACGAGACTTCATTGGTGAAATTCTAAACCGTCAAAAATCTATTCATCAAAATGGCACCATTACCGGGAATTTGCAATGGTTTTATGTTATTGGTTATTGTACATATATGAATATTGTGAATAGGTTGGTTTTGTTTGATTACTAATTTTGTTAGTTTTATTTTGTTTTTTTTTCATAATGAATTCTCACTTTGGCTATGAGTTTGGCTCTAATTGTGTTGTAGGAAATGTGAACTTCAATGATAACATGTACCAAGGATGGAATCAACAAAGATGGGAGGAGCCTCAAGGAATTGATCACTCCTATTGGCAACAACCCCCAGACACTTATAGGTATAATTTTCATCCTAATGCATGCCAATTTAATGGCTATGGTGACTCCTTTTGTGATAATCAACAATCAACCACCACCATATGCCTATGAATCTTATCCTCAACATGATGCTCAACCATACTCACAAGCCTTTCATTACCAAGCACCTTCCTGTGATCCACATCCATCATATAACCAATCCCTCGTACCACACCCTTGTGATCATTATGAGCAAGAACCCTTAGAACCATCACAACCCTATCATGATCGTTATAAAGAACCACCTTGATACACACCATCTCCATATTTTTATCAAGAGAAACCACCTTCCTATCATGAACCCTCTCTCCAAAATAATGAACCTTCCTATTCACCCCAAGCCCCAATAGACGATTCTCTCACTTTGTTACTCCAAGGACAAGAAGCCATGAAGCGGGATACACTTGAGTTTATGACCAACTTGACCAAGGGGGTGCACACTTTAGCCCACCAATGTTTGAATACTCAAGTTGTTTTCGTAGCCCGATGTGAAAAGCCAAAGAAAGAGCAGAGCATGGAGAAGATATCGGAAAATCTGGTGAAAAAGGAAGAATCGGTAGTAGTAGTGGAGCAATTGAAGAAGCCTACGGTTATTGAAACAAAGGAGGAAGTGGTTGAAGATTTAGGAGATGCGGAACTACCATGTGAATCTCAACAACCTCCGGAGCATATCAAGATTAAAGGATATGAGAAGGTTGCTCAAGAAATAGATTCAATTATGGATGATTTTCTATCTACAATTGAATCTCTCCCTATTGAACATGGAGTTAGAATAATAGAAGAGTGTGCACAACCTCCCATACCCTTGGTGAACAATGAAGAAGACGTGTCAAAAGCAAGTTACCAAGAGGAACAAGTTGGCATGATGTATATTGAAATTGAAGAATATGAAGAGGTTGATAAAGAAATGGATTTATTCATCAATGAATTCCTATCCAAAATTGAATCACCTCCCATTGGGCAAGAAATCAAGATTCTTGAAGACAACACCAAGCTAAATGACAAAGGAGAAAAGGTTGAAAGTGAAGAAACTTGTCAAGAGGTAGGGATATCCAAAGAAGAGCATGAGGAAGTCAACCTTGCATTGTCTAAGTGTGGGGAGGCTCCTTTCCCCAAGACACCATCCAACACAACATTCAAATGGCTAAAATCCTTATCCCTAAGCTTCACCCTCTCACTTGAATATGGTTTGATTGAAATGGATGGACAACTTAGAGCTCATTGTGGAATTAAAAGTAAGAACGAGTTGTGTAGTGGTTGAAAATTTGGTATTAGGCTCATTAAGGTCAAAGCTTCAAGGTATAGGAACCATTATTGGAGGAATGCCACTTTATATGGGTCTAGAAGGAAAGCATGGAGTGCTAACAAGAATTCTATTTGTGAACCACCCGGAAATAAATATTACGAAATTCAACTTGCGGATGGGTGCAAAAATAAGATATGGGATCCCGGATCGAAGAATGAAGACCAACTATGGGGACTCATATCTTGGGTAGAACTCTACCCTAGATTGGCGAAGATGGTTGCAATTTCTGTCAACCATTCAAGAAGCAAAGATCCTTGGAGATTCAAGGATGAGTACAAACGTAAGCCACCATGACAATGAGCTCCTCAAAATGTCCAACTTAAGGACTTAAACTAAAAGTGCTAGGTGGGAGACACCCCACCATGGTAAACTCTCTCCATTCTCTTTTAGTTTTGTTTAATAAGTAATTTGAGTTGCCATTGTAGGTAGATTTTCATTTCATATTGATTTGTTTGTATAGATTGGTTGTTAGTATATTGTGTTCATTAGTAGTTGAATAAACCTCAATACCAATTTGCATTTTGTGAATTGTGTGAGTTTTGTTTGAATAAGGAGTTGTAGGCACTGTAGGGAGTTTTTGGGCAATTAAAAAAAAGGGGGTCGGATGCGCGCGCACGCGTCCATGAGCAGATGCATCACCATACTGAATTCCAGAGAGTTGGGCCACTCTTATGCGAGCGTTAGGCTTTTAGCCCAACTCACCTCATGTGAGCGCGCACATCGTGCATGCGCGCCAATAAATAAAAGTGTCAATGGACGCGGACGCATACCTGCCGCGTACGCGTCACCTGGCTGATGCCACCATTCCATACATGCCTCCCGAGAGTTAGGCGAGTGCTGGGCCAACACTATGCCTCCAGCCCAACTCCTAGCACGCGTGCGCGCACCGTACGCGAACGCATCCTTACCAATTCTCACCACCCACGCATAAGCGCTCAAGGCACGCACGCGTCGGTTCCCAAATTCACCAATGCACACGGACGCACATTGTGCGTGCCCGTGTCGATTAAAAATTGAGAACAACCCTAGTGACACGAGGCCAACTGCGCAGATGCACCCACTCACCTTCTCCAACTCTCTTTCACTCTCTCATCTTCTCCAATCCCCAACCACCATCGCCGCCGGCGTGCGACCGTTGCAGCCGCCGCCTCACCCTCTCTCTCTCGCCATACTCACCTCATCGCTCTCACCCCTACTCTCTCCCTCTCTACCCACTCACACACCCTCTTCCCCTCTCACTACCGCGCCGCTGCTATAGTCCAGCGCCACTGCCGCCACCGGTGACCCCAGCGCCACCCATCTATTGTACCCCTCTTCCACTCACCACACCTCACTCTCCACTCCTTATAATCTTTGCCCCGCTCTGTCCGTGCGCTATCCCTCACCACCCCAGTCTCCGCCTCACTGCCTTCACCGCTTCCTGCTTCGCCATTATTCTCGGTGTCGCTGTGCTTCTGATTCGGCCACCCTTACTGCAACCCTCGCTCATCCCGACTCCGTATCCCCATCTCCGTCCCTGCCCTGCATTCCAAGTCACTCCCTTGCTCCTGCTCCAATTACATCTTAGTTCCTTAGTTTATTCTTTTTGCTTTTTTTTGTTAGTTACTGTTAGCTTAGTTAGTTGATTAGTCTTTGATTTTGATTGCTAGGTTAGAATAGAAATATCTGCTGTTAGGTAGCTAGGTTGTGGTTAGAGGATTCTAGGCCTGATAATTGCGCCATATCTGTTTACCTAATTGTGCTTATATTGATTGATTGTTGATTGTATGATCATACTTTACCATGTTGTGTTATTCATATCCTATGATCATGCTACTGCTGCCTGGTACATATCTGAGCTTTTATTGATTGCTTGCTGAGTGGTTTAACCATGTCTTGCCATACTGTACCTATTCTGCTGCCATGCTTGCTTGATTTTGTGATTGGTATTTGAGTGATGCTTTTTAGATCATTTCTTATTCATTTTGCTATCCGGGAACGTCCAATTTTAAGCCAGAATGCTGCCCAATTTTTGATAAAACTGTTTCACTTTCAAATACTGGTCTCGAAATTGAACTTGGCACCTTCAAACTAAGCTTTGCATAACTTACCAAGTTCAATACCCGGGACTTTTGGGCCAGTTTTTTTGTTCTCATTTTGATTCCCGCGATTGGCATTAACCAAGTGAACTTAAGGAGTTGCCTACATTTTTGTTAAAACCATGATATGAAACCTCCTTACATTATGTTCATTCTCTTACAATAGTCGGTATGCTTTGATTGTGCAACTCCTTTTAACTCAACTTAGTTTTCAACCTCTCATAGTTGCACAATTGCACTTTATTGCTTGTAATACCAACAATTGTGAGTCCATTTTCATGCATTTTTGACATTTCTATATTTTCGTGCTTGTGAACATGATTGTTACGCACAATTTGCTAACTTCTTTTCATAAAGCTATTCTCCATCATACCACCAATCACCAACTTCATTTTCCTAACCCACTAATCTCTTTAACCCACTAACCTCAGTTTTAATTACCCCTAACTCTTCAACCAATTATTTTAAGATATGATGTTGAATATACCTAATCTTCAAAGACTAGTGTCACATGATTGAAACATTGAATTCTTGGTTTATACCTCCATTTCCTATGCTTATTTGCAATCCAAGTTTTCAATTGTAGTCCACATCATGATTACTTGCTTTCCATCTTACATCCTAAACATGCTCCTACTTGCTATTTGCCTACTTGCTTAATTGCTTATTCTAATTTTCAGGATGTCAGACAAAAGAAAAGGGAAAGCATCATCTTCCAAAAAGAGGAAGAGAACACCAGACCCCACTCTCTCCTCACTTCAAGCATATGGTACCAACCCTCTACATGACATAGACAAAGCAAACCAATTACTACCGGCTCAGGATATGGTCAAATTCCCCAATCTCTACTGTGAACTCAGATTCCCAACCTGCAATTCAAAAAATCTGACTATTGAGAAGAAGCTAGTTATACCATCGGATTTGACCGACATCATCCACCAACGCATTGACCGGATGGGTTTAGCTTTTGTGGATAGAAAGTTCAGCCGGGTGAATCGGTCTTGGGTGCAAAAATTTTATTGCAACTTTTTCCGCCACACCCTTGACTTGGTATTGGTTAGAGGAGTTGAGATACCTATCACCGAGGAGGCCATTGAGGATGCCCATACCTGCCGGCCTAAGACCGGTGACAATGATGCCTTCCTACAGGCTGAGATAGAGCTCCACTATATGACCTTCGATTTTGATGCTTTGAGGGCAGTGGTAGCTACCCCGGAGGCTTCCTGGGTTATGGATGCAGATAACAAGACACCCAAGGGGATGCGCTTTACCTATCTGAGCAGAGAGGCCAAGACATGGCAACAGATTTTCGCCCACAACCTCATGCCGACTACCCACTTCTCGGAGATCCCCGTTGCTATGTTGATCCTAATTAGCTGTGTGCTAGAGGGGAAGAAGGTCTATTTCCCCCGGCTGATTAGGCGGTTCATGTGGCGGGCCCACATCAGAGGATCCTTTCCATTTCCCGTCCTTGTCACACAGATGATTCAGTGGGCCAGTGTCCAGTGGCTACCGGAGGACGTGTCACTACCCCCACCCCTACCAGAGAAGGAGGAGGTGACCATTCCATGGGGGTCCTGGGTGAACGACAAGCCTCCCTCCCGGCGCCGATCTCGGGCTAGAGCAGCAGTTGAGGGAGCTGGACCCTCTTCATCATCAGCCCCAGCAGGAGCATCTACATCAGCAGCTGCAGCAGCACTTCCTTTACCACCACCACCAGCACCTCAGCCGACTTACTTACTAGTTCAGCGTCTTTTCTAGTTCATGGAGCGCAGCAATCGCCAGCTCATGCATCACCTAGATCGGATTGACGAGATGTTTGTGGCCCAGAGCCTTAAGTTGCCCCCTCTTCCAGAGTCCTCCGAATTAGATGAGGAGACCCACGAGGAGGAGCATGCCGATTTACATGATGAGGGTACTCATGAGGAGGAGCCGGTTCACATGGAGGCACCGCCTCAGACTCAGGAGACTCAGCCTCAGCCGGACCTTTAGCCGATACCAGAGCCTACCGGTGTACCTCTCCCTGATCCTCAGGATTAGCATCGGGGACGATGCTTGATCTTAAGTGTGGGGAGGTTGCTGTTGGCAGCATTAGAGGACCGGTTAACATTTTGGCATATTTTCTAGTTATATCTTCCTAGTTATCTTATGCTGCACATTGTTGTATATATTGGTTGTTTTGGTTTATTTTGGGTACTTTTACCTTAGTTATTGCATATTTTCTCATCACCTTAGTTGTTGCATATTTTCTCATTTTGGATTATTAGATGTTTTTGATGTTGGATTTCATACTTTAGTAGGGATCTTTCTCATATAGTTACCCTCTTAGTTTGTGATTGTGATTTGAAATCATTGTGTGGAATTGTCAAGACCTAGTTAACCCTTTTTGCATATGCACTTGTTTTGATTGAGAAAGAAAAGGGTGAACTATGGAATTTTTTTTTTGGAACTCTTCAATCACAACAATGCTTAGTCAAAATGATGAAATTTTTCCAAGGAATCCATCTAGAGAGCACAACCCAATTGATTGAAAATTTTTAAAACATGCTTGAATTCATACTTTGTGATGTATGTATTGAGCTAAGAACACAAGCTTGTGAGGCTTGAACCTATTGATGTGGTTACATTTTATAACCACCTATTTTCCCTTCTTATGTGCAATTATTCTCTTTCTATGACTGTGATCCTTGGTTTGCTTGGTTCTATATGTCTATTTACTCCTTGTATTCATGCATTTATATGATTGAGGCCATTAATTCATTAGCTCACTTACCTAAATAGCCTTACCTTTTATAAACCTTTGTTAGCGAATTTTGAGCCTACGCTTAACCCACTTGTTTCTCAATTTAGCACATTACAAGCTCCAAAGTGAAAAACAATAAATGTCCTATTTGGATCTTTGATTGGCTTAGACTAGTGAAAGTGCTTATTTTCAAGTTTAGTGAGGATTGGGAACATTGGTTGGGATAAAGGGGTGTGTTTGTATTTTTATATTTGGGAATTGGGTACATATTCGTGTATTGATAAATGAAAAGACCTTATGCATTGATGTTCCTGTATATAGTTTGGAGAAAAAGAAAAATGGAAAAAAATATAAAAGTGAAAAAGAAAAGAAAAAAATATGTAGAAAAAGAAAGAAAAAGAAAAGCAATAAAAGGGGACAAAATGCTTCAAAGTAAAGTTCAAATAAAACCAATGTATATATGTGGTAATCAAAATAAAATGCATGAGTATGTGAAAAAGTGAGGAATGGGTAGTTAGATTAGCACTTAATTGTATAGGTCATTATATAGGTTAGGTGGGAAAGTTTAAGCTAATCAAAAATTCAATTCCTAGTCCACTAGCCATATATGATCCTACCTTGACCCTAGCCCCATTACAACCGATGAAAGACCTCATGATGAATATATGCATGCATGGATTAAGTGTTGATTGTTAGAAGAAGATCAAATCTTGGAAAAACATGATTAGGAGAGAATTGAGTGAATTAACCCTTAAACACTTGAGTGAAAAGAGCGGATACACATCCGGTGAGGGTTCCATAGCTCAATTACATGTGTTCACCCTTGTCACCTATATTCTTGCAAGTTTATAATTCTTTTGATAATCCAATACAATTGTGGTTTGGACTTGGTTCCTATTACTCTAGCTCTTATGCTTACACATGTTTTCTTGGGAATTGATTTGTTTTGACCAAGCATTTTCATTCACTTTAAGTAGTTGCATTTAGATAGGTTCATATAGTTTAGCTGCATTTAATAAAGATCATACCCCTTGTTTCCTTCTTCTTTTAGTATGAGGACATGCTAAGGTTTAATTGTGGGGAGGTTGATAAAGCCCATTTTTAGGGTTTATCTTGGGTTGAATTTAGAGTATTTTGATAACCTTTTCCCACATTTAGCCAATAAATTAGCATGATTTTGTCATCTCTCCCTTATTTGTGCTTAATTATAAAAACATGCTTTCTAGGCCTTTAATTTGATAATTTTAATTCTCTCTTGATTCCATAAGGTGCCTTGTTGTGTTTGCTAGTAATCTCAGGATGAAATAGGCTTGGAATGGATCAAAGGAGCAAGGAAGGAAGCATGCAAGTGGAGAGAAGCATAAAAAAACAAAGAATTGATCCTTGTTAAGGACGCTCGCGTGCACCTCGCGAAATCGGCCAGGGACGCGTACGCGTACCGTGCACGTACGCATCGTAGTGTGCACATATTCTTTTAGTGCAACCCGTGCCTACCGATTTTGGGGGGTTTCTGAACCCATTTGGAGCTGGAATTTTGGCGGGAAAAGACTAAAAGGACCAAGAATTGAAGGGGAGAACATCTTGGAATCATTAGTTAGGAAGTTAGCCTTTTAGTTAGTCTCTAGAGAGAGAAGCTCTCACTTCTCTCTAGAATTAGGATTAGGTTTAGGTTAAAATCTACCCTTAGATCTAAGATTAATTCATGCCTTGATTTACTATTCCTTTATCAATTCTTGTTCCTCTCTTCTTCCTCTCTCTAGTTTTGTACTTTAATCCTTGTAATTCTTCACTTTGTTGTGGATCTATTTTTGTTCTTTTGTTTTCTTTTAATAATGCAATTTGAGGTAATTCATGATAATCGTGATTTCCTTGATTGTTGTTGTTAATTCTTTGCATTCAATTATTGTTAGAATTCATTCTTGTTGTGATTTACTATACTTTTCTTTTGTACCTTCCAAGTGTTTGATGAAATGCTTGGTTGGATTTTAGAGTAGAATTTTATATTCTTGGCTTGGGAAGGTAACTTAGGATTTCTTGAGTTACTAATGTCCAAGTGATTGATAGTTGATAGCCATTGACTCTAGCCTTCATTAATTCAATTAGTGGAAAGCTAGGATTTATGGACTTGGATTGATATAGCTCACTTGACCTTCCTTTGCTATTAGTTAGAGGATGACTTAGTGGGATTGATCCTTGCAACTATCATAATTGTGGCTAGTGATAATGATAGAGATACTTGACCACCAAACCTTGCCAAGACCATTTTGTTATTAGAATTTCATTACCATTTACTATTCATGTTTCTCACCTAAAACCCCAAAATAAACAAGTCCGTAACCAATAACAAGAACACTACCCTGCAAGTCCTTTGAGAGATGACCCGAGGTTTAAATACTTCGGTTTATAGATTTTAGGGGTTTGTACTTGTGACAAACAAATTTTTGTATGAAAGGATTATTGTTGGTTTAGAGACTATACTTTACAACGAGACTTTATTGGTGAAATTCTAAACCATCAAAAATCTATTCATCACCCATCACCACCCTCTATGGAAGAGCACCCACATCCAACAATCCAAGAGCATCAAGAGAAAAAGGGATCATCTTGGGGACGCAATGGATCGTTACACGCAACCTTATTTCCAGAGGAGCAAGACGAGGCCCAAAATGTGGAGGTAGGGAGACCCTTGAAGATGAAA
>NC_029776.3:59204785-59205857 GCF_000817695.3 Arachis duranensis | reverse complement strand
TTTATCTAATTTTATTTTATTTTGTTTCTTTGTTATTTTTGTGTTTAATTAGGTACATGATCATGAGGAGTCACGAAAAATATCAAAAAAAATTTAAAAACAGAGTCAAAAACAGAAGAAAAAAATTGTTCACCCTGGAGGCAGCGCAGACTGGCGTTCAACGCCAGTAAGATGCATCTGGCTGGCGTTCAACGCCAGAACAGAGCACCATTCTAGCGCTGAATGCCAGAAACAAGCAACAACCTGGCGTTTAATGCCAGGAATGTGCACACAGAGGGCAAACTGGCGCTGAACGCCAGAAACAAGCATGAAACTGGCGTTCAACGCCAGAAACATGCATTACATGGGCGTTGAACGCCCAGAACATGCACAATGGGCGTTTGAACGCCAGAATGATGCATGGAGGCAATTTACATGCCTATATGGTGAAGGAATGGTATTTCTTTTCACCTCAGGATCTGTGGACCCCACAGGATCCCCACCTCAGGATCTGTGGACCCCACAGGATCCCCACCTCAGGATCTGTGGACCCCACAGGATCCCCACCTCAGGATCTGTGGACCCCACAGGATCCCCACCTCAGGATCTGTGGACCCCACAGGATCCCCACCTACCATATTCCCACCTTACCTTCTAATCCTATTTTTGTGATTTGAATTTCCAATGTCACAATTCCCAATCTTCTTCATCAATCACCTCAATTCCTCTTCCCAATTACCCCATTCACCATTCACATCAACCTCCTCTTCCCCATAAACCCCACCTACCCTCATAAAATTCAAATTCAATTTCCCACCCTTTCCCACCCAAAATGGCCGAACTCCCACCCTCCCTCTCCCTATAAATACATCTCCTTTCTTCTTCATTTTCACACAACACAAACCCCTTCTTCTCTCATATAGCCGAACCCCTCTTCTCCCTCTCTACTCAAATTCTCTTCTTCTTCTTCTACTCTTCTTTTCTTTTTTGCTCGGGACGAGCAAATTTTAAGTTTGGTGTGGTAAAAAGCCTAAGCTTTTTATTTTTCATTCACCATCAATGGCACCCAAGACCGGAGTTTCCTCAAGAAAAG
>NC_029776.3:59204303-59204695 GCF_000817695.3 Arachis duranensis | reverse complement strand
TTGTTTTTTTCATCACCATTAATGGCACCTAAGGCCGGAGTATCCTCAAGAAAAGAGAAAGGGAAGACAAAAGCTTCCACCTCCGAGTCATGGGATAAGGAGAGATTCATCTCCAAGAGCCATCAAGACCACTTCTATGATGTTGTGGCAAAAAAGAAGGTGATCCCCGAGGTCCCTTTCAAGCTCAAAAAGAATGAGTATCCAGAAATCTGACATGAAATCCAAAGAAGAGGTTGGGAAGTCCTAGCCAACCCCATGCAACAAGTCAGAATATTGATGGTTCAAGAGTTCTATGCCAATGCATGGATCACTAGAAACCATGATCAAAGTATGAACCCGAATCCAAAGAACTATCTTACAATGGTTCGGGGGAAATACTTGGATTTTAGTCT
>NC_029776.3:59203179-59203529 GCF_000817695.3 Arachis duranensis | reverse complement strand
ATTGTTGGCTCTTGAAAGAATGATGAACAAAGAAAAATGTTATTGATGATCTGAAAAAAATCATGAAATTGATTCTTGAAGCAAGAAAAAGCAGTGAAAAAGCAAAAGCTTGTGAAAAAAAAAAAATTGGCGAAAAATTGAGAAAGAAAAAGAAGGAGCAGTAGAAAAAGCCAATAGCCCTTAAAACCAAAAGGCAAGGGTACAAAGGATCCAAGGGTTTGAGCATCAATGGATAGGAGGGCCCAAGGAAATTAATCCAGGCCTAAGCGGCTAAATCAAGCTGTCCCTAACCATGTGCTTGTGTCATGAAGGTCCAAGTGAAAAGCTTGAGACTGAGTGGTTAAAGTCGT
>NC_029776.3:59201809-59202343 GCF_000817695.3 Arachis duranensis | reverse complement strand
AGAACTTCAAATGGCGCGCTCTCAACGGCTTTGGAAAGTAGACATCCAGGGCTTTCCGGCAATATATAATAGTTCATACTTTATTCGAAGATTGACGACGTAACTTGGTGTTGAACGCCAAGTTCAAGCTGCTGTCTGGAGTTAAACGCCAGAAAAACGTCATGATCCGGAGTTGAACGCCCAAAACACATCAAAACTCGGAGTTCAACTCCAAGAGAAGCCTCAGCTCGTGGATTGATCAAGCTCAGCCTAAGCATACACCAAGTGGGCCCCGGAAGTGAATTTATGCATCAATTACTTACTCATGTAAAACCTAGTAGCTAGTCTAGTATAAATAGGATAAGTTACTATTGCATTAGACATCTTTGGTCTCAGTTTTGTTTTATTCTTCATCTTAAGAGATCATTGATCACGTTAGGGGGGCTGGCCATTCGGCCATGCCTGAACCTCTTTTACTTATGTATTTTCAACGGTGGAGTTTCTGCACACCATAGATTAAGGGTGTGGAGCTCTGCTGTACCTCAAGTATTAATG
>NC_029776.3:59199820-59201141 GCF_000817695.3 Arachis duranensis | reverse complement strand
CCCATATCCAAACTCTAAGTTTGGTGTTGGGACTATACAACATTGACCTGATCACCTTTGTGGCTCCATGAGAGCCACTGTCAAGCTATTGACACTAAAGAAGCGCTTGTTGGGAGGCAACCCAATTTTATTTATCTAATTTTTATTTTATTTTATTTTATTGTTATTTTGTGTTTTATTAGGTACATGATCATGTGGAGTCACGAAAAAAATAGAAAAATTAAAAAAAGAATAAAAAATAGCAGAAGAAAAATCACACCCTGGAGGAAGCACAGGCTGGCGTTCAACGGCAGTAAGATGCATCTGGCTGGCGTTCAACGCCAGAACAGAGCATGAATCTGGCGCTGAACACCAGAAACAAGCAACATTCTGGCGTTTGAATGCCAGGAATGTGCCTAGAGGAAAAGCTGGCGCTGAACGCCAGTAACAAGCATGAAACTGGCGTTCAACACCAGAAACATGCTTTACATGCGCGTTGAACGCCCAGAATGTGCACCACTCGACGTTTAAACGCCAGAATGGTGTGCAAAGGCATTTTACATGCCTATTTGGTGCAGGGATGGAATTCCTTGACACCTCAGGATCTGTGGACCCCACAGGATCACCTCAGGATCTATGGACCCCACAAGATCCCCACCTAACATATTCCCACCTTACCTCCTAATCCTATTTTTCTCTTCCCCATGTCACACTTCCCAACAACTTCAATCTCTGAATCTCTCTTCCTAATAAACACTCCTTCCCAAAACCCTTCACCAATCACCTCAACCTCTCTTCCCTATTACCCCCTTCACCACTCACATCCATCCACTCTTCCCCATAAACCCCACCTACCTTCAAAATTCAAAAACATTTTCCCACCCACCTTCAAAATTCAAAAATCTTTCCCACGCAAACCCACCCTAAATGGTTGAACCTACCCTCTCCCCCTCCCTATGTATACCCCTCCATTCTCCTTCATTTTCACACAACACTACCCCCTCTCCTATACCTTGGCCGAAACCTATATCTCCCCTTCTCCTTCATATTTTCTTCTTCTTCTTCTTCTCTTCTTTCTTCTATTGCTCGAGGACGAGCAATACTTTAAGTTTGCTATGGTCAAAGCACAATCATTTTTGTTTTCCACTACCATCAATGGCACCTAAGGCCGGAGAATCCTCTAGAAAAGGAAAAGGGAAGACAAAAGCTTCCACCTCCGAGTCATGGGAGATGGAAAGATTCATCTCCAAGAGCTATCAATACCACTTCTATGATGTTGTGGCAAAGAAGAAGGTGATCTCTGAGGTCCCTTTCAAGCTCAAGAAAAATGAGTATCCGGAGA
>NC_029776.3:59198767-59199496 GCF_000817695.3 Arachis duranensis | reverse complement strand
CGGACATATGTATGGAAGGAGCTCAATGGAAAAGAGACTCCAGAGGCAAGCCAGTTCAACTAAGAAGACTAGACCTCAAGCCTGTGGCAAGAGTATGGTTGGAGTTCATTCAACGCTCCATCATTCCCACTAGCAACCGATCTGAAGTTACTGTGGATCGGACCATCATGATTCATAACATCATGATTGGAGAGGAAGTAGAAGTTCATGAAGTCATCTCCAATGAATTCTACAAAATAGCCGACAAGCGCTCCCCATGGCAAGGCTAGCTTTTCCTCACCTTATTTGCCATCTATGTTACTCAGCTGGAGTTATCATAGAAGGAGACATATCCATTGAAGAGGATAAGCCCATCACCAAGAAGAGGATGAAGCAAGCAAGAGAGACCCTTCACGGTTCTCAAGAGATGCATGAGGAAGCTCATCATCAAGAAATCCCTGAGATGCCTCAAGGGATGCACTTTTCTCCCAATAACTATTGGGAACAACTCAACACTTCCTTAGAAGATTTGAGCCACAATGTTGAACAATTAAGGGTGGAACATCATGAGCACTCCATCATTCTCCATGAAATAAGAGAAGACCAAAGAGCAATGAGGGAGGAGCAACAAAGGCAAGGAAGGGACATAGAAGAGCTTAAGGAAATTGTTGGTCCTTCAAGAAGAAGACGCCACTAAGGTGGATTCATTCCTTGTTCTTATTTCTTTCTGCTTTTCGGTTTTTATGTTGT
>NC_029776.3:59188343-59197677 GCF_000817695.3 Arachis duranensis | reverse complement strand
TTCTGGCTGAAATTGAGGGACTTGAGCAAAATTCTGAAAATGGCTGACAAAAGGACTGCTGATGTTGTTGGAATCTGACCTCCCTGCACTCAAAATGGATTTTCTGGAGCTACAGAACTCCAAATAGCACGCTCTCAACGGCGTTGGAAAGTAGACATCCAGATCTTTCCAGAAATATATAATAGTCCATACTTTATTCGAGAATTAACGACGTAAATTGGCGCTCAACGCCAATTACATGCTGCTGTCTGGAGTTAAACGCCAGAAACACGTCACGACCCGGAGTTGAATGCCCAAAACACGTTATAACTTGGCGTTCAACTCCAAGAAAAGCCTCAGCTCGTGGATAGATCAAGCTCAGCCCAAACATACACCAAGTGGGCCCCGGAAGTGGATTTATGCATCAATTACTTACTCATGTAAACCCTAGTAGCTAGTTTAGTATAAATAAGACATTTAACTATTGTATTAGTCGTCTTTTGACCACGTTTCATCTTTGGTCTCAGTTTTGTTTTATTCTTCATCTTAGGAGGCCATTGAGCACGTTTTAGGGGGCTGGCCATTCGGCCATGCCTGAACCTTTCACTTATGTATTTTCAACGGTGGAGTTTCTACACACCATAGATTAAGGGTGTAGAGCTCTGTTGTACCTCAAGTTTCAATACAATTACTATTACTTTTTATTTAATTCTCTTTCATTCTTATTCCAAGATATACGTTGCACTTCAACTTGATGAATGTGATGATCCGTGACTCATCATCATTCTCACCTATGAACGCGCGTGACTGACAACCATTTCTGTTCTACCTTAGGCCAGGCGCATATCTCTTAGATTCCCCAACAGAATCTTCGTGGTATAAGCGAGATAGATGGCGGCATTCATGAGAATCCGGAAAGTCTAAACCTTGTCTATGGTATTCCGAGTAGGATTCTGGGATTGAATGACTGTGACGAGCTTCAAACTCCTGAAGGCTGGGCGTGATGACAAACGCAAAAGAATCAAGGGATTCTATTCCAACCTGATTGAGAACCGACAGATGATTAGCCGTGCTGTGACAGAGCATAGGACCATTTTCACTGAGAGGATGGGATGTAGCCATTGACAACGGTGATGCCCTACATACAGCTTGCCATGGAAAGGAGTAAGAAGGATTGGATGAATGTAAGAAGAAAGTAGAGATTCGAGAGGAGCACAGCATCTCCATACGCCTATCTGAAATTCCCACTATTGATTTACATAAGTATATAATCACACCAGGGATTATTAAGATCCCAATTCATCAAATCATGATCTCTTTGGGGTATTTTTGATTTCATACAAATACAAAGAGACCAATTTTGAGGATCACAATTTCGTCCACCAGTATGGTAAAACCATAGCTTTTTTGCTTTTCTTGCTTTTCCATAACCATTGATGGCACCTAAGGCCAGAGAAACCTCAAGAAAAAAAAGAGAAGAGAAAAGGGAAGACAAAAGCTTCCACCTCTGAGTCATGGGAGATGGAGAGATTCATCTCAAGGGTCCATAGCTCAGTAGAAGAGCATTTGACTGCACATCAAGAGAGCATGAGGAATTTCCTCATCAAGAAATCCCTGAGATACCTCAGGGGATACATGTTCCTCCACATAATTATTGGAAGCAACTAAGGATAGGAACACCAAAATCACTAGGGATCATGCAACAGAAGCAAGGAAGAGACATAAAGGAGCTCAAAAAGCACCATTGGACCTTCAAAAGGCGCCGCCCTCACTAAGGTGGACTCATTCCTTAACTTCCTTGTTCTTATCTCTCTGTTTTTCGTTTTTATCTATGTTTTGTGTCTCTACTTCATGATCATTAGCATGTAGTAACCATGTCTTAAAGCTATGAATAAATTCCATAAATCCTTCACCTCTCTTAAATGAAAAATGTTTTTAATTCAAAAGAACAAGAAGTACATAAATTTCAAAAATTGTCCTTGAATTTAGTTTAATTATATTGATGTGGTGACAATACTTTTTGTTTTTTGAATGAATGCTTAAACAGTGCATATTTTTTATCTTGTTGTTTATGAATGTTAAATTTGTTGGCTCTTGAAAGAATGATGAACAAAGAGAAATGTTATTGATGATCTGAAAAATCATGAAATTGATTCTTGAAGCAAGAAAAAGCAGTGAAAAAAGAAAAGCTTGCAAAAAAAAAAAGAAAAAAAGTGGCGGAAAAAAAAAGAAAGAAAAAGAAAAAGCAAGTAGAAAAAGCCAATAGCCCTTAAAACCAAAAGGCAAGGGTAAAAAGGATCCAAGGCTTTGAGCATCAATGGATAGGAGGGCCCAAGGAAATAAAATTAAGGCCGAAGCGGCTAAATCAAGCTGTCCCTAACCATGTGCTTGTGGCATGCTGGTCCAAGTGAAAAGCTTGAAACTGAGTGGTTAAAGTCGTGATCCAAAGAAAAAAGAGTGTGCTTAAGAGCTATGGACACCTCTAACTGGGGACTCTAGCAAAGCTGAGTCACAATCTGAAAAGGTTCACCCAGTCATGTGTCTGTGGCATTTATGTATCCAGTGGTAATACTGGAAAACAAAGTGCTTAGGGCCATGGCCAAGACTCATAAAAGTAGTTGTATTCAAGAATCAACATACTTAACTAGGAGAATCAATAACACTATCCAAAATTCTAAGTTTCCATAGATGCCAATCATTATAAACTTCAAAGGAGAAAGTGAGATGCCAAAACTGTTCAGAAGCAAAAAGCTACAAGTCCCGCTCATCTAGTTAGAACTAATATTCATTGATATTCTAGGATGTATAGTATATTCTCTTCTTTTTATCCTAATTGATTTTCAGTTGCTTGGGGACAAGCAACAATTTAAGTTTGGTGTTGTAATGAGCGGATAATTTATACGCTTTTTAGCATTGTTTTTAGGTAGTTTTTAGTATGATCTAGTTACTTTTAGGGATGTTTTCATTAGTTTTTATGGTAAATTCACATTTCTAGACTTTACTATGAGTTTGTGTGTTTTTCTGTAATTTTAGGTATTTTCTGGCTGAAATTGAGGGACCTGAGCAAAACTCTGATAAGAGGCTGACAAAGGACTACTCATGCTGTTGGAATCTGACCTCCCTTCACTCGAAATGGATTTTCTGGAGCTACCAAACTTCAAATGGCGCGCTCTCAATGGCGTTGAAAACTAGACATCCAGAGCTTTCCAGCAATATATAATAGTCCATACTTTATTCGAGATTTGATGATGTAAACTGGCGCTCAACGCCAGTTCCATGCTGCATTCTGGAGTCAAACGCCAGAAACACGTCACGAACCAGAGTTGAACGCCCAAAACAAGTTACAACTTGGCGTTCAACTTCAAGAGAAGTCTCAGCTTGTGGATAGATCAAGCTCAGCCCAAGCACATACCAAGTGGGCCCCGGAAGTGAATTTATGCATCAATTACTTACCTCTGTAAACCCTAGTAGCTAGTTTAGTATAAATAGAACTTTTTACTAGTTTATTAGATATCCTGGATCCTGGATTGTATCTTTTGATCATTCAACGGTGGAGTTTCTATACACCATAGATTAAGGGTGTGGAGCTCTGCTGTACCTCAAGTTTTAATACAATTACTACTATCTTCTATCCAATTCGATTTAAGATATTCGTTGTACCTCAAGTTTTAATACAAGTTTTAAGATATTCGTTGCACTTCAACTTGATGAATGTGATGATCCGTGACACTCATCATCATTCTCACCTATGAATGCGCGTGATTGTCAACCACTTCCGTTCTTCCTTAGACCGGGCGCATATCTCTTGGATTCCTTAATCAGAATCTTCGTGGTATAAGTTAGAATTGATGGTGGCATTCATGGGAATCCGAAAAGTCTAACCTTGTCTGTTGTATTCCGAGTAGGATTCCGGGATTGAATGACTGTGACGAGTTTCAAACTCGCGATTGTTGGGCGTTAGTGACAGACGCAAAAGGATCAAGGGATTCTATTCCAACATGATCGAGAACTGACAGATGATTAACCGTGCTGTGACAGAGCATTTGGACCATTTTCACAGAGAGGATGGGATGTAGCCATTGACAACGGTGATGCCCTACATACAGCTTGCCATAGAAAGGAGTGACAAAGATTGAAGGAAGGCAGTAGGAAAGCAGAGATCCAACAGGGACAAGCATCTCCAGACACTTATCTGAAATTCCCACTAATGAATTTACATAAGTATTTCTATCCTTTATTATTTAATTAAGTATCTCTTTATATTTTCCGAAAACCACTATCAATTTGAATCCACCTGACTGAGATTTACAAGGTGACCATAGCTTGCTTCATACCAACAATCTCTGTGGGATCGACCCTTACTCACGTAAGGTATTACTTGGACGACCCAGTACACTTGCTGGTTAGTTGTGCGGAGTTGTGACAAAGTGTAATTCATGTTTAAGAGCACCAAGTCTTTGGAGCCATTGTTGATGATCACAATTTCGTTCACCAGGAAGGTGTACAACCTCCAAGGCATATCATAGTTGAAGACTTGGAAGAGGTTGATCAAGAGATGGAGATTCAAGAAGAAGAAGCACAACCTCCCATGCCCTTGGTAAGAATAAAGAATATAATGAATTGGAAGAAAGCTACCAAGAGGAAGAGGTTGAAATTGAAGAAGCTTGCAGAAAGGTGGAAGAATTCAAAGAAGAGCACAAGGGAGTGGAGCTTGCAAGACCACTGGAAATACCTCTCCCAAAGCCATTACCATCCAATACAACATTCAAGTGGGTAAAATTCTTATCCTTAATATTTACTTTCCCACTTGAATATGGGCTACTAGAGATGAATGGTCAACTTAGAGCTCTTTGTGGCATTAAGAGTAAAAGGAAGATGGTTAGTGGTTGGAGTGGTCAAGCAAGGTTCAACATGGTTATACGCTCCAAGTTGAAATGCAAAAGTTGGTGTAGAGCTCAATTGAATGGGTCTAGGATGTTGTTTGGCCGCTTCAGTGAGAATTCAGACTGCTTGCCACCCGGATGAAACAATATTGCTCAACAAGAAGATGGGTGCAAAAGCAAGGTTTGGGACCCCGGAATTCATTCCAACAATCAATACTTTTGGGGCCTTGTCACTTGCTTCCACTTGCTTGAAGGTTTTCTGTGCCTAGTTTGGGATCCCGGAGGCTATTGGAAGTACAAACATTGGTGGGGATTCCTGGATCAGTTCAAGCACAAACCACCATGACATGGAGATCACCAAATTTCCAACTTAAGGACTTTAACTAAAAGTGCTAGGTGAGAGACAACCCACCATGGTATAATCGTCCCTTTTCATTCCTAGTTTTATTTTATTTTGTTTTCCACAGTATTCATTCATAATTTCTGCATAGTCATCTACTTTCTGCATTTTGCATTTTGCATTCTAAATATTAAAAAAATGGGGATCGACGCGCCAGCACCTAGTGCGCATCCGTGTCCTTCGTGGATGCGACAGGGGTTAGATTGAGCAGAGAGTGGCGTGGGAGCTGGGCGAAAAATGTGCCTTAGGCACAATCCCGCCCACGCACACACGTACTGTACGCGTGCGCGCCGTTTCCACTTTTGGCGACCCACGCGTCCGCGTGGTTGGGGAAATTGGTGTAAAACCTTGTTTTACCCGAGAGTTATGCTGGACTGGGGCTGGAACTGTGCTCGAGGCACAAAATTACCGACGCGTACGCGTCCCTAACATGTGCGTGTCCTTCTCCACACATGGCCACCCACACGTCCGCGCTCTGTGCGCCTCCGCGCCCTTTCTTTTCTCTCCCTGCACGCGTACGCGTGCCGTACGCGTGCGCGTCAATTGCGTCGCCAGCTTTCAAATTTCTCTCCTCCCTTCTCCTCCTTATTCTCTTTACTTCTCTTTTACATGTTACATCTTCATACTTTCCTTCATTGCATTTTATTTTTATTCGTATTTTTATCTCCTTTTCTACATTCCTATTTCACCATTGGTGTTACATGTTCTTATTAAACTGTCACATCTTTTCTTACATTATTTTGGTGCTCCTTGACTTGTTTGCTATTTAGTTGACATGCCCTGTGCTTTTATTAATTTCTCACTTACATGTTGTAGCTACCATGTAGTTGAGAACCTTATTATCTAGCACTAGCCCACATATATTTTATTTCTTTTCATATCTTTGCTTGTGGGTTTTTTCCCTTCCTTTTTCTCTTGTTTCAGGATGGCCACCAAGAGGAAAAAGGAAAAGTTTATAACTAGAGCAATAAACAAGTCTGCCGCACAATCTTTAGAGAAAAGGCATCAATTGGAGTAACCCGCTCACTTGCGCATCTCAGCATGCACCGAGGACGGTGCAATCTTTAAGTGTGGGGAGGTCGATACCGACTTCCACGGGTTAGTTAATTCCATCTCAACACCAATGTGGGATTTCCCTTGTTAGTTCATTGTTGCATTTGCATGATTAATTGCATATTTGTTTGATTTTGTGCATATTTTACCATTACTTGGTTGAAATAATAATTTCTTTTTCAAGAAACTATTTTATAGCATTTCACTAATTTGAATTACAAACTTTTGTTAAACTTGTTTGAAGAAATATTATTTTGGAATATGGTTTAGAGCTCGAACACACAAAACCCGTGAGATTTTGAGCCTATTTGATTAGTTGCATTTTATCAACCAATATTTTATTTTTGGTGTGTGTTTTTCTCTCTAAAATTGTGATCTTTGTCTTCCTTAATTCTATATGTCCATTATTTGATGTATGCATGCACTTATATGATTGCGGCCTTGTTTTATTGAGCTTACATACCCATATGGCCTTAACCCTTCATTATCCCTTGCAAACCAATTTGAGCCTATTTTACCCCATTTGTTCTTTATTTTAGCACATCATTAACTCTAAGTGGAAAACAATAATGTCCTTAATTTTAATCCTTGGTTAGCTTAGACTAGTGAGAGTGCTTATGATTTAAATGTGGGAAAATTGGGTTTGGAAACGTTTGGTTTGGGAATTGAGTATGTTAGACTTTTTGTGCAAATATGAAAAATATTGAGGACATGTTTATGCATTCAATACCTTAATCATATGCATTGTGAAAAAAAATTAATAATAAATACAAGAAAAATAAAAGGAAAAGAAAAAGAAAAAGAGTAAATAATAAAAGGGGACAAAATGCCCCAAAGTAATTGATGACAGCAATGCATATGAGTTGTACTCAAAATTAGGATGCATGAATATGTGGAAAACGTAGTTAATGGGTAGTTAGATTTTATATTTTGATTACATGGAATGTCTTAGGCTAAGTGAGAAGTTTAGGTTAATCAAGGATTTGAATTTCAGTACACTTAACCAAATACATTCCTACCTTGACCCTAACCCCATTACAACCCTTGAAAAAACCTCTTGATATGTGTCTTTGTGCATTAAATTTCTGTTGATTGGTAGAAGAAGAGCAAGCCTTAGAAAGCAAGATTAGTAGAGAATTGAGAGAATCGAGCCTCAAACACCTGAGCAATTAGAGTGTATACACTTCTAGTGAGGGTTCGATGCTCGATTCCTTGTTCCCAGCTTTCGTGAGCTATTTTCTTTTGCAAGTTTACTTGTACTTCATTTTTATGATTTGAATTAGTGAAATCCAATTCATATTTGTTCTTGAAAGATTTATTTACTTTTCACCAAGTAGGTAAAAGCATTTTGCAATTAGCTGCATTCATATAGATAGGTTACATTTCATACATTCTACCATTTCTCTTCACTCCTTTTTAGTTCTTTTGAGCTTAGCATGAGGACATGCTAAGTGTGGGGAGATTTGATACACCACTATTTTGTGGTACATCTTGTGCTTGATTGAGTGGATTTTATCCACTATTCTCACACTTATTCATGTAAATTACATGTTTTACACTTTCCTTCTTGATTTTGTACTATGATGGAAAACATGCTTCTTTGGCCTTATATTTGCTAATATTAATCATCCTTTATACCATTCAATGCCGTGATCCGTGTGTTAAGTATTTCAGGCTTCATAGGGCAGGAATGGCTTAGAGAATGGAGAGGAAGCTTGCAAAAATGGAAGGAACACAAGAAACTAAGGAGATGACCAGCGAACACTGACGCGGACGCATGGCTCACGCGACCGCGCGAAATAGAGAAAATCGCAGTGACGCATTCGCGTGCCTGACGCGAATTCGTGGATTGGAATCTGCACGAATGATGCGAACACGTGAACGACGCATACGCGTGGCAAGGAAAACGCTGAATGACGCGCACGCGTAGACGACGTATACGCGTGACATGCGCGATCTGCAAAATTAACAGAAATTGCTGTGGGCGATTTCTGGGCTATTTTTGACCCAGTTTTTGGCCCAGAAAAAATAGATTAGAGGCTATAAAGTGGGGGAATGCATCCATTCATGAGGAGACGAAGACAACATTCATAATTCACAATTTTAGGTTTTAGATATAGTTTTTAGAGAGAGAGGCTCTCTCCTCTCTCTTAGTTTTTAGGATTTAGGATTTCTATTAGTTTTAGGCTATTTCTTCACAATTCCAGGTTCAAATGTTCCTTTACTTTGGTTTCTCATCCACTTTTATTTATTCTATTATTTTAGTTTATTAATATTGGTTTATGAACTCCATTTTAGGATTGATTTTCTATTTAATGCAATTTTAGGTATTTCAGATTTATGATTTTTACTTAGATTTTTATATTCTTGGCTTTAATTGATGAATTGATTAATTTGAGACACTTGAGTTATCAAACTCATTGTGATTGATAATTGTTATTGGTGCACGAAATTGTGATCATCAATGGCGCCATCAACATGGTACGCTCAATTTCAATCTCAACTCCTTATCACAACTTCGCACAACTAACCAGCAAGTGCACTGGGTCATCCAAGTAATAAACCTTACGCGAGTAAGGGTCGATCCCACGGAGATTGTTGGTATGAAGCAAGCTATGGTCATCTTGTAAATCTCAGTCAGGCAAATTCAAATGGTTATGGAGGATTGATAATTAAAAGATGAATAAAACATAAAATAAAGATAGAGATACTTATGTAATTCATTGGTGAGAATTTCAGATAAGCGTATGGAGATGCTTTGTCCCTTCCGTCTCTCTGCTTTCCTACTGTCTTCATCCAATCCTTCTTACTCCTTTCCATGGCAAGATGTATGTTGGGCATCACCGTTGTCAATAGCTACAGTCTCGTCCTCTCAGTGAAAAAACAGTCCCATCCTCTCAGAGAAAATGTTCAATGCGCTCTGTCACAGTACGGCTAATCAGCTGTCGGTTCTCGATCATGTTGGAATAGAATCCAGTGATTCTTTTGCGTCTGTCACTAACGCCCCACAATCGCGAGT
>NC_029776.3:59179343-59188287 GCF_000817695.3 Arachis duranensis | reverse complement strand
TCCACACCTTAATCTATGGTGTGTAGAAACTCCACCGTTGAAAATACATAAGAACAAGGTCTAGGCATGGCCGAATGGCCAGCCTCCAAAAGAGGGTTCAATCATAAAAACATGATCAAAAAGCTTCTAAGATTGAAAGCTGAAAATACAATAGCAAAAGGTCCTATTTGAAGATAACTAGTGGCTTAAGGTTTACAAAGATGAGTAAATGACATAAAAAATCCACTTCCGAGCCCACTTGGTGTGTGCTTGGGCTGAGCATTGAAGCTTTCATGTGTAGAGACTTTTCTTGGAGTTAAACGCCAGCTTTTGTGCCAGTTTGGGCGTTTAACTCCCATTCTTGTGCCAGTTCCGGCGTTAAACGCCAGAATTCTTGAGCTGACTTGGAATGCCTGTTTGGGCAATCAAATCTCGGGAAAAATATAGACTATTACACATTGCTGGAAAGCCCAGGATCTCTACTTTCCAACGCAATTAAGAGCGCGCCAATTGAGCTTCTGTAGCTCTAGAAAATTCACTTCGAATGCAGGGAGGTCAGAATCCAACAGCATCTGCAGTCCTTTTCAGCCTTTGAATCAGATTTTTGCTCAGGTCCCTCAATTTCAGCCAGAAAATACCTAAAATCACAGAAAAACACACAAACTCATAGTAAAGTCCAGAAAAGTGAATTTTAAATAAAAACTAATAAAAATATAATAAAAACTAACTAAAACATACTAAAAACATACTAAAAACAATGCCAAAAATTGTATAAATTATCCGCTCATCAGTTATCTTTGCTAATTAATTTAAATTCCAATAACTCTAGTCTTTTTTTAGGAATTGACTAGGATCTGAGGAATCAAATTGATGCATCCACTTGACTTACCTTCATAGTTAGAGGTTAATAAGGTGGGAGCAAAATCCAATTCTCATCATAATTGATAAGGATAACTAGGATAGGACGTCCAGTTTTCATATCTTGTCAAGAGTTTTTCTAGTTATTAATTTATTTTTCCTGTAATTTATTTTCCCTGTTCAACCTTTCAAAAACCCAAAAATATTATTTTCCATAACCAATAATAAATCATACTTCCCTGCAATTCCTTGAGAAGACGACCCGAGGTTTGAATACTTCGGTTATAAATTTTATATGATTTTGTTGCTTGTGACAACCAAACTTTTGTACGAAAGGATTCTTTGTTGGTTTAGAAACTATACTTACAACGCGATTATATTCTTGTGAATTTCTTTACCGATAAAAATCAGTTCGTCACTGACTTTTCTTTGCTTTTTCCTTTTCTTTGCGTTTCTTTATCTATCATCAATTAAATACATACATTAAAGCCTTGCCAAATCATAAGATATTGCATCATTCATAATATCAACTAAATCTTGCAAAAATCTCATGATAATGCATAAAATTAACAATGTTTGATTGAATCAAGACAAGCATGAAATTCTTATTCAAACACTTACTTATGGCCTAACAAATGTATGAAAACTAGATAAAAATGAAGGAAAAAGGCTTATGAAACTAGCCTCAAGATAACTTGTCATCAGAGATGTACCGGAGGGCTTGGATTGGTGTGTTCTCCAGCCCGAATAGGTTGTCCGGGTAGGCCTTTAGATCCTTTTCTTCCAACCCAAGCTTATCGAAAGTGGATTTGAACAGGATATCTACCGAGCTGTCATGGTCTATCAGGGTTCTGTGGAGGTTGGCATTTGCCAGGATCATTGTTATCACCATGAGGTCGTCATGTCCAGGTGTTGTTCCTTCGGCGTCTTTTTTGGTAAATGAGATGGTGAGCAAGTAGGGTAGTTTGGCTCCCTCCCCGACTTGGTTCACCTCGTTGAGGTGCCTTTTTCATGATGATTTCGACATCCCTCCCCCAGCAAATCCCCCGTTGATCATGTGTACGTGTCGCTCAGGGGTATGAGGTGGATGCTCTCGTTGTCCTTCCTCTTCCTCTCTCCTTATCTTCTTCGGGTCACCCGACCTATTAGCTTGGTACCTGTCTAACTGGCCTTCTCTCACCAGTTTTTCTATAACATTCTTTAAGTTATAACATTCATTAGTGCAGTGTCCGTAGAGCTTGTGGTACTCATAGTATTCTGTCCGGCTTCCTCCTTTTTTGTGTTTGATAAAACGAAGAGGAGGAAGTTTCTCGGTGTGGCATACTTTTCAGTAGACATCTACCAGGAAAACTCTAAAGGGAGTATAATTGTGATACTTACAGGGCTTTTCTATATTTTATTCCACCTTCTTTATAGGCTCCTTCTCCATTTTCTGGGCATGGTAGGGTAGATTTGGCTGAGGGAGAGGTTCCCTGAATCAAGAATTCTCTTCTATGTTGATGTATTTCTCCGCCCTTTCTTGGACTTTGTTTAGGAAAACTGGGTGTCACTTTCTTGGATATTGATTGGGAGAAAAGTCCCTCTTTGAGGCCATTGACTAGTCCCATGATCACGGCTTCAGTGGGTAGGCTTCGGATCTCCAAGCACACTTTGTTGAACCTTTCTATGTAGTTGCGGAGTGTTTTTCCGACCTCTTGTTTGATTCCTAACAAGCTCGGTGCATGTTTCACTTTATCCTTCTGGATGGAGAACCTGGTCAGGAACTTCCGGGACAGGTCATCGAAGCTAGTTACCGTCTTAGACGTAAGGTGTCGTGCCACTTCATGGCCGCTTTGGTCAGAGTGGTTGAGAATGCTTTGCAGCGGGTGGCGTCAAAGGCATCGGCCAGGTACATTCTTATTTTGAAGTTGTTGAGGTGGTGCTTAGGGTCGGTCGTTCCGTTGTAGAGGTCCATGTCGGGTGTTTTAAAGTTCCTGGGTACTTTGGCTCGCATGATCTCTTCTGAGAATGGGTCTTCTTCTCCCAAAGGGATATCTTCCCGACTTGTTCGATTAGATCGATTTCGAAGATCAGTTTCCAACTTTAGGAGCTTTTCCTCTGATTTTCTCCGTCACCTTACTTCTATTCGTAACTCTGGTTCAGCCTCTCGCTGTTGCTTAGCCTAGTATTCGAGTTGCTTTAGCCAATCTCGCTGACCTTGGACGAGACCCAGTATTTCTTCTGTTTGCGAGGGTTCTTCTTCTTTAGGGTGACAGACTTCTGAATAAATCTGCCTTGGCTGTGGGTTGGCAATGGCCCTTCCCTATGAGGTTCATGCGTTTGGTGTGGTGGAGGTAGTATAATGGTGTTGTCCTCTTGTTGGGGTTCAGCTTCAGATTCAGAGGCCATGTGGCTGTCTTCATGCTAATGGTTTGCCATTCTCAAAAGGTGAGTTCCAGGTCCCCGACAATGGCATCAATGTTCCGAGGGTTACCTGAAACTTTGATTTGGGCCTGAACGTGAGGTCCATATCCCTTAACATGACTGAGTTTCTCGTGAGGAGGTAGGGGGTAATACCTGTAAGAGACTCCGATGCTTAAGTTAGCAATGGTTTTAGGCAGATTTTTAGTAGATTAGAACGTGAACTATACATAAGGGGTATCAGTGTATTTAGAGTAGAGCAGATGACCTCTTTGATTGTGGTAGTTCTATCTTATCTGGTGGATAACCATTTCCTATATCTTAGAAGTTCATCTTTTTTGGGGAAGATAGGGGTTCCAGTCGAGGCTTCTGAAGGTGGTTACCTGCTTTGCGTAGGTAATGTTGAGCTCTTTGGTCGGTGTCTAACCTTTTTAAAGAGGTCGGGTGTGTTTGTAAAGGCCACCTTTATTGATGGACCTTTTTGTTTATTGGGTCTGACTTTGCTTATTGGATCAAAGTATGAACAAATTATTTTTTTAAATATATAAATTTGAGGGTTATATTTATTTTTTTTTTATTTTAGAATATACAAATCTGGCTCTTATATTTGTATTTTGGTGTTAAAAAAATTTGTAAATATGCTAATTGGACCATTTGATTTTTTTATAGTGAACAAAATTATTTCACCACAAATCGAACCTTTTAATTTGTACACTATAAAATTGAAGGGTCTAATTTTTTATTTAAAATAAAAAATTAAAATTCATAGAAAAAAATACTAATTAACCATAGTACTAAGTTAATTTTTTTAATTTCTAAAAAAATAGCCTCTAGTTAAAGATATTTTCATCATTATATAACATGATGTATTAATAATATGATTCAGAAGCAGGTAAATACTTACTTGACAAATTTGACAAAATCTAAATTTTAAATATATCACATAAAAAGTTTTGATATATATTAATCACAAAAGATTAATAAAAAAGAAAAGAGTATATACCCATTTTGGTCCTCAAAGAATTTTAGATTGGACATTTTAGTCCCCAACTAAAATTAATTACTCGATTAATCCCTAACAATTAACTCCGTCACTCACTTAGATTCTTTACTCCGTTAATTCTAACGGAGGACAAAATAGTCCTTGACAATTCTAACAGGGGACAAAATGGTCCTTGATCTCCTCTGTTCAGAAATGACATTATTCTCTCCCAATTTTCATCATATCTCGTATAACACTAACAGTCTAATATTGTAACTTCAAACTACACAATACACACTTTATAAATTTAATGTTCCCAAGAAAAAAAATCCTCAACTTGTTCTCAACCAATTCATACTCAAGAAACTAATGCCTATGTCTCTCAACTAGTTGTCGTCTTCGATGAATCCCATAAATCTAGACAGCAAGTCTGATTTGTTAAGACTCGTTGTCATCGTTGCCATCTTCCTCCTCCTCTACCCTAACATCTCCATGACCACATTCTCCACCACTCTGATCGCTTCCTTTATATTCTTCTCCGAACCAATGTTCAGTAATCGCTTCAGTTTCCATATGAGCGACAATGGCGACATTGCTCATTGTAATAGCTTGGATGCGAGGTCGAAACTATTTGCCAACTTGGACTCCAGGAAAGAAGGAATGAAGCACTCGGTATCTATTTCAAATGAGAATTTTCATATGATGTCGAAGAAAAATCTTCTCATGATATCCTAATGTCCAACAATCTATATTGTTTGCCGGAGAGTGGAGAAAGGCGTGCCCTTGGAGTAGTTGTAGAACTTGGTCTTGAGGATGTCGTGGACGTTGTCAAGGTTGGAGGTGATATTATCAAAGACGTATCCTAATGTCCAATAATCTATATTATTTGAGGATGTGTGATCCATGACATGTTGAGGTAGGTGCGATACGTGTGACAATTACACCATGACTTAATCTTGGAGTTAAAGAGGAGGAAGGAAAAGATGGAAAAGAAGACTGTGAAGGGGAAGAAGGAAAGTATGAATGTTAGGGTTATGCGAGATATGATAAAATTGGGGAAGAACAGTGTCGTTTTTGAATAAAGAGGTTAAGGATCATTTTGTCCCTTGTTAGAGTTGTCAAGGATCATTTTGTTCTATGTTAGAGTTTTCAGGGACTATTTTGTTTTCCGTTAGAGTTGACAGAGGTAAGGACCTAAGTGACTGACGGAATTAATTGTTAGGGACCAATCGAGTAATTAATTTTAGTTAGGGACTAAAATGTCTGGTTTAAAATTCTTTGAGGACCAAAATGAGTATATATTCGAAAGAAAATAAAAAAATGAAACATCCCTCGTACCAATATAAACTTGTAGAGGACAGTGGTCCATGTTCACAGGGCCAACCCTAAACCAAGTTGAGTTACCCACGAGTTTAGGACCGTTCGAAAATAATGACAAAATATTCCATTGATAAAATACATAATTTTTAATTCAAGATAAGTTAATACATACTATTTTCATATTATTTACTATTAGTATCACAAAAAGCTTATACATCATACAATTCCCAATAACACTGTTCCCCCGTTAAGCATACATAAAGTAAATTAGTTAGCATTCAATATTAATATTAATATATCCAATTTTATTTAATGCATATAGTACATAAATGTGCAACACATAAGTTGGCTTGAAAAGTGTACCCAACACCTCACTCACCTTTTTTCTTGTCCAGAATTCTCCATTCTCAAAGCTGCTACCTGTCTTCCCCTGTCATATCCCCTTCCTTCTTCATACTGAAATAACCCTCCTCTCTCTTCAACTTCATCCAATTTTCCTCACTTATATCTGCTTGAACATATTATCTGCATCATATACTAATAGTCACTAATGATGGCTATTTTGATGTACTTTGTGGTTTTTCTGGCCATGGCTGGTCATTCAAGTAAGCATCCTCTGGATTTTAATTTGTATTTGTTATTTAATTAATTATTACTTAATTAGTTTCAAGAAGACTCAAATATTTTTGTTCTAAGGAAGTATTTTAATTTCTCTTTAGATGGATTGTCATTTATAAACATTATTTTCTCTTTTTCTTAATATTTTTTTTAATTCTATGATATATAAAAATGTATGCATCTAATTTTCCTTGAAGAAAATAAAAAGGTAGCATTTTTAATGTGACTGAACTAACTTATTATTATTATTATTATTATTATTATTATTATTATTATTATTATTATCCCCAATTTTGTTTCCCCTTAGGAGGAGCTCTTTACTGTGTATGCAAAGATGGTGTTGGAGATCAATCTCTTCAGAAAGCAATAGATTATGCATGTGGTGCTGGTGCTGATTGCACTCCTATTCTCCAAAATGGACCATGTTACCAACCCAACACTATTAAAGATCATTGCAACTATGCAGTTAATAGTTATTTCCAGAAAAAGGGTCAAGCTCAAGGAAGTTGTGATTTTTCTGGAGCTGCTACTACGAGCCCAACCGCACCTCCTAGTAAGCTATTCCACTAATTTTGCCACCAACCTATTTGCTTGATTCAATCATTTTGCTGCTTCGTTTTGTTCAATTTTCACATTCTTCTAATATTTTTCCCCCTCCTGTGTGATCATTGTCATCTACAGCTTCATCATCGTCATGTGTTTTCCCCACAGGTCCTGGGTAAGTTTTAAGTTATTTTACATTTTTTTTTTTGCGTATTGTTACTATTATAGATCATTGTTAGATCTTGATTGTTTTTCATAATGTGTTATTTAAATTTAATTTATTTTATTTCTTCCTATAATTACAACTACTGTAGATCATTAGATCTTGCTTGTCCCACCCCCCTTTTTTTTAATCCCACTCTTTATTTATAGCATTTTTTCTTTTTGGACTCATGAAAATACTTAAAACTATCCTTTCGTTAGATTTAGCTTCGATTTTAGCACTTTGCAAAAGGTAGCTGCTCTTAGAAGTTAGAAGGGATATTAATGTTTTGTTTCATACCAGTGAAATATCTTGTAATTTGTTTTGTATTCTCTTTTTCTCCTTTTTTTTGGGTACAACTTCTCTCTCCCTTTATTGTTACCCTTTGGTTTTTTCTTTGTACTACACTTTTTCAGCTTGCATTAGCCAAAAGGCCAGTTTCTTTTTCCATTTTTCCTTTCTGGGTGGGGACTGGGGCGGGCCGGTTTTTTGAGGAGTGGGGGGAGGGGTGGGTTGGTTCATGTTTTCATCCACCACCTCCGGATCAAGTTCAAGATTTACACTACAAGCCATGGCATGTTTCATTATAGCTGATTGCTCCTATTGAGATACGATAGCTGTCATGACAATGATGTCACACAACTATTAGGTAGGGTTTGGAAGAGAGACTGAAATAAGTCTCAATATTGTGTTTGGTATAAAGTGGGAGACAGAGACTGAAATAAGAATAAAGTTCTAATTTAATTTGCACAAAGAATAAAGTTGGAGTTAATTAATTGAAATATAGGTATTTTAGGATAATAAAATGTTATTAAATATTCAGTTTCCATCTCTAAAAATTCCAGTTCTTGGTCTCGATTTCCGTCCAATATCTTAAAACAAACGCTACTTTTTTTGTGCAATTGTGCTCTTCTCTTTGCTAGATGTTTTAGTATTTGAGATCTGTATGTGTCAATATAATAATGATTAATTAAACAGATCCTATGCTTATTGCATATGATGACATAATTAACCTCTGTCCAACCATATGTTATGCGATTACATTTCTTTTCCTCTTTCTTTTTTGGTATCGAGATGCACAAATAGTTCAATTTTAGTCACATTTATATACTTAAATATTAGTCTACATATTGCTTCTTAATTTGTTTTAATTCATGTCTAATTTTTCTTCTGTAAAATTGCTACAATTATCAGTATCAGTATCATATCAGTATCAGAGTTATTTGTGGACAAAGTAAGAATTTATTTACTTGTATATAATTTTTTCTTTTTGTGGGTTTGCTCATATGCTATGAGACTTTACCTCTAATTTGACCCATATTTGACTATGATGGATGAGTATTCAAACAAAAATGATTACATTTACAAGGATCTCGGGACCTTGCATTAAATATACTAAATCATACTGAATCGTTTCTTACTCAGACCAACACTGCATTAGTTACCTATGTATTTAATTTTGTGCTGCATGGTAGAATATACCCACTATTGATTTTTCTTTGACTTAAATTTGCAGCAACACTGGAATAGGTACTGGTACAACTCCAACCTCCACTACACCAGGAACATCACCAACCACCATAACTCCAACCACCCCAACAAGTGCAACTCCAGGTTCAACCACTGGCACTGGCACCGGTACAGGCACTGGAACGGGAACTGGCACAGGAGTTGGAACTGGCACTGGAACCGGAGCCGGGACAACCACTGGGAGCCCTAATAATGTGTTTGGAATTAGTCCATCATCATCTTCAACTGGAGCAGGTGGATACAATGACTCGAATGATGGAGGGCTTCATTTGACAGGCACTAGTAACATTATGTTGTTACTATTAACCCTAGTTGCTGCCTTCTTGAGGGTCCAAATATCTTAATGGTACAGTAAGTTAATAGTAGGATTAAGAAAAAGGGAAAAAAGTTGTGACGGGTTTGATCTGCCGATGAGATTTCGCCACGTTAGGATTGAGGTTATGAATGTAATTCAACATTTGGGGAATGGAATCATCCAGAAGCATAAACATCTCTCCACTTTCGGCCCTCTT
>NC_029776.3:59177118-59179310 GCF_000817695.3 Arachis duranensis | reverse complement strand
CTTGGGGCGTCTAGACTGTAGAACCTATCAGTTCCATATGTATATTATTATGATATTTTCTGTTATGTATGCCTACGAGAGGTACTTTTTCTTTTTTTTTTTTCTTTTCTTTCCTTTTTCAACATCATTGCTGGATAATATGTGGTTACATGATTTACATGATATATATATACACCACTCTCTCTCACGAAAATTTAAAGTTCAAAAAGTTCAGGAATCCAAATGGAACAAACTATAACACAAAACTCAATCCTCTTACGGAAAAGGTTACTCAAAATGAGGAGCTTTCTCCCAATCATAATTAATATCCTTATTTTTATGTGATTATTCTAAATTTTGTTTAAGCAGCTAAAGATATTTTAAATTCCACCTCATAATCTTTTAAAGATAGGTGTAACAGTGAAAGCGTTCATACGATTGGTCATCCCAGTGAGTAGGGGTGGCAAGTGAGTGGGAGTGGCAAGCGGGGAAGCCTGTTTCCTCCCGCTTGTCCCCTCCCGCTTCGCCTAACTGCGCGCTGGCAATCAAAGCTCCTCTTTTATTTTTCACTATTAACTACTAAATAATATATATAATTTCTCAATCATATTAATAAATTTATAATTTTTAAAGGTATAAAAAAATTATATTTTTTATATTCACAAACATTAAAGTCTCTGTAATTATAAATATTCTCTCCAAAATAAAATAAATATAATCCAAAACATAATTATAAATATTGTCTCCAAAACAACAAAAACATAATACAAAACACTCAATTTTCATCTTCATACTCTTGTAAGTCGGGTTGGAGAAAGTTGGATTTTGGCAAAAAAATTGCAAAAATACTCCCTTACCCAAAAGAACTAAGTCCGGCGGGAAAGTCTGCCCCGCCAAAGCCCGCAGTTTAAGCTGTGCGGGTTAGGCGGGCTTTTTCTCTTTGGCGGTCTCAATTTTCCAGCCTGACTCACATTTTTTGGCAAGTTACGTGTTCCGGCCCGGCGAGTTTAGGCCCGTTTGCCACCCCTACCAGTGAGCAAGCCTGGTAATAAGTCCTCTTTGAAGGTAGTAAATCTATTAGTCAACTAGAATTGTCATGTACCATAAGTCTTTGAAAAGATATAACAGCTTGGATTTTAAAACCTTTAACTAAATTAAACAAAAGAAAGAAAAGTTCAATAATAGCAAGAAGTAATGATAATGAAGCATCCAATTCATCATCAGAATTACAAGTAGTAATGTTAGAAGAAAAGTTTTATAATTGGTCTGTACCCTTTATAAGTGAAAACGAAGTCTATAAAGCGTTTGGAAGAGAGAAAGATTGATAAACGGAGACTGAGAGACAAAGATTGGAATAAGTTTTAGTATTGTGTTTGGTGTAAAGTGGAAGACAGAGACTGAAATAATAATGAAGTTCTAACTTAATTTCCACAAAGGATAAAATTAGAATTAATTAATTAAAATAAGGGTATTTTAGGTATAAATGATTATTAAAGTTTCAGTCTCCGATCCCAAAAATTTCAGTCCTCTGTATCCCCACTTTATGGAGGTATTGAAATACTGAAATTTTGGAGACAGAGATTGAAATTTTAGTATGAGTCTCTAGGCCAACAAACATGACACTGAGTCTTAGTCTTCTAGTCTCCGTCCCAATATCTTAAAACAAATGCTAAAAGACAAGTATTTTGGGAACAAAAAGATAATGAAATAGATATGTTAGAATATAGCTATCCAGGAACTAGTAAGAACCATATTATAAATATTCTAGAAGAAAAACAACTGAAAGAACACCAAGAAAAAGGTTATAATTTTATTCATATAGGACTTATCCAAGTAGCCGCCAAGCCTAACTTGTGGCTAGGAATCAATATTCCTAATTTAATGATTTTACGAGATACAAAATTCAAAAAATTTAGAAATTTGCTAATTGTTATACTAGAAAGTAATTGTCATGATGGTCCAGTATTTTTTAATTGTTCTCCAAACTTTTTATGAGTATTAAAAATGAATATACCTCTAAAGCTCTTAAATTATATATTAAGACACCCAAAGATATCATAAATGAAAAATATGAACCTTTTGAAATAATTTATAGAATATATTACAAAATTACAAGAGTAAATTATAATTTTAGAGCTAGAAGAGAATCATCAAAAGATGAAACTATTATTATTCATGCTAATTCAAGAAGATACTTTGTTCAAACACTTAAA
>NC_029776.3:59175765-59177088 GCF_000817695.3 Arachis duranensis | reverse complement strand
GAATATTCCTGAAGAATGGATTCTTAAGGATGCTTTAACAACTCTTCCCCCCTATTTATAGCGGACTATACCTTTTATTATTTTACAAATTTATTTTTGATTTTTGAAAATCTGCTTGCCCTTTCTTTGGGTTGATTTAAGGACTCTGTCCTAGATTTAATATCTTATATCATAGTTTTTGAAATCTGATAGCTAGTTTTATAATTCTGCTAGCATTGTATTGGTATTCTACTGGTAGCATTTGTTGTGTTCTGCATCTGATGTCTTCATTAATTTTAGATCTTCTTTGACACTTCTTCTTTTATTGTTGAATATGTGTCTAATTTTCGGATTTGGGACTTTGTTTTTTAATTTTCAATTGCGTCTTTGATGACTTGCATCATTTACCCTTTTTACCTATGCAAAAGGACCATATAAGGAGCACATATTCATTGTTTCAATGCAATTTCATGAGTCAAATGATAAATATTATGGTACATTGCTTTGAAATGGGGTTGTGCTGAATTTCAGGCGAAAAGTGCAACAAAATGGAAGAAAACAACAAAACAGAGCTAGATGTGTGAAACTGGCGTGCCACTTGGAACAAACGCCATGAAAGTATATGGGCGTGGCACTGGTGCACGAAATTGTGATCATCAACAATGGCGCCAAAAACTTGGTAGCACTCTCAAACGTGAATCACACTTAGTCACAACTCCGCACAACTAACCAGCAAGTGCACTAGGTCGTCCAAGTAATACCTTACGTGAGTAAGGGTCGATCCCACGGAGATTGTTGGTATGAAGCAAGCTATGGTCATCTTGTAAATCTCAGTTAGGCGGATAGTAAATGTTATGGAGTTTTCGAATAATAAATAAAACAGAAAATAAAGATAGAGTTACTCATGTAATTCAATAGTGGGAATTTCAGATAAGTGTGTGGAGGTGCTTGTCCCTGTTGGATCTCTACTTTCCTACTGTCTTCCTTCAATCCTTCTTACTCCTTTCCATGGCAAGTTGTATGTAGGACATCACCGTTGTCAATGGCTACATCCCATCCTCTCAGTGAAAAAGGTCCAAATGCTCTGTCACGGCACGGCTAATCATCTGTCGGTTCTCGATCATGTTGGAATAGAATCCCTTGATTCTTTTGCGTTTGTCATCATGCCCAACAATCGCGAGTTTGAACCTCGTCACAGTCATTCAATCCCTGAATCCTACTCGTAATACCACAGACAAGGTTTAGACTTTCCGGATTCTCATGAATGCCGCCATCAATCTAGCTTATACCACGAAGATTCTGATTAAGGAATCCAAGAGATATGCGCCCGGTCTAAGGTAGAAC
>NC_029776.3:59172917-59175576 GCF_000817695.3 Arachis duranensis | reverse complement strand
AAAATACATAAGTGATGAAGGTCCAGGCATGGCCGAATGGCCAGCTCCCCAAACGTGATCAAAAGATCAAAAAATACAATCGAAGACACTGAATACAATATTAAAAAGTCCTATTTATACTAGACTAGCTACTAGGGTTTACAGAAGTAAGTAATTGATGCAGAAATCCACTTCCGGGGCCCACTTGGTGTGTGTTTGGGCTGAGCTTGTGCTTTACACGTGCAGAGGCTTCTTTTGGAGTTGAACGCCAAGTTGTAACGTGTTTTTGGCGTTCAACTCTGGTTCCTGACGTGTTTCTGGCGTTTGACTCCAGAATGCAGCATGGAACTGGCGTTGAGCGCCAGTTTATGTCGTCTAATCTCGAATAAAGTATGGACTATTATATATTGCTGGAAAGCTCTGGATGACTACTTTTTAATGCCGTTGAGAGCGCGCCATTTGGAGTTCTGTAGCTCTAGAAAATCAATTTTGAGTGCAGGGAGGTCAGAATCCAACAGCATCAGCAGTCCTTTGTCAGCCTTTTATCAGAGTTTTGCTCAGGTCCCTCAATTTCAGCCAGAAATTACCTGAAATCACAGAAAAATACACAAACTCATAGTAAAGTCCAGAAATGTGAATTTAGCATAAAAACTAATGAAAACATCCCTAAAAGTAGCTAGATTCTACTAAAAACTACCTAAAAACAATGTCAAAAAGCGTATAAATTATCCGCTCATCACAACACCAAACTTAAATTGTTGCTTGTCCGCAAGCAACTGAAAATAAATTAGGATAAAAATAAGGGAATATACTATAAATCCCAAAATATCAATGAATATAATTCTAATTAGATGAGCGGGACTTGTAGCTTTTTGCTTCTGAACAGTTTTGGCATCTCACTTTCTCCTTTGAAGTTTAGAATGATTGGCATCTATAGGAACTTAGAATTTCAGATAGTGTTATTGATTCTCCTAGTTAAGTTTGTTGATTCTTGAACACAACTACTTTTATGACTCTTGGCCGTGGTCCTAAGCACTTTGTTTTCCAGTATTACCACCGGATACATAAATGCCACAGACACATGACTAGGTGAACCTTTTCAGATTGTGACTCAGCTTTGCTAAAGTCCCTAGTTAGAGGTGTCCAGAGCTCTTAAGCACACTTTTTTTTGCTTTGGATCATGACTTTAACCACTCAGTCCCAAGCTTTTCACTTGGACCTGCATGCCACAAACACATGGTTAGGGATAGCTTGATTTAGCCGCTTAGGCCTGGATTTTATTTCCTTGGACCCTCCTATCCATTGATGCTCAAAGCCTTGGATCCTTTTTACCCTTGCCTTTTGGTTTTAAGGGCTATTGGCTTTTTCTGCTTGCTTTTTCTTTTTCTTTCTATATTTTTTTCGCAAGCTTTTGCTTTTTCACTGCTTTTTCTTGCTTCAAGAATTAATTTTATGATTTTTCAGATTATCAATAGCATTTCTCTTTGTTCATCATTCTTTCAAGAGCCAACAATTTTAACATTCATAAACAACAAGATCAAAATTATGCACTGTTCAAGCATTCATTCAGAAGACAAAAAGTATTGTCACCACATTCATTCAGAAGACAAAAAGTATTGCTTCATCCTTTTCTTAGTGATGGGCTTGTCCTCCTCAATGGGGATGTCCTCTTCTATGATAACTCTAGCTGAGTAACATAGATGGCAAATAAGATGAGGAAAAGCTAGCCTTGCCAAGGTGGAGGGCTTTTCGGCTATTTTGTAGAATTCAAGGGAGATGACTTCATGAACTTCTACTTCCTCTCCATTCATGATGCTATGAATCATGATAGCCCGATCCGCAGTAACTTCAGATCGGTTGCTAGTGGGGATGATAGAGCGTTGGATGAACTCCAACCATCCTCTAGCCGCAGGCTTGAGGTCCAGTCTTCTTAATTGAACTGGCTTGCCTTTGGAGTCTCTTTTCCATTGGGCTCCTTCAACACATATGTCCCTAAGGACTTGGTCCAACCTTTGATCAAAGTTGACCCTTTTTGTGTAGGGGTGTGCATCTCCTTGCATCATGGGCAAGTTGAATGCCAACCTCACATTTTCTGGACTAAAATCTAAGTATTTCCCCCGAACCATTGTAAGATAGTTCTTTGGATTCGGGTTCATACTTTGATCATGGTTCCTAGTGATCCATGCATTGGCATAGAACTCTTGAACCATCAAGATTCCGACTTGTTGAATGGGGTTGGTCAGAACTTCCCAATTTCTTCTTTGAATCTCATGTCAGATCTCTGGAAACTCATTTTTCTTGAGCTTGAAAGGGACCTCAGGGATCACCTTCTTCTTAGCCAAAACATCATAGAAGTGGTCTTGATGGGCTTTGGAGATGAATCTCTCCATCTCCCATGACTCGGACGTGGAAGCTTTTGTCTTCCCTTTCCATTTTCTAGATGTTTCTCCGGCCTTAGGTACCATCAATAGTAATGGAAAAACAAAAAGCTTATGCTTTTACCACACCAAACTTAGAATATTGCTCGCCCTCGAGCAAGAGAAGAAAGAAAAGAAAAGAAGAAGAGAAAATATGGAGGAGAGTGGAGAAAGGTGTATTTGGCCAAGGTATAGGAGAGGGATTTGTGTTGTGTGAAAATTAAGGAGAATAGAGGGGTTTATATAGTGAGGGGAGAGGGAGT
>NC_029776.3:59160481-59172757 GCF_000817695.3 Arachis duranensis | reverse complement strand
GGGGATCCTGTGGGGTCCACAGATCCTGAGGTGTCAAGGATTTACATCCCTGCACCAATTAGGCATGTAAAATGCCTTTGCATCTGGCATTTAAACGCCGAGGTGATGCATGTTCTGGGTGTTCAACGTCCAACTGCAGCATGTTTCTGGCGTTGAATGCCAGTTCCATGCTTGTTTCTGGCGTTCAGCGCCAGCTCTCCTCAGGGTATATTCCTGGCGTTATGCTGCTTGTTTTTGGCGTTCAACGCCAGATCCATGCTCTGTTCTGGCATTGAACGCCAGCCAAATGCTCCTTACTGGCGTTTAAACGCCAGTAAGTGCTTCCTCCAAGATGTAATTTTTCTTCTGCTATTTTTGATTCTGTTTTTAATTTTAATATTTTTTTTGTGACTCCACATGATCATAAACCTAATAAAACATAAAAGAACAATGAAAATAAAATAAAATTAGATAAATAAAAATTGGATTGCCTTCCAATAAGCGCTTCTTTAATGTCAATAGCTTGACAGTGGGCTCTCATGGAGCCTCACAAGTGATCAGGTCAATGTTGTATACTCCCAACACCAAACTTATAGTTTGGATGTGGGGATTCAACACCAAATTAGAGTTTGGCTGTGGCCTCTCAACACCAAACTTAGAGTTTGATTGTGGAGGCTTTGTTTGACTCTGTACTGAGAGAAGCTTTTCATGCTTCCTCTCCATTATTAAAGAAGAAGATCCTTGAGCCTTAAACACAAGGTAGTCCCCATTCAATTGAAGGACTAATTCTCCTCTATTAACATCTATCACAGCTCCTGCTGTGGCTAGGAAAGGTCTTCCAAGGATGATGCATTCATCCTCCTCCTTCCTAGTGTCTATGATTATGAAATCAGCAGGGATGTAAAGGCCTTCAACCTTTACCAACACGTCCTCTACCAATCCATAAGCTTGTCTTACTGACTTGTCTGCCATTTGGAATGAGAATATGGTAGGCTATACCTCAATGATCCCCAGTTTCTCCATTACAGAGAGTGGCATAAGATTTATGCCTGACCCTAGGTCACACAGAGCCTTGTCAGAGGTCATGGTGCCTATGGTACAGGGTATTAAGAATTTTCCAAGATCTTGTCTCTTTTGAGGTAAAGTTTGCTAAACCTATGTATCTAGTTCACTAATGAGCAAGGAAGGTTCACCTTTCCAAGTCTCATTACCAAACAACTTGGCATTCAACTTCATGATGGCTCCTACATATTGAGCAACTTGCTCTCCAGTTACATCTTCATCCTCTTCAGAGGAAGAATAGTCTTCAGAGCTCATGAATGGCAGAAGGGGGTTTAATGGGATCTCTATGGTCTCTATATGAGCCTCAGATTCCTTTAGGTCCTCAACAGGGAACTCCTTCTTGCTTGAGAGACGTCCCATGAGGTCTTCCTCATTGGGATTAATGTCCTCTCCTTCCTCTCTAGGTTCGGCCATATTGATTATATCAATGGCCTTGCACTCTCTTTTTGTATTTTCTTCAGTATTGCTTGTGAGAGTACTAGGAGGAGTTTCAGTGATTTTCTTACTCAGCTGACCCACTTGTGCCTCCAGATTTCTGATGGAGGACCTTGTTTCACTCATGAAACTTAAAGTGGCCTTAGACAGATCAGAGACTAAATTTGCTAAGTTAGAGGTACTCTATTCATAATTCTCTGTCTGTTGTTGAGAAGATGGTGGATAAGGCTTGATATTGCTGAGCCTATTTCTTCCACCGTTATTAAAGCCTTGTTGAGGCTTTTGTTGATCCTTCCATGAAAAATTTGGATGATTTCTCCATGATGAATTATAGGTGTTTCCATAAGGTTCACCCATATAATTTACTTCTGCTATTGCAGGGTTCTCAGGATCATAAGCTTCTTCTTCAGAAGATGCCTCTTTAGTACTGTTGGATGCATTTTGTCATCCATTCAGACTTTGAAAAATCATGTTGACTTGCTGAGTCAACATTTTGTTCTGAGCCAAAATGGCATTCAGAGCATCAATTTCAAGAACTCCATTCCTTTGAGGCATCCCATTATTCACGGAATTCCTCTCAGAAGTGTACATGAACTGGTTATTTGCATCCATGTCAATAAGTTCTTGAGCTTCTGCAGGCGTTTTCTTTAGGTGATTGGATCTACCTACAGAATGGTCCAATGACATCTTAGAGAACTCAAATAGACCATAATAGAATATATCTATCATGGTCTATTCTGAAAACATGTCAGAATGACATCTTTTGGTCATCTGTTTGTATCTTTCCCAAGCTTCATAGAGGGATTCACCATCTTTTTGCTTGAAGGTCTGAACATCCACTCTAAGCTTGCTCAGCTTTTGAGGAGGAAAGAACTTAGCCAAGAAGGCCGTAACCAGCTTATCCCATGAGTCCAGGCTATCTTTAGGTTGAGAGTCCAACCATGCTCTAGCTCTGTCTCTTACAGCAAAAGGGAAAAGCATGAGCCTGTAGACTTCAGGATCTACTCCATTAGTCTTAAAAGTCTCACAGATCTGCAAGAACTCTGTTAAAAACTGGTAGGGATCTTCTGATGGAAGTCCATGAAACTTGCAGTTCTATTGCATTAGAGCAACTAGTTGAGGTTTCAGCTCAAAATTATTTGCTCCAATACTAGAAATTTAGATGCTTCTTCCATCAAACTTGGAAGTAGGTGTAGTATAGTCACCAAGCATCCTTCTTGCATTATTGTTGTTGGGTTCGGCTGCCATCTCCTTTTCTTGTTCAAAAATTTCAGCAAGGTTGTCTCTGGATTATTGTATTTTGGCTTCTCTTAGTTTTCTCTTCAGAGTCCTTTCAGGTTCTGGATCAGCTTCAACAAGAATGCATTTTTTCTTGTTCCTACTCATATGAAACAAGAATGCCTTTTTCCTTGTTCCTGCTCATATGAAAGAGAAGAGAACAGAAAAAGAAGAGGAATCCTGTATGTCACAGTAAAGAGGTTCCTTATTATTAGTAGAAGAAGAAAGGGGATAAAGAAAGGAGAATCTAAACACAAGGGTGAGGATAAGGGCAGTGATTTGAGATGAAGAGAAGTGTTAGTAAATGAATGAATAAATAGAATAATATGAGAGAGGGAGAAATTTTCGAAAATAAATTTTAAAAAGAGTTAAATGATTTTTGAAAAATAAAGATAAAAATAAAATTAAAATTAAAATTTAAAACAATTAATTAATTAAAGAAAGAATTTTTGAAAAAGAGGGAGGTATTTTCAAAAATTAGAGAAGATAAGAAGTTAGAAAAGATATTTAAAATCAAATTTTTGAAAAAAGATAAAATTTTGAAAAAAAATATGATATAAAAGATAAAATGAAAAGATATGATTAAAAAGATATGGTTAGAAAAGATTTAGTTTTTAAAATCAAAATTAATTACTTAACTAACAAGAAACTAAAAGATATGATTCTAGAATTTAAAGTTGAACCTTTCTTAACAAGAAAATAACAAACTTCAAATTTTTGAATCAATCATATTAATTGTTAGCATAATTTTCAAAAATAAAGATAAAACTAAGAAAAAGATTTTTGAAAAATAGTTTAAAACATTAAATTTTCAAAAATTAAATAAAAAATGAAAAAGATTTGATTTTTGAAAAAGTTTTAATAAGATAAGATTTTTAGAATTTGAAAATTTGACTTGACTTACAAGAAACAACTAATTTTAAAAATTTTTGACTAAGTCAACCCAAATTTTTGAAATGTTGAGAGAGAAAAGGAAAAGATATGACCCAAAACATGAAAGACAAATATGACCCAAAACATGAAAATTTTGGATCAAAACCAATGATGCATGCAAGAACACTATGAATGTCAAGATGAACACTAAGAACACCTTGAAGATCATGATGAACATCAAGAACATATTTTTGAAAAATTTTTGATGCAAAGAAAACATGCAAGACACCAAACTTAGAAATCTTTAATGCTTAGACAATACGAATGCAAAGATGCACATGAAAAACAATAAAAGACACAAAACAAGAAAACATCAAAATCAAACAAGAAGACTTACCAAGAACAACTTGAAGATCATGAAGAACACTATGAATTCATGAATTTTCGAAAAAATGCAAGAAATATTTTTAAAGCATGCAATTGACACCAAACTTAAAACATGACCCAAGACTCAAACAAGAATCACAAAATATTTTTGGTTCTTTTTTTTTTATTTTATGATTTTTTTTGTATTTTCTTTTATATATATATTTTTTGAAAAACATATAGGAAAAAAAAACAAGAAATTCAAAATTTTTAAGAAGGATTCCACGAATCTTTCAATGTTAGCCTAAAGCTCCAATCCAAGGGTTAGACATGGCTTCATAGCCAGCCAGCTTTAGGATGGAATTACATGCATTGTGGTGATTAGTTGAAGCCTTAGTCCAAAAGAATTTGGATATGGCTTTACAGCCAGCCAGGCTTCAACATGCTTCATGAAACTCTAGAATCCATTCTTAAAAAGTCTGAAGCCATAGAATGATTTATTTTCAAAATATTTTTTTTTAAAATAGGGATAATTTTTTTTTGAAAAATTTTTGAAAACAAAACAAAAAGAAATTTACCTAATCTAAGTAACAAGATGAACCGTCAGTTGTCCAAACTTGAACAATCCCCAGCAACGGCGCCAAAAACTTGGTGCACAAAATTGTGATCATCAACAATGGCGCCAAAAATTTGGTAGCACTCTCAAACGTGAATCACACTTAGTCACAACTCTGCACAACTAACCAACAAGTGCACTGGGTCGTCCAAGTAATACCTTACGTGAGTAAGGGTCGATCCCACGGAGATTGTTGGTATGAAGCAAGCTATGGTCATCTTGTAAATCTCAGTTAGGCAGATAGTAAATGTTATGGAGTTTTTGAATAATAAATAAAACAGAAAATAAAGATAGAGTTACTCATGTAATTCAATGGTGGAAATTTCAGATAAGTGTGTGGAGGTGCTTGTCCCTGTTGGATCTCTGCTTTCCTACTGTCTTCTTTCAATCCTTCTTATTCCTTTCCATGGCAAGCTGTATGTAGGGCATCATCGTTGTCAATGGCTACATCCCATCCTCTCAGTGAAAAAGGTTCAAATGCTCTGTCACGTCACGGCTAATCATCTGTCGGTTCTCGATCATGTTGGAATAGAATCCCTTGATTCTTTTGCGTTTGTCATCACGCCCAACAATCGCGAGTTTGAAACTCGTCACAGTCATTCAATCCCTGAATCCTACTCGGAATACCACAGATAAGGTTTAGACTTTCCAGATTCTCATGAATGCCGCCATCAATCTAGCTTATACCACGAAGATTCTGATTAAGGAATCCAAGAGATATGCGCCCGGTCTAAGGTAGAACGGAAGTAGTTGTCAGTCACGCGTTCATAGGTGAGAATGATGATGAGTGTCACGGATCATCACATTCATCATGTTGAAGTGAAACGAATATCTTAGAATAAGAACAAGCGGAATTGAATAGAAAATAGTAGTAATTGCATTGAAACTTGAGGTACAACAGAGCTCCACACCCTTAATCAATGGTGTGTAGAAACTCCACCCTTAAAAATACATAAGTGATGAAGATCCAGGCATGGCCGAATGGTCAGCCCCCAGAACGTGATCAAAAGATCAAAAAATACAATCAAAGACACTGAATACAATAGAAAAAGTCCTATTTATACAAGACTAGCTACTAGGGTTTACAAAAGTAAGTAATTGATGCAGAAATCTACTTCCGGGGCCCACTTGGTGTGTGCTTGGACTGAGCTTGAGCTTTACACGTGCAGAGGCTTCTTTTGGAGTTGAACGTCAAGTTGTAACATGTTTTTGGCGTTCAACTCTGGTTCATGATGTGTTTCTGGCGTTTGACTCCAAAATGCAGCATGGAACTGGCGTTGAGCGCCAGTTTACGTCGTCTAATCTCGAATAAAGTATGGACTATTATATATTTCTGGAAAGCACTTGATGTCTACTTTCCAACATCGTTGAGATCGCGCCATTTGAATTTCTGTAACTCCAAAAAAGCCATTTTGAGTGCAGGGAGGTCAGAATCCAACAGCATCAGCAGTCCTTTGTCAGCCTTTTATCAGAGTTTTGCTCAGGTCCCTCAATTTCAGCCAGAAATTACCTGAAATCACAGAAAAACACACAAACTTATAGTAAAGTCCAGAAATGTAAATTTAGCATAAAAACTAATGAAAACATCCCTAAAAGTAGCTAGATCCTACTAAAAACTACCTAAAAACAATGTCAAAAAGCATATAAATTATCCGCTCATCAGGCATGCTAGTACAATTTTCCAAAGAGCAATGATGACGGCCACAACAAGGGCGTGGCACGCTAAAGTGGGTGTGACACACCAGGACCATCAACCATTCTGGGCGTGCCACTTGAAACATGGGGTGTGGCACGCCAGTTCATCAATCCAAAGGTCCAAGCACTTGGGTGTGCCACTTGGTATCAAAGGCGTGGCACGCCAAGCTCTCATCATCACTTGGGTATGCCACTTGAGGACCCAGGCATGGGACGCCAAGGTTAAAGAGGGCCATCTTAAAGTGCGCGTTCCACTTGAGCATCATGGCGTGGCATGCTAGTACAATTTTCCATAAACGAGATTGAAGGTCCAAGGACTTGGGCGTGCCACTTGGTATCGAAGGCGTGGCACGCCAAGCTCCCATCCTCTCTTAGGCGTGCCACTTGAAGACCCAGGCGTGGCACGCCAAGCTATCATTTCACTTAGGCATGCCACTTGAATGCCAAGGCGTGGCACGCCAGCTCCTGGAACGAAGAGGAACTATGGACGTGGCATGCTAGACCCTGGACGTGGCACGGTAGTACAACTTTCCAGAGAAGAAGGAAGAAGGCCAAGCATGTGGGCATGCCACTTGGTGTCATAGGCGTGGCACGCCAACTATCAATTCTCACTTGGGCATGCCACTTGAGCCTCCAGCGTGGCACGCCAGCATCACCCATCAACAAGAAGAAGACATGGGCGTGCCACTTGAGCTCTAGGCGTGGCACGCCAATGAAGGAACCAACACATACAAGGGGTGTGGCACGTCAGACCCTGGGTGTGGCATGCTAGTACAACTTTTCAAAATGGAGAGGAGGAAGACCAAGGCTTGGGCGTGCCACTTGGGCTCGAAGGCGTGGCACGCCAGGCTAACCAAAGCTTGAGAAGACCTTGGGCATACCACTTGGGATCGAAGGCGTGGCACGCTAGCGATATCAACATATGGGGGCATGCCACTTGAGAGCTAGGCATGGCGCGCCAAGCCTAATTGTCGCTGGGCGTGGCACGCCACTGAAGCGCCGGTCACACGCTAGCCACTGGAGGTCACGTTTATTGAGTTTTCTTTTTCCCTCCAATCGTAATTTTCTTTTTTTTTGTATTTTCTTAATTCTAGTAGTATGAGTAGTATAAATAACCCCTGGAAGTACGGAGAATGGGGTTGTTGTTGAGGGTTGGATAGTAGTTTTAAAGAAGTTTTAGATTTACTTTCACATCATCTCTTCCATCTCTTGTACTTTTCTCAAAGCTATGAGTAGTTAAATTCCCTCTCATTGAGAGAGGGGGCTCTGTTTTACTTGATGGATTAATGATAGTGAATTTCTTCTTCTCTTCATCTTCTCTTTGATTTGCTAGAAGGAATTTCGTTTTAATGCTAGTGTTCAATCATCTTGGGAAAGAGGTTGAATGCAAAATGGGTTTCATGGAAACCTTGGAAAAGGAAACATGGAACCATGCTTAAAATCCCTTCTCACACTTGAGTGGAATCTGGGGTTTGGTGATTGGATATGGTGACATATAATCCACCCATTATTGTAGATCTACAAGGATGTGTGGTATAATCAGGGACCAAGCATATCTATCTTCATGAGCAATTAGACCAAGGAATTGGCTGATTATCAAGATTTGAGAGATTAAGTCACCAAGGGATTGGGGCTCAATCAATCATGATTTCCAAGAGGTAAATGAGTTACATGATTGAAGATGAGATGAGCTGGATTTAATCCAAAGAGAAGAAAATCTCCCAATCTCAATGAATTTCTCTATTCTTATCTTCCACATTCTTTATAGCTTTCTTTACAATTCTGTCAATGCCCATTCCCATTTATAATTCAGTCATTTATGTTTATGCACTTTATATTCTTGCTATTTCCTTTTATGCACTTTACTGCTTCTCTTTAGTTTTTGAGTCATTTACTTTCCTGTCCATTTACAATTCTGCAACCATATTCTATATTGCTTAGCTTGACTAATTCATCAATTGATTAAAATTGCTCAAATCTACCAATCTCTGTGGATACGATCCCACTCCACTATGGGTTATTACTTGACGATAATTTTGGTGCGTTTGCCAAAAGAATGGATTCATAATCAAAATTTTGAGGGGTGTGAATTTCGGTCATCAAGTTTTATGGAGCCGTTGCTGGGGATTGGTTTGAATTTGACAATTACTAAATTGATTGGGGAGCTAGATTAAGCATTTTAATTACCTTGTTAATTCCTTTTCAGTTTTTTTCTCTGCTTTCTTATTTTTTTTTGTTTTTGCTTTAATCATTTTAGTTACTCATTGTTCATATTTCCAGTCTTCTTACTGCCACATTAACTGTTTGATCAATTGCATCAACCAAGCTAACCCCTAACATCAACAAGAGTTTTCACTTCACTTGCCCTCTGCTGGCTATTTGTTGAATGTATGACAGGTAGAAGGGGAGAAACTTCATCCTCCTTCGATAGTGAATCTGAGAGGACCTTCCTTAGATTAAGGAGGGAAGCAAGAAGCAAAGGCATAGTTGGAGAGGAAGTAGTGGAGGAAGATCTGGGAGCTACTATGGAGGAAGAGATGCATAACCATGTTGGGGAAGAAGCTGGCAATCATGTTGGGTAAGAGAAGAGAGTCTTAGGCTTCTACATCAACCCAAATCCAGGAAATTGTGGCAGAAGCACCTTGAAGCCAACAATCCATGCTAACAACTTTGAGTTGAAACCTCAACTCATCACACTTGTCCATAATAATTGTTCAAATGGAAGGGGTGCTCAAGAGGACCCAAACCAACATCCTACTACATTCTTAAGGATATGCGACACTATAAAATCCAATGGTGTACATCCTGACACCTACAAGCTACTCTTGTTCCCTTTCTCACTCAGAGATAAGGCAACAAAGTGGTTGGAGGCATTCCCCAAGGAGAGCTTGACCACTTGGGAGGAGATTGTGACAAGTTTCTAGCAAGATTCTACCCTCCTCAAAGAGTCAATAGATTGAGAATTGATGTGCAAACCTTCAGACAGCAAGATGGTGAAACACTTTATGAGGCCTGGGAGAGGTTCAAAGACTTGACAAGGAAGTGTCCTCCGGATATGTTCAATGAATGGGTTCAACTACACATCTTCTATGAAGGGCTATCATATGAAGCAAAGAAAGCTGTGGACCACTCTTTAGGGGGTTCACTCAACAAGAAGAAAACTATTGAGGAGGCCATAGATGTTATAGAGATTATATCCGAAAATGAGTACTTCTATGCTTCAGAAAGAGCTCAAAAGAGAGGAGTGCTGGAACTCAACTCTATGGAAGCCTTGCTAGTGCAAAACAAGGCAATTGCAGCATAATTAGCAGTGTTAACAAAGAAGGTGGAGGCAAGCCAAGTCTCAGTTATCCAAGCTTAAGCACTACCTCAAGAAGAAGACGGACCCGAAGCTGAATGTGAATGCGAGCAAGCAAATTATGTGAACAACCCATCTAGACCACCATATGATCCAAACTCTAAAACATACAACCCAGGATGGAAGAACCACCCAAATTTTGGGTGGGGAAACTAATGAGCGGATATTTATACGCTTTTGGTGGTATTTTCATGTAGTTTTTAGTATGCTTTAGTCACTTTTTAGTATATTTTTATTAGTTTTTATGCAAAAAATCACATTTCTGGACTTTAATATGAGTTTCTATGTTTTTCTGTGATTTTAGGTATTTTATGACTGAAATTGAGGGACTTGAGCAAAAATCTGATTCATAGGCTGAGAAAGGACTGCAGATGTTGTTGGATTCTGACCTCCCTGCATTCGGAATGAATTTTCTGGATCTACAGAAATTCAATTCACGCGCTCTCAATTGCATTGGAAAGTACACATCTTGGGATTTCCAGCAATATATAATAGTCCATACTTTACTCGAGATTTGATAGCGCAAACTGGCGTTTAAACGCCAGCTTTTTACCCTTTTCTGGCGTTAAACGCTAGAACTGGCATAAAAGTTGGAGTTAAACGCCCAAACTGGCACCAAAGTTAGTGTTTAATGCCAGGAATAGCCTATACACGTGAAAGCTTCAATGCTTAGCCCAAACACAAACCAAGTGGGCCCCGAAAGTGGATTTCTGCACTATCTATCTTAGTTTTCCCATTTTCTGTAAACCTAGGTTACTAATTTAGTATAAAAACTACTTTTAGAGATGCATTTTGTACCTTTTGATATTTTACATCTGAATTTTGTATCTTCTACGGCATGAGTCTCTAAACTCCATGATTGGGGGTGAGGAGCTCTGTTCTGTCTCAATGGATTAATGTAATTACTACTATTTTTCATTCAATCACGCTTGTTTTTATTCTAAGATATTCATTCGCATTTAAATATGATGATCTGTGACACTCATCACCATTCTCAACCTGTGAACGCGTTCCTGACAACCACTTCCGTTCTACCTTAGATTGAGTGGGTATCTCTTGGGCTCCTGGTTCATGAGTTTGATTGCCTCTCCTGACAAAAGAGCATTCAAATCCATGAGATCAGAGTCTTCGTGGTATAAGCTAGAATCAATTGGCAGCATTCCTAAGATCCAGAAAGTCTAAACCTTGTCTGTGGTATTTCGAGTAGGATCTGGGAAGGGATGACTGTGATGAGCTTCAAACTCATAAATGTTGGGCGCAGTGACAGTGTGCAAAAGGATCAACGAATTCTATTCCAACACAAATGAGAACCAACAGATGATTAGCCATGTACATGGACCATTTTCACTGAGAGGATGACGGTTAGTCATTGACAACGGTGATCCACCAGCATACAGCTTGCCATAGAAGGAGCCTTTCGTGCGTGAAGAAGAAGATAGTAAGAAAGCAGAGATTTAGAAGATAGAGCATCTCTAAAACCCCAATTTGATCTCCATTACTGCATAACAAGTACTCTTTATTTCATGTTTTGTTACTTTCTGCAATTAAAACTAAGAATGATTATTGATATCCTGACTAAGAGTTACAAGATAACTGTTCATACCCTGACCGAGCTCCCCAACTCGGCAAGTTCATAGAAGGTCCGACCTCGCCCTAAGGCCCATACCTAAAGGTCGGACCTCGGACCATAAAGCAAGGAAGGCCCATCAAAAGGAACGCAGCCCAAAACCTAAAGGCCGAAAAGGCCTAGAAAGGGCGGTTCCACAAAAGATAGAGATAAAACTCCCAAAAGATAAGATAAGATAAGAATATCTTATCCAGGGAAGATCACGGCCAACTACTATAAATACACTGGAACACCCAGGTATGGCATTCATTCCACATTCTACACATATCTGCTTGGACCCATGCTAACTTAAGCATCGGAGTGTCATTGCAGGTACAACCACCAACCACTCTACATATCAAGCTCGGGTCATCAGTCCCCCCACCTCGGGACTTCTCCAAAACGACCGAGCTACACGTTTCAGGTAACCCTCGGAACATTGGCGCCGTTGCCGGGGACCTGGAAGTCATCCCTTTACCATGGCGGACGACCCTCTCAACAATGGCCACGCCGCATCAGAACAAGAGGACGAAGTTGACACCGGAGAACGACCGGACAGCCCTCTATCACCACGCACTCCAGGAGGAAACAAACAGAATCGCCCAAAGACATCACTCCCAAACAAAGATCCACAAAATTCTGAAAAAGAAAAGAGCTCGGAAATTTTAGAAGCAGTCCGGGCACAACAAAACCGACTGAAACAACTCGAAGAGGACATAAAAAAGCAGAAAGAAACTGAACAAGATCTGAGAAGGGAGGCTCGAAAGCGCAGAGAATTAGAAGAAAAACTACGGAAAATAGAGGCCAATCTAAAAGACCGGACAGAACGCGGCACCACCCCCGAATGCAACCATGATCCCTTCACGCAAGAGATCATGAAGGAGAAGGTACCACGAAATTTCAAGCCACCCGATATGGATCTCTACAACGGCACCACCGATCCAAATCACCACCTCAGCAACTTCAGAAGCAGAATGTACCTAGTCGACGCCTCCGACGCGATTCGGT
>NC_029776.3:59148703-59154468 GCF_000817695.3 Arachis duranensis | reverse complement strand
TGATTGTCAAGGTTGGGCCATTCGCCTTTCCAACTGACTTTGTGGTGCTGGAAATGGAGGAGCACAAGAGTGCAACTCCCATTCTAGGAAGACCTTTCCTAGCAACTGGCCGAACCCTCATTGATGTTCAAAAAGGGGAAGTAACCTTGAGAGTCAATGAGGAAGAGTTCAAGTTGAATGCTGTCAAAGCTATGCAACTGTTCATACCCTGACCGAGTTCCCCAAACTCGGAAAGTTCATAGAAGGTCCGTCCTCGTCCCAAGGCCCACGCCTGAGGTCGGACCTCGGACAAATAAGCTAAGAAGGCCCATCAGAAGGAACGAAGCCCAAAACCTAAAGGCCGAAAAGGCCTAAAGAAAGGTGGTTCCACAAAGATAGAGATAAAACTCCCAAAAGATAAGATAAGATAAGAATATCTTATCCAGGGAAGATCACGGCCAACTACTATAAATACACTGGAACACCCAGGTATGGCATTCATTCCACATTCTACACATATCTGCTTGGACCCATGCTAACTTAAGCATCGGAGTGTCATTGCAGGTACAACCACCAACCACTCTACATATCAAGCTCGGGTCATCAGTTCTCCCACCTTGGGACTTCTCCAAGACGACCGAGCTACACGTTTCAGGTAACCCTCGGAACAATAACCATAGCTTGCTTCAAGCTAACAATCTCTGTGGGATCGACCCTTACTCATGTAAGGTATTACTTGGACGACCCAGTGCACTTGCTGGTTAGTTGTTCGGAATTGCAAAAGTGTGATTGTGATTTTGTGCACCAGAAACCAACAAAACCACAAACTATATCACTCCAATCATCACAACAACCACAACCCCAACCACCAATCAAGCAACAACAGACCCTACCATAACTCATAAAACACATTATATCAACCCAGACAGCAAACACACAACAGCCACCACCAAGATACATCAACCTCCACTATACAACCATGTGAAACCAACAACAGTTTCTCAAAATTGGAGGCAGCCATAGCACAATTGTCAGCACAACTGACCGGAACTATCTCCACCATTCTGGAAAGACAACTACAAGCTGACAGAAAGATAGATGCTAACCATGAAGAGGCCAGATCCAATATAAAGAATCAAGGGGTAGCAATTTCAAAGTTAGAGGCACAATTAGGGAGCTTATCCAAACAAATACCTATGTCCACACATACCTTTCCTAGTGACACCATGGCTATCCCAAGGGGAGAGTGCAAGGCTATAACACTAAGAAGTGGAAAGGTTGTGGAAGAAACAACCCCAAGTCAAAACCACCAAGAAGAAGAAATTGCAAAGGAACCTGAAATCAAGAAGGAAGAAAAGACCTCTGCACCATCCTCACCAAAGCAAGTTTTGAAGCCTTATGTGCCACAAGTACCCTATCCACAAAGGCTGAGGAAGGATGGGAAAGACAGCCAGTTCTCTAGATTCCTAGAAATCTTCAAGAAGCTCTAAATCAACATACCTTTTGCTGAGGCTCTAGAACAAATGCCATTCTATGCCAAATTTTTAAAGGAGCTCATGACAAGGAAGAGGAATTGGGGGGAGAAAGAGACTGTAGTGCTCACTGAGGAGTGTAGTGCCATAATACAAAAGAAGCTTTCCCAAAAGTTGAAAGATCCTGGGAGCTTCTAAATCCCCTGTATCATTGGGGATATGAACATTGAGAAGGCATTATGTGATCTCGGAGCAAGCATAAACCTCATGTCTTTGGCCATGATGAAAAAATGAGAATAGAGGAAGCCAAGCCAACAAGGATGGCACTCCAATTGGCTGATAGAACGTTTAAATTCCCCCATGGTGTGGTGGAAGATCTATTGGTGAAAGTAAGAGAATTCATCTTCCCAGCTGATTTTGTTGTGCTTGACATGGAGGAAGAAGCCAACACATCAATCATCCTAGGAAGGCCATTCCTAGCCACTACTGGAGCTATAATTGATGTTCAAAAAGGGGAGCTAGTCTTGAGATTACATGAAGAGAAGATGGTTTTCAATGTCTTCAAGGCAATGAGCTACCCCAAGGAAGCCATTAGTGAATGCATGATGGTGGATACCATTGAAACCTTGGTTCAAGGAGTCCTAGAAGAAGAACAATGTGAAGAAACCCAATAGCAAGATCAACAAGTCTCATGTCGTGAGCTACCACTGGAGGCTATGGACAATTCAATCATGATGGATAATCCAAGCAAGATGGGATTGGAGGCACCAAAGTTGGAACTAAAGATTCTACCTCCAAGTTTCAAATATGCTTACTTGGTTGATAACAACACATACCAAGTAATCATTAACTCAAACCTGAATGAGGAACAAGAAGAGGAGTTCATCCAAGTGCTAAAACAACATAAGGATGCTATAGGTTGGACACTTACGGATCTAAAGGGAATCAATCCTTCAATGTGAATGCACAAGATCCTACTTGAGGAAGGTGCAAATCCCTCAAGACAGCAATAGAGAAGTCTGAACCCAACAATGAATGAGGTAGTCCAGAAGGAGGTGTTGAAACTATGGCAAGCCGGGGTGATTTACCCTATCTCAGACAGTCCTTGGGTAAGCCCTGTGCAAGTAGTCCCCAAGAAAGAAGGGTTCACTGTTGTGCCAAATGAGAAGAATGAATTGATACCAACAAGAACAGTGACTGGCTGACGCATGTACATTGATTATCGGAAGCTCAATGAAGCCACCAGGAAGGATCACTTCCCCCTACCTTTCATGGACCAAATGCTAGAAAGACTTGCAGGACATGAATATTACTGCTTCCTGGATGGTTACTCTGGCTATAACCAAATAGTTGTAGACCCTAAAGCCCAGGAGAAAAGTTCATTTACTTGTCTCTATGGAGTTTTTGCTTATAGGAGAATGCCCTTTGGATTGTGCAATGCACCTACAACATTTCAAAGGTGCATGCTCTCCATCTTTTCAGACATGATTGAGAAGTTCATAGAAGTGTGTTATGGATGACTTCTCTGTGTTTGGGGATTCATATTCTGATTGCCTACATCATCTTGCCATGATGCTAAAGAGATGCCAAGAAACCATCCTGGTTTTAAACTGGGAGAAGTGCCACTTTATGGTAACTGAAGGGGTGGTTCTTGGTCAAAATATCTCTAAAAAATGCATAAAGGTAGACAAGGCAAAGATGGAAGTGATTGAAAAGTTGCCTCCACCTTGCAATGTCAAGGCAATTAGAAGCTTTTTGGGACATGCTGGTTTCTATAGGAGGTTTATAAAAGATTTTTCAAAGATTGCAAAACCCCTTAGCAACCTACTTGTCTCAAATACCGCCTTTATCTTTGATAGAGAGTGTATGTTAGCCTTTGATGAACTTAAAAATAGACTTTCCTCTATACCTATTATAGCACCACCTAGCTGGGATTTACCCTTTGAATTGATGTGTGACGCATCTGATTTCGCTGTTGATGCTATTCTAGGGCAAAGGAAAGACAAGCTAGTGCATGTTATTACTATGCTAGCAAAGTCCTCAATGAGAATCAAAAGAACTACACCACTACAGAGAAGGAACTCTTAGCCAGAGCCTTTGTTTTTGATAATTTTCGATCATATCTTATTGGCTCAAAAGTTACTGTTTTCATTGAGCATGCAGCCCTCAAATATCTATTGACCAAGCAAGAATCCAAGCCTAGGTTGATAAGGGGGGTCTTGCTACTTCAAGAATTCAACATAGAGATAAAAGATAGAAGTGGGGAAGAGAACAAGGTGGCTAACCATCTCTCAATAATTCCACACAAAGAAGATGAAGCACAACTTGAAGTGAATGAAAGCTTCCTTGATGAGCAGTTGATGATGATTCAAGAAAGCCGGTATAGTATAATGCGGTGGTTTGATAAGGAATAGCTATAGTCAGTGGATCATGGGGTTTTCAAAGAGGCTAGGGTACTGTTCGGCATACATGGCTAAGTTATAGGGAGTGTATATGGGTCTAAAAATGGCCTTGACTCTGGGATTCAGGAGTGTATGGCTAGAAAGTGACTCAAAGACAGTGATCGAGAAGATAAATAAGAATAGAGTAAATTTGGGAACATGCTAAACTCTCTATAACAAGATTCAAAACTTTATTTCCAGTGACTGGCAAGTCAACATAATCCATGCTTATAGGGAAGCAAACTTTTGCATGGATTAGTTGGCTAAGAATAGTGCTACTCAGGACCAAGATGTACAATACTAGAACTACCCCTAGTGAAGATGAATTACCTTTTATTTGATGATGTTGTATGGTTTCTGTTCCGAGGGTTACCTGAAACGTGTAGCTCGGTCGTCTTGGAGAGGCCCGAGGTGGGGGTCAGGGACCCGAACTTGATATGTGGAGTGGTTGGTGGTTGTACCTGCAATGACACTCCGATGCTTAAGTTAGCATGGGTTCAAGCAGATATGTGTAGAATGTGGAATGTGTGTCATACCTGGGTGCTCCAGTGTATTTATAGTAGTTGGCCGTGATCTTCCCTGGATAAGATATTCTTATCTTATCTTATCTTTTGGGAGTTTTATCTCTATCTTTGTGGAACCGCCTTTCCTAGGCCTTTTCAGCCTTTAGATTTTGGGCTGCGTTCCTTTTGATGGGCCTTCTTAGCTTTATTGTCCGAGGTCCGACCTCAGGCGTGGGCCTTGGGACGAGGTCGGACCTTTCATGGATTTCGCTGAGTTGGAGGAGCCCGGTCAAGGTATGAACAGTGCCCCTGCCCGAGTTCGTCCTTTTTGGGAGGTCGAGCTCGGGCATAGTAGTTTTTCAAAATTTCAAAAATGGCCGTTCCTGCATTTATTGCATTTTACCGTTTCTCCTCGATTTCCGTTCGGGCTCTGTGAAGGCATTATTTATTTGCTCCCTTCCTTTTTCTTCGTTTATTCTGTTCCCTTCCTGTTTTTTCTGAGTTTTCGCCATCTTCTTTTTCGAGCACCGCTTCTTCTTTCTCTTTGTTTCTTCTTCCCAGAATCTTTCCGTGCGTTTTTCCGGGGTTTCCTCTGCGCCGCCGTTCCGTTCTCCTTGCTTCGGAGCTCGTCGTCCTCGTTTCTTTCTTCTAGGTTTGTTCCCATCTCTTTTCTTGTGCACATATGCTTCTGTTTCTTTTGTGTGGCTCTTTGTTTGTTTCTTTTTCCCTATGCCTGGGTTGCCCCGAAAAGAGGCGCCGCCATTGCTTGTTTGTTTGTATATGGGGGGGCCTTTGTCGTTTGTACATGGGGGGGGCTCTTTTTTTGTTCTCTGGTATTTTGCTCCGGGTTGCTGTATTTTTGTCTTTAAAAGATCTTTGTTTCTTGTTTTGCTGAATGGGTTTTCGCTGTCTTCTTCTATGTGATTTTTGCTTGCTATTGTATTCTTCTTTGTAGGCAAGAATTTTATGTCTCGAAAGGTTCTTCAAGCGATGTCGACCAAGATTCCAAGTGGTCTTGGTTGGGTAGATCCTGTTCCTCTAAGAGTCCCTTCTGTGGTAGATTTTGAGTATTTAGCTAGGTTTCGTAGGCAATGTAGCATATGTGAAGATAGAGAGTCCGAGAGGGATTATGAACTAGTAGCCCCGGATTCCGAGGAGAGAGTTTGCTTCCCGCCCTTAGATAGTTCCGAGAAGCTCTTCTTTTACGCTTTTGATTGTTTTTTCTCTAAGCTGAGTGTCCGACTTCCTTTTACCGACCTGGAGTCCGAGGTGTTATGGTCTTGTAACCTTGCCCCTACCCAGCTCCATCCAAATTCTTGGGCATTTTTAAAGCTATTTCAACTTTTGTGTCAGTTTTTGGGCGTTGCTCC
>NC_029776.3:59146722-59148468 GCF_000817695.3 Arachis duranensis | reverse complement strand
CGGGTCCTCCTCCCAAGAAGCAGAAGACCTCTCAAGAGCTTGCGGGTTTTAATGATAAGGATTTCGATGCTCTTGGTTGGATTGAACAGCATATCCTTCCTCAGACCTTTATTTCTACTGATGATTTGTCTATGGAGCATCATTTTCAGTATATGGCGCGGAGCTGTGTCCGGATGGCTAGTCTCCATGCCGCTATTGCCCGGGAGTTCAAGAAATCCCCCCTTGGGGTGACCAGCTCCCGACTTGAGAAGGCTCAGTCTGAGTTTGAGAGGATTAGTCAACTGAAGGCTGCCATGATTACTGAGTTGGAGGCCTCTTTGGAGAAAGAGAAAACTAAAGCTACCGCGGCTGTGGCGGCAGCGAAGACATCTGAGGAGATGGCGAAGGCGGCGACGGAGAATTATACTCGGATATATGCCGAGCTTGTGGAGACAAAGGAGAAGTTGCAATCTGCTCAGGATGGTTTTTACGAGCTAGAAGGTCATGTGGCCAAGGGTATGGATGCTATGTTTGAAAATTTGAAGGCTCAGGTCCGGGTTCTTGCTCCCGACCTGGATCTGAGTTTATTCAGTACGGACAACGTTGTTGTGGAGGGAAAGATAGTTCCTGCTCCTACCGAGGATGAGGTCCCGATGTCCGACCCCAAAGTTCCGGTTGAGAACCCGACTTCTCCTTTAGTCGGGGATAGATCTGGTGTGGAGATTTCAAACCGGGATGACGTTGCTGTTGATGCGGTCCCGATATCTATGTTTCCTCCACAGCCTTCTGTTGATGTGGAGTCTGGAAAGGACCTTGATCCTCTGTAATCTTTTATTTTTGGTGTTTTGCCCGACCTGTGGGCTCTTTTGTTTTTGGATGGTTTCTGTGAACACTTTGGACACCTTTTTGCTTTTTAGCTACTTGTAGTAACTTTTTAGCTTATTTATGCGGTGTTTTTGTTCGCGTTTTGGCTTTTTGTTCCGCTTTTATGCTTTTTAGTTGTTTTTGGATAACAACTTTTTAGCTAGCGCTTGGAACTTTTGCTGTACCCTTTCTTTTGATTTCGTTTTTTCGCTTGTACCTTTTAGTTGTATAGCAACTTTTTAGTAAGCGTTTTCGAAATCTTCGTTTTCGTTTTTTCGCTTGTACTTTTTAGTTGTATAGCAACTTTCTAGTAAGCGTTTTCGAAATCTTTGTTTTCGCCGTTTTAAGGCTTCTTTCTTTGGATCCGGGCTCTTTCTCGGACTTCGGGCGTTTCGAGTACCTCCTTTTGTTGGGTCCGACCTTGTTGTTGGTCGGCCTTTTTAAGTTATTTTTGTAATCTCTTTTTATTTGGCTTTTCGAGCCGTTTCAGAGTTACTTTATAACTTCTCACATTAATTTGAACCTCGTCGCTTTATCTTTGCCGACCTTGTGTGGTCTCTTGGCAAATGATTTTTTGCGTTTTGCCGAGCATAAATTAATGCGCCTTGGCGGGGTACTTTCTAGGATTTGTTTCATCATGAGGAAAAAATAGAAAAATTTGATTAGTATTAAAAAAGAAAGAATATTTACAGAGTGTTTACCCTTGACTAGGTCGGGTGTCTTACTTAACCGGGTGTCTCATTAAAAAACCCTTGTAGGGAAAAAGAGTACACCTCGGGTTAAGTTTTTCTAGCTGTAGTACCGTCTTAGATTACAGGCGTGCCAGGCCCTGGGCAGCTCATTGCCTTCTAGGTCGGATACTTTGTAATAGCCTGTCCCTAAGACTTCTGTTACCTTGTAGGG
>NC_029776.3:59145417-59146419 GCF_000817695.3 Arachis duranensis | reverse complement strand
TTGGCTTGTGGGTGCTCGACCGATGTGAATTGCTGTTTGATTTTTAGTTCGGCCACCAAGTTCTGAAAACTTGTGTCCGTGAACTGTGTTCCATTGTCTGTTGTGATGGAGTAGGGGACTCCGAACCTTGTGACAATGTTTTTGTATAGGAATTTGCGGCTTTTCTGAGCCGTAATGGTGGCTAAGGGTTCAGCTTCGATCCACTTTGTGAAGTAGTCGACCCCTACTATGAGGTATTTGACTTGCCCCGGTCCTTGGGGGAACGGGCCGAGTAGGTCAAGTCCCCATTTTGCGAAGGGCCATGGCGCAGTGATGCTGATGAGGTCTTCGGGCGGTGCCTTGTGAAAATTGGCGTGTTTTTGGCAGGGGGGCATATTTTCACAAACTCCGCTGCGTCTCTTTGTAAGGTCGGCCAGTAGAACCCGGCTCTGACTACTTTTTTGGATAGTGCCCGAGCTCCGAGATGGTTCCCACACACACCTCCGTGGACTTCCTCCAGGACGCTCTTTGTTTCTGAGGTCGGAACGCACCTAAGGAGGGGGTTTGAGAATCCTCTTCTGTATAACACGTCATGGATTAGTGTATAATTCTGGGCGTCCTTTGCAAGCCTTTTAGCTTCTTTTCTTTCGGCGGGGAGAGTTCCCGACTTCAGGTAGTTGAGTATGGGGGGCATCCATCCTTGTTGTTGGTTGGATATATTTAGTATTTCTTCCTCTCTTAATACGGAGGGAGATTGTAAGGTTTCTTGGAGGAGACTTCTGTTGTTGCCTCCAGGCTTGGTGCTAGCAAGCTTTGAGAGGGCGTCTGCCCGGGCATTTTGCTCCCGAGGTATGTGCTGGATTTGTATTTCTGGGAAGTGGCGTAACTGTGCCTGTGTTTGGTCCAGGTATTTTTTCATAGTTGGGTCTTTGGCCTGGTAGCTTCCATTTACTTGTGATGTGACGACCTGGGAGTCACTGAAGATTGTGATTCTCTGGGCTCCGACCTCTTCGGCTAGCTTTA
>NC_029776.3:59140412-59142400 GCF_000817695.3 Arachis duranensis | reverse complement strand
GATTCCTTCCTAGAAGAGTCTCTTAACTGGGATGTTTCCTCCATGTTGATATATTTTTCTGCTCGCTCCTGCACCTTGTATAGGGAGGTCGGGTATCGTTTGGATAGGGATTGGCTAAACGGTCCCTCCTTTAGGCCGTTTGCTAGTCCCATGATGGCTGCTTCAGTGGGCAAGTGTTGTATGTCCAGGCAGGCTCTGTTGAATCGCTCCATGTACTCTCAGAGAGTTTCTTGGTTACCTTGTTTGATTCCGAGTAGACTGGGGGCATGTTTTGTCTTGTCCTTTTGAATAGAGAACCTTGTTAGGAATTTTTTGGTTAGGTCTTCGAAGCTGGTGATTGATCTTGGTGGCAGGTTGTCAAACCACTTCATGGCCGACTTGGTGAGAGTGGTGGGGAAGGCTTTGCATCGAATTGCGTCGGAGGCATCGACCAGGTACATTCTGCTTCTGAAGTTGCTGAGGTGAAATTACTCCCAAGAACCAGTTCAATACTTACCATCTCCACATTTCCTCCAAGAAGAACCACTTCTCTATCATGAACTCTTCCTTCAAAATAATGAACCCTCCTGTTCCGAGGGTTACCTGAAACGTGTAGCTCGGTCGTCTTGGAGAGGCCCGAGGTGGGGGTCAGGGACCCGAACTTGATATGTGGAGTGGTTGGTGGTTGTACCTGCAATGACACTCCGATGCTTAAGTTAGCATGGGTTCAAGCAGATATGTGTAGAATGTGGAATGTGTGTCATACCTGGGTGCTCCAGTGTATTTATAGTAGTTGGCCGTGATCTTCCCTGGATAAGATATTCTTATCTTATCTTATCTTTTGGGAGTTTTATCTCTATCTTTGTGGAACCGCCTTTCCTAGGCCTTTTCGGCCTTTAGATTTTGGGCTGCGTTCCTTTTGATGGGCCTTCTTAGCTTTATTGTCCGAGGTCCGACCTCAGGCGTGGGCCTTGGGACGAGGTCGGACCTTTCATGGATTTCGCCGAGTTGGAGGAGCCCGGTCAAGGTATGAACAGTTTCTATACCCAGACTCTTTAGTTAATCTTTCTTTTGGTGTGCTTGGGCCTTTAGCCCCTTTTGTTAAACAAAAAAAAAAAGAAATTCAGTATGTTAATAAAAAGATAATATTTTTTGGTTGGGCCTAATAAAATCTTTGCGCAAATGTCAAGTGTTAATCCTAATAATTTAAATATAAGAGAAATACTAAGGGGACATCTTGTTTTTGGCCATCACTTAACTATCAACTTAATTTTTTAGTCTAATTATCTAACAACATACTTTATCTCATACTTTTAAATATTGATGGTTAATTGATGGTCAAAAAATAATAAATTTTGATTGCCCTCTAGCATTTCTTTAAATATAAACCTTCCTCCCATATCATTAGCAGTCGTATAAAGAATAATAAAATGTGAAGCCTTAAAGACTACAACGGTTTAATCTTCTCTCTCTTATCACTTTTTCATAACTGAAGTAAAGAAAATGAGAAGCAAATTGGAGAACGATGATGATGATATCATTTGAGAGGAGGAAGGAATGAGACAGTGTTGGTGACAAACAAGTTAGAGAAAGAAAGAAGTTGACAAAATGAATTTAGAAAGCCGATTATGAGAGATTTCAGATGAACCGAATCTGTGATTTAAGGACATAAAAACTAAATGCAATTTGGAGCAAACTTTTAAAACCACCTAGTCTTTGGTTCAGTTTGAGTGAACGATTTTTGTAACACCCTAACAATCAAAATGTCACGCTTTCGGCTGAGCCACTTTGATAGCTCGAGTATTACGACGACTCTTAAAATATTTAATACTAAAATATGAGCCTGTTTAAAATATAAACCATATTTTTTATAAAACATACATCCATACTTACATTACAAATTACAATACTCACAAAGAATACATATATATATATATATACATATTTTTAATTTATAAGTATTTCATATCAATTTCCTATCCCTCTTACAAAACTTGTAAAACTAAAAG
>NC_029776.3:59139188-59140319 GCF_000817695.3 Arachis duranensis | reverse complement strand
CATATTCTGAAAAGGAATAAACCTATAGGGGAGTAAGAACATCGTCCTCGCTGGTTCTCACTATGGGGTTAGAGAATTATTATAATAGGATACATGAAAATAAAACACAGGTTCATTAAGTCTATACTAAACTAGTTTAGTTTTTCATACTTTTCTAAAACAAAATATGAACTAAACATGGCTTTCGCCCCATCTCATAATCAATCATGGTCCTAGGCCCAAACAATTCAACCAACAGTCAATCCACTACAATCCAACCAATTTTTAATCACAAACACAACTAATAAGGTTCAAACACAATCAAGCAGTTACATCAAGTAGAGCAATTAGTAATTAAATATAATTATTCAGATAAGAAACCAAATTACAATATGCACAACCAAACCCAATGGCTGATGAGTCTTATCTGTCGATTATCAAGCCAACCCGACAAGTCCAGCTGCTAAACCCAGGACCGTCCCCCGTCGCGCATCCCCATGAATCTATGCATAGCTTTTTCTCTTCTCATTCTTAATTCACACATATATATGTAAAACTTTACTCAATGGGGGGTTAACCTTTCCCGGAATTTATAAGTGCCTAGTCACCCTTACGATGTAGGGTCAACAGAGTATCGAGTCTCAACCTGGAATACGTGGTGACAAGCCACAGTACTTTACCCAGGGAAACTCGTATCTCAGATAAAAGAAGTGCAAAAGCCATATATTCAATCGTAATCATTCATTCATCATCATTTCTGCAATTCATTAACAATTCATACCAAGTCAAATCATCATTCCTGCCATATATCACTTTTTCATCAAATCACTTTACTTTAAAACCAAACTCAGACTCATCTCTGTCTCAAAATTCAAAATTTTCATATCTCAAATTATTTCAAACTCATAATCCACTTTTTTCTCAAAATCAATTCTCATTGAAAAGACTCAAATCCTTTAGTTTTAAATCATCCGTTCAATTATTTTAAAGCTGAATTATTGGTGGACGAAATTGTGATCACATCAATGTAGTATTCTTTGTTGTTGTATGGAATCATTATAATGGCTCTTTGCTATGTGTGGACACAACTCCGTTCAACTAACCAGCAAGTGTACTAGGTCGTCCAAGTAATAAACCTTACGTGAGTAAGGG
>NC_029776.3:59137688-59139116 GCF_000817695.3 Arachis duranensis | reverse complement strand
ACCTTGTAAATCTCAGTTAGGCAGATTAAATAGTTTATGATGAGTTTGAAAATTAATAATAAAAAGAAAATAAAATAGGATAGAAATACTTATGTAGATGAATAGTGGGAATTTCAGATAGGCATGTGGAGGTGCTGTGCTCCTCTTGAATCTCTACTTTCTTATTACATTCATCCAATTTCTTCTTACTCCTTTCCATGACAAGCTGTATGTAGGGCATCACCATCGTCAATGGCTACTTTTCATCCTCTCGGGAAAATGGTCCTATGCGTTGTCACCGCATGGCTAATTGTCTGGAGGCATCACCCTTGACAATGGCTACATCCCATCCTCTCAGTGAAAATGGTCCAAATGCTCTGTCACAGCACGGCTAATCATCTGTCGGTTCTCAATCAGGTTGGAATAGAATCTATTGATTCTTTTGGGTCTGTCACTAACGCCCAGCCTTCAGGAGTTTAAAGCTCGTCACAGTCATTCAATACCGGAATCTTACTCGGAATACCACAGACAAGGTTAGACTTTCCAGATTCCCGGAATCCTACTCGGAATACCACAGACAAGGTTAGACTTTCCGGATTCCCATGAATTCCGCCATCTATCTAGCTTATACCACGAAGATTCTATTGGGGAATCTAAGAGATATGCGCCCGGCCTAAGGTAGAGCGGAAGTGGTTGTCAGTCACGCGCGTTCATAGGTGAGAATGATGATGAGTGTCACGGATCATCACATTCATCAAGATGAAGTGCAACGTATATCTTGGAATAAGAATAAAAGAGAATTGAATAGAAGATAATAGTAATTGTATTGAAACTTGAGGTAGAGCAGAGCTCCACACCCTTAATCTATGGTGTGTAGAAACTCCACCGTTGAAAATACATAAGTGAAAGGTTCAGGCATGGCCGAATGGCCAGCCCCCTAAAACGTGATCAATAGCCTCCTAAGATAAAGAATAAAACAAAACTGAGACCAAAGATGAAACGTGGTCAAAAGACGTCGTCTAATACACTAGTAAAAAGTCTTATTTATACTAAACTAGCTACTAGGGTTTACATGAGTAAGTAATTGATGCATAAATCCACTTCCGGGGCCCACTTGGTGTATGCTTGGGCTGAGCTTGATCTATCCACGAGCTGAGGCTTTTCTTGGAGTTGAATGCCAAGTTGTAACGTGTTTTGGGCGTTCAACTCCGGGTCGTGACGTGTTTCTGGCGTTTAACTCCAGACAGCAGCATGTAATTGGCGTTTAGCGCCACTTTACGTCGTCAATTCCCGAATAAAGTATGGACTATTATATATTGCTGGAAGGCTCTAGATGTCTACATTCCAACGCCGTTTAGAGCGCGCCATTTGGAGTTCTGTAGCTCTAGAAAATCTATTTTGAGTGCAGGGAGGTCAGATTCCAACAGCATCAGCAGTCCTTTTGTCAGC
>NC_029776.3:59136943-59137327 GCF_000817695.3 Arachis duranensis | reverse complement strand
GCCAAGTTGTAACGTGTTTTGGGCGTTCAACTCCGGGTCGTGACGTGTTTCTGGCGTTTTACTCCAGACAGCAGCATGGAACTGGCGTTGAGTGCCAGTTTACGTCATCAATTCCCGAATAAAGTATGGACTATTATATATTTCTGGAAATCTCTAGATGTCCACTTTTCAACGCCGTTGAGAGCGTGCCATTTGGAGTTCTGTAGCTCTAGAAAATCTATTTTGAGTGCAGGGAGGTCAGATTCCAACAGCATCAGCAGTCCTTTTGCCAGCCTTTTTCTCAGAGTTTTGCTCAGGTCCCTTAATTTCAGCCAGAAATTACCTGAAATCACAGAAAAACACACAAACACATAGTAAAGTCCAGAAATGTGAATTTAACATAAA
>NC_029776.3:59136428-59136821 GCF_000817695.3 Arachis duranensis | reverse complement strand
AAAAGCGTATAAATTATCCGCTCATCACAACACCAAACTTAAATTGTTGCTTGTCCCCAAGCAACTGAAAATCAAATTGGATAAAAGAAGAGAATATACTATAAATTCCAGAATATCAATGAATATTAATTATAACTAGATGAGCGGGACTTGTAGCTTTTTGCTTCTGAACAGTTTTGGCATCTCACTTTTTCCCTTGAAGTTTAAAATGATTGGCTTCTCTAGGAACTTAGAATTTCGGATAGTGTTATTGATTCTCCTAGTTAAGTATGTTGATTCTTGAACACAGCTACTTATGAGTCTTGGCCGTGGCCCTAAGCACTTTGTTTTCCAGTGTTACCACCGGATACATAAATGCCACAGACACATGACTGGGTGAACCTTTTCAGATTG
>NC_029776.3:59134822-59136220 GCF_000817695.3 Arachis duranensis | reverse complement strand
ATTTTATTTCCTTGGGCCCTCCTATCCATTGATGCTCAAAGCCTTGGATCCTTTTTACCCTTGCCTTTTGGTTTTAAGGGCTATTGGCTTTTTCTGCTTGCTTTTTCTTTTTCTTTCTATTTTTTTTGCCATTTTTTCTTTTCTTTTTTTTTTCTTCGCAAGCTTTTTGTTTTCACTGCTTTTTCTTGCTTCAAGAATCAATTTCATGATTTTTCAGATCATCAATAACATTTCTCTTTGTTCATCATTCTTTCAAGAGCCAACAATTTTAACATTCATAAACAACAAGATCAAATGTATGCACTGTTCAAGCATTCATTCAGAAAACAAAAAGTATTGTCACTACATCAATATAATTAAACTAAATTCATGGATAAATTCGAAATTCATGTACTTCTTGTTCTTTTGAATTAAAACATTTTTCTTTTAAGAAAGGTGAAGGATTAAATGGAATTATTCATAACTTTAAGGCATAGTTACTAACTACTAATGATCATGAAGTAGAGACATAAAACATAGATAAACATACAAGATAAAAACCGAAAAGCAGAAAGAAATAAGAACAAGGAATGAATCCACCTTAGTGGCGTCTTCTTCTTGAAGGACCAACAATGTCCTTAAGCTCTTCTATGTCCCTTCCTTGCCTTTGTTGCTCCTACCTCATTGCTCTTTGATCTTCTCTTATTTCATGGAGAATGATGGAGTGCTCATGATGTTCCACCCTTAATTGTTCCACATTGTGGCTCAAATCTTCTAAGGAAGTGTTGAGTTGTTCCCAATAGTTGTTGGGAGGAAAGTGCATCCCTTGAGGCATCTCAGGGATTTCTTGATGATGAGCTTCCTCATGCATATCTTGAGAACCGTGAAGGGTCTCTCTTGGTTGCTCCATCCTCTTCTTGGTGATGGGCTTATCCTCTTCAATGGAGATGTCTCCTTCTATGATAACTCCAGCTGAGTAACATAGATGGCAAATAAGGTGAGGAAAAGCTAGCCTTGCCATGGTAGAGGGCTTTTCGGCTATTTTGTAGAATTCATTGGAGATGACTTCATGAACTTCTACTTCCTCTCCAATCATGATGCTATGAATCATGATGGCCCGATCCGCAGTAACTTCAGATCGGTTGCTAGTGGGAATGATGGAGCGTTGAATGAACTCCAGCCATCCTCTAGCCACAGGCTTGAGGTCCAGTCTTCTTAGTTGAACTGGCTTGCCTTTGGAGTCTCTTTTCCATTGAGCTCCTTCGACACATATGTCCATTAGGACTTGGTCCAACCTTTGATTAAAGTTGACCCTTCTAGTGTAGGGGCGTTCATCTCCTTTGGATTCGGGTTCATACTTTGATCATGGTTCCTAGTGATCCATGCATTGGCATAGAACTCTTGAACCATTAAGATTCC
>NC_029776.3:59134163-59134667 GCF_000817695.3 Arachis duranensis | reverse complement strand
TTCTTTGCCACAACATCATAGAAGTGGTCTTGATGGCTTTTGGAGATGAATCTTTCCATCTCCCATGACTCGGAGGTGGAAGCTTTTGTCTTCCCTTTTCCTTTTCTAGAGGATTCTCCGGCCTTGGGTGCCATCAATGGTTATGGAAAAACAAAAAGCTTATGCTTTTACTACACCAAACTTAAAATATTGCTCGCCCTCGAGCAAGAGAAGAAAGAAGAGAAGAAGAAGAAGAAGAAAATATTGAGGAGAAGGTGGAGTGTGGGTTTCGGCCAAGGTATAGAAGAGGGGGTTGTGTTGTGTGAAAAGGAAGTGGAATGGGGGGGTTTATATAGGAAAATGGGAGAGGGTAGGTTCGGCCATTTAGGGTGGGTTTGGATGGAAAAGTGTTTTTGAATTTTGAAGGTAGGTGGGGTTTTTGGGGAAGAGTGGATGGATATGAGTGGTGAAGGGGGTGATTGGGAAGAGAGATTGAAGTTGATGGGAAGTGTGACATGGGAAAGA
>NC_029776.3:59128734-59134089 GCF_000817695.3 Arachis duranensis | reverse complement strand
GAGAGATTGAAGTTGTTGGGAAGAGGGGAGAATATGTTAGGTGGGGATCTTGTGGGGTCCACAGATCCTGAGGTGTCAAGGAATTACATCCCTGCACCAAATAGGCATGTAAAATGCCTTTGCATACCATTCTGGCGTTTAAACGCCGAGGTGATGCACGTTCTGGGCGTTCAACGCCCATGTAAAGCATGTTATGGGCGTTCAACGCCCATATGTAGCATGTTTCTGGCGTTGAACGCCAGTTTCATGCTTGTTACTGGCGTTCAGCGCCAGCTTTTCTCAAGGCACATTCCTGGCGTTCAAACGCCAGAATGTTGCTTGTTTCTGGCGTTCAGCGCCAGATTCATGCTCTGTTCTGGCGTTGAACGCCAGCCAGATGCTCCTTACTGGCGTTGAACGCCAGTTTGCCTTTCCTCTAGGGTGTGATTTTTCTTCTGCTGTTTTTGATTCTGTTTTTAATTTTTATATTTTTTTCGTTACTCCTCATGATCATGTACCTAATAAAACACAAAATAAAAATAAAATAAAATAAAATAAAAATTAGACAAATAAAATTGGGTTGCCTCCCAACAAGCGCTTCTTTAATGTCAATAGCTTGACATTGTGCTCTCATGGTGCCACAAAGGTGATCAGGTCAATGTTGTATAGTCCCAACACCAAACTTAGAGTTTGGATATGGGGTCTTAACACCAAACTTAGTGGTTGGTTGTGGCCTCCCAACATCAAACTTAGAGTTTGACTGTGGGGGCTCTTCATGACTCTGAACTGAGAGAAGCTCTTCATGCTTACTCTCCTTTATCACAGAGGGATGGCCATGTGCCTTAAAGACAAGGTAGTCCCCATTCAATTGAAGGACTAATTCACCTCTGTTGACATCTATCACAGCTCCTGCTGTGGCTAGGAAAGGTCTTCCAAGGATGATACACTCATCCTCTTCCTTCCTAGTGTCTAAGATTATGAAATCAGCAGGGATGTAAAGGCCTTCAACCTTCACTAACACGTCCTCTACTATTTCATAAGCTTGTCTCAATGACTTGTCTGCCAATTGTAATGAGAACAAGGCAGGTTGTACCTCAATGATCCCCAGCTTCTCCATTACAGAGAGTGGCATAAGATTTATCCCTCACCCCAGATCACATAGAGCTTTTTCAAAGGTCAATGTGCCTATGGTGCAAGGTATTAAGAATTTGCCAGGATCTTGTTTCTTTTGAGGTAAAATTTGTTGAATTCAGGTATCTAGTTCACTAATGAGCAAGGGAGGTTCACTTTCCCAAGTCTCAGTACCAAACAACTTGGCATTTAGCTTTATGATAGCTCCTAAATATTGAGCAACTTGCTCTCCAGTCACATCTTCATCTTCTTCAGAGGAAGAATAGTCTTCAGAGCTCATGAATGGCAGAAGGAGATTTAATGGAATCTCTATGGTCTCTATTTGAGCCTCAGATTCCTTTGGATCCTTAATAGGAAACTCCTTCTTGCTTGAGGGACGTCCCAGGAGGTCTTCCTTACTAGGATTTTCGTCCTCCTCCTCCCTTGTGTATTCGGCCACATTGATCACATCAATGGCCTTGCACTCTCCTTTTGGATTCTCTTCTGTATTACTTAGGAGAATACTGGGAGGAGTTTCAATGACTTTCTTACTTAGCTGGCTCACTTGTGCCTCCAAATTTCTGATGGAGGATCTTGTTTCACTCATGAAACTGAAAGTGACCTTTGATAGATCAGAGACTAAATTGGATAAATTAGAAGTGTTTTGTTCAGAATTCTCTGTCTGTTGCTGAGAAGATGATGGAAAAGGATTGCTATTGCTCAGCCTATTGCGTCCACCATTGTTAAAGCCTTGTTGAGGCTTTTGTTGATCCTTCCATGAGAAATTTGGATGATTTCTCCATGATGAATTATAGGTGTTTCCATAAGGTTCACCCATGTAATTTACCTCTGCTATTGCAGGGTTCTCAGGATCATAAGCTTCTTCAGAAGCTGCCTCTTTAGTAATGTTGGATGCATTTTGCCATCCATTCAGACTTTGAGAGATCATGTTAACTTGCTGAGTCAACACTTTGTTCTGAGCCAATATGGCATTCAGAGCATCAATTTCAAGAACTCCCTTCCTCTGAGGCGTCCCATTATTCACAGAATTCCTCTCAGAAGTATACATGAATTGGTTATTTGCAATCATGTCAATTAGTTCTTGAGCTTCTGCAGGCATTTTCTTTAGGTAAATGGATCCACCTGCAGAATGGTCCAATGACATTTTTGAAAATTCAAATAGACCATAACAAAATATATCTAATATGGTCCATTCTGAAAACATGTCAGATGGACACCTTTTGGTCAACTGCTTGTATCTTTCCCAAGCTTCATAGAAGGATTCACCATCTTTTTGTTTGAAGGTCTGAACATCCACTCTAAGCTTGCTCAGCTTTTGAGAAGAAATGAATTTATCCAAGAAAGCCGTGACCAGCTTATCCCATGAGTCCAGGCTATCCTTAGGTTGTGAATCCAACCATATTCTAGCTCTGTCTCTTACTGCAAAAGGGAAAAGCATGAGTCTGTAGACTTCAGGGTCTACTCCATTCGTCTTTACAGTCTCACAAATCTGCAAGAACTCAGTTAAAAACTGATAAGGATCTTCAGATGGAAGTCCATAGAACTTGCAGTTTTGTTGCATTAAGGCAACTAATTGAGGCTTAAGCTCAAAATTATTGGCTCCAATGGCAGGAATGGAGATGCTTCTTCCATCAAATTTGGACGTGGGCTTGGTAAAGTCACCAAGCATCCTTCTTGCATTATCATTATTGGGTTCGGCTGCCATCTCCTTCTCTTGTTCAAAATTTTCTGAAATGTTACTTCTGGATTGTTGTAATTTAGCTTCTCTTAGTTTCCTCTTCAGAGTCCTTTCAGGTTCTGGATCAGCTTCAACAAGAGTGTCTATTTACTTGTTCCTGCTCATATGAAAGAGAAGAAACCAAGAAAAGAAAGAGGAATCCTCTATGTCACAGTATAGAGATTCCTTTATGTTAGTAGAAAAAGAAGGGGATAGAAGAGAGAAAAGTGAAGAATCCAAACACAAGGGATAGATTGGGTTCGGATTTTTAGATGAGAAGAGGTGAAGAGAAGTGTTAGTAAATAAATAATTAAATAGAATAAGAGAAAAGATAGAGAATTTCGAAAATAATTTTGAAAAAGTGGTTGGTGATTTTCGAAAATTAAAGATAAGATATGATTAAAATTAAAATTTAAAACAATTAAAAAGAATTTTTGAAAAAGAGAGAGGTATTTTCGAAAATTAGAGAGGGATAGGTAGTTAGTTGGTTTTGAAAAAGATAACAAACAAACAAGAAGTCAAATAGTTAGTTAAAACAAAAATATTAAAATTAAATTTGAAAAGATGAGAAGATAAGAAGTTAGATAAGATATTTTGAAATCAAATTTTGAAAAAGATAAAATTTTGAAAAAGATAAGATAAAAAGATAAGATTTTTAAGAAAAAGATATTTTGAAAAAGATTTAATTTTTTTAAAAATGACTTAACTAACAAGAAACTACAAGATAAGATTCTAGGATTTAAAGATTGAACCTTTCTTAACAAGAAAGTAACAAACTTTAAATTTTTGAACCAATCACATTAATTGTTAGCATATTTTCAAAAATATGATATAAAAATGAGGAAAAGGATTTTGAAAATAGTTTGAAAAAGAATTTAAAAAGATAAGTTTTTTTAAAATTGAAATTTTGACTTGACTTGTAAAAAACAACTAATTTTAAAAATTTTTGACCAAGTCAACCCAAAATTTCGAAAATTTGGAGAGAAAAAAGGAAAAGATATATTTTTGATTTTTTTTGAATTTTTAATTATGAGAGAGAAAAATAATTAAAATTAAAATGTCATAATTGTGTTTTTCTCTTTTCTTTTTGGATCAAAACAATGAATGCATGCAAGAACACTATGAATGTCAAGATGAACACCAAGAACACTTTAAAGATCATGATGAACATCAAGAACATATTTTTGAAAAATTTTTGATGCAAAGAAGACATGCAAGACACCAAACTTAGAAATCTTTAATGTATGGACTCTAACAAACTAAAAATGCATATGAAAAACAACAAACAACACAAAACAAGAAAACATCAAGATCAAACAAGAAGACTTGTCAAGAACAACTTGAAGATCATGAAGAACACTATGAATGCATGGAATTTTTGAAAATAATGCATAAATTTTAAAAACATGCAATTGACACCAAACTTAAAAATTGACTCAAGACTCAAACAAGAAACATAAAATATTTTTTATTTTTATGATTTTGTGATTTTTTTTGAATTATTATTAAAAATTTTTTTCGAAAATATTTTTGGAAAAACGAAAAAGAAAAGAAAATTTTGAAAAAGATTTTTTCAAAGTTTTTGAAAAGAAAATTTACCTAATCTAAGCAACAAGATGAACCGTCAGTTGTTCAAACTCAAACAATCCCCGGCAACGGCGCCAAAAACTTGGTGGACGAAATTGTGATCACATCAATGTAGTATTCTTTGTTGTTGTATGAAATCATTATTGTGGCTCTTGGCTATGTGTGGACACAACTCCGTTCAACTTAACCAGCAAGTGTACTGGGTCATCCAAGTAATACCTTACGTGAGTAAGGGTCGATCCCACAGAGATTGTTGGTATGAAGCAAGCTATGGTCACCTTGTAAATCTCAATTAGGCAGATTAAATAGTTTATGATGAGTTCGAAAATTAATAATAAACAGAAAATAAAATAGGATAGAAATACTTATGTAGATCAATAGTGGAAATTTCAGATAGGCATGTGGAGGTGCTGTGCTCCTCTTGAATCTCTACTTTCTTATTACATTCATCCAATTTCTTCTTACTCCTTTCCATGGCAAGCTGTATGTAGGGCATCACCATCGTCAATGGCTATTTTTCATCCTCTCGGGAAAATGGTCCTATGCGCTGTCACTGCATGGCTAATCGTCTGGAGGCATCACCCTTGACAATGGCTACATCCCATCCTCTCAGTGAAAATGGTCCAAATGCTCTGTCACAGCATGGCTAATCATCTATCGGTTCTCAATCAGGTTGGAATAGAATCCATTGATTCTTTTGCGTCTGTCACTAACGCCCAGCCTTCAGGAGTTTAAAGCTCGTCACGGTCATTCAATACCGGAATCTTACTCGGAATACCACAGACAAGGTTAGACTTTCCAGATTTTTGGAATCCTACTCGGAATACCACAGACAAGGTTAGACTTTCCGGATTCCCATGAATGCCGCCATCTATCTAGCTTATACCACGAAGACTCTGTTGGGGAATCTACGAGATATGCGCCCGGCCTAAGGTAGAACG
>NC_029776.3:59115371-59128701 GCF_000817695.3 Arachis duranensis | reverse complement strand
TAATAGTAATTGTATTGAAACTTGAGGTACAGTAGAGCTCCACACCCTTAATCTATGGTGTGTAGAAACTCAACCGTTGAAAATACATAAGTGAAAGGTTCAGGCATGGCCGAATGGCCAGCCCCCTAAAACATGATCAATAGCCTCCTAAGATAAAGAATAAAACAAAACTGAGACCAAAGATGAAACGTGGTCAAAAGACGTCTAATACACTAGTAAAAAGTCTTATTTATACTAAACTAACTACTAGGGTTTACATGAGTAAGTAATTGATGCATAAATCCACTTTCGGGGCCCACTTGGTGTATGCTTGGGCTGAGCTTGATCTATCCACGAGCTGAGGCTTTTCTTGGAGTTGAACGCCAAGTTGTAACGTGTTTTGGGCGTTCAACTCCGGGTCGTGACGTGTTTCTGGCGTTTAACTCCAGACAGCAGCATGTAATTGGCGTTGAGCGCCATTTATACGTTGTCAATTCCCGAATAAAGTAAGGACTATTATATATTTCTGGAAAGTTCTGGATGTCTACTTTCCAACACCATTGAGAGCGCACCATTTGGAGTTCTGTAGCTCCAGAAAATTCATTTTGAGTGCAGAGAGGTCAGATTCCAACAACATCAGCAGTCCTTTTGCCAGCCTTTTTCTCAGAGTTTTGCTCAGGTCCCTCAATTTGAGCCAGAAATTACCTGAAATCACAGAAAAACACACAAACACATAGTAAAGTCCAGAAATGTGAATTTAACATAAAAACTAATGAAAACATCCCTAAAAGTAGCTTGAACTTACTAAAAACTACCTAAAAACCATGCCAAAAAGCGTATAAATTATCCGCTCATCAATTATCAATCAACAACCTTGGCAAAGACCCAAGAATCTAGGGAAGAATAACCTACCTCATTTCTTAAATTTTTTTGAAATACTCGAAATCATAGTTACTTTAATTGAAATCAATGAAAATAAAGATTTAAAACCAAAACCAAGGCATGTAAGCCAAAAATTCCGAACCAATTTCAAAACCAAAATTATTTAAGCCCTAAAATCAATTTAATTTTATTCTTAAATTGGAAACCCTTCCAAGGCTCGGGATTGTTTAGTCTTGCAAAGTCAAAATTTGAAGAATACTTAAAAAGCAAAACGAATTTAATTAATCAAAGTTCAATTTCTTTTAAAAATCGCTAAAACTCCTCCAAAGGTATTTCTTTAACCAAACTTTAAAACAGAGGTCCTTTCTATTTCAATCAAATTTAAAACATAAAATTTCCTTAAACAGATTAAACTAGAAACACCTATTTCTTAATAAATCAAGAACCGAATAATAGAACCTCTCAAATCCAATCCTTTTCTAAATCATATTTTAAAATAGAAACTTAAATTTCATAAAAATTCAGCAGCATCTCCCCGAAAACTTGGACTTTGCCACCCTTTTCGGGTCCCAACCAAACCATTCCGTAACCTCCATGGGTTCAAAACCAAATCAGCTTAAAATTAGAAAAATTCTAAAAATTCATATCATTCTCTTGTCATGCCATCTTTTAGCCTTCTCCTTGTATATCTTAGCATTCTCATAAGCTTCCAATCTGAACTCATCTAACTCATGTAGTTGCAATAGCCTCTTCTCTTCTGCTGCTTGAGAATCAAGGTTGAGGAGCTTAGTGGCCCAGAAAGCTTTATGTTTAAGCTCTACAGGGAGATGGCAAGCTTTGCCATACACCAATTGGAAAGGAGATCTTCTAATAAGAGTTTTGAATGCTGTTCTATATGCTCAGAGGGCATCATCTAGCTTTCTGGCCCAATCATTTCTTGTGGTTCCCATGGTTTTCTCCAAAATCCTTTTCAGCTCTCTATTTGCAAGCGCAGCTTGGCCATTGGTCTGTGGGTGATAAGGTGTAGCTACCTTATGTATTACTCCATATTTGTGAAGTAGTTTCTCCATTTGTTTGTTACAAAAATGGCTACCACCATCACTGACAAGACCCTTAGGCACCTCATATCTAGTGAAAATGTGCTTCTTAAGTAATTGAAGAACAATTTGCGCATTACATGTAGTTGTTGCTATGGCCTCCACCCGCTTTGAGACATATTTTACTGCTACCAGTATGTATTTGAACGAGTATGATGGGGGAAAAGGGCCCAAGAAATCTATGCCCCAAAGATCAAATAGCTCTACTTCCAGAATGAAGTTTTGAGGCATTTCATTCATCCTTGTTAATCATCCAGCTCTTTGGCACTCATTGCATTAGTGAACAAACTCTCTAGCATCCTTGAATATGGTTGGCCAATAAAATCTACTTTGAAGCACTTTAGCAGCTGTTCTTTTTGGCCCAAAGTGTCCACCATAAGCTGAACTATGACAATGCCATAGTATATCTCTTATCTCATTTTCGGAGACACACCTTCTAATCATTCCATCTAGACACCTTCTGAACAACAATGGCTCATCCTATAGAAATTTTCTGGCTTCATTAAGTAACTTCTTTACTTGTTGCCTGGTGAATTCTTTGGGGATTTTCCTTCCCACCTTGTAGTTTGCTATGTCAGCAAACCAAGGTATTTGCTGGATTTGGTGGAGATGTTCATCAGGGAACTTCTCATTTACTGGTTGTGGTGCACCCTGACTAATTTCCTGTGGCAGTCTTGATAAGTGGTCTGCAACCTGATTCTCACTCCCTTTTCTATCTTTCACTTTAATATCAAATTCTTGTAGCAGCAGCACCCATTTGATAAGTCTTGGCTTGGCATCCTATTTAGACATGAGATACTTAAGAACAGCATGATCAGTATACACTACAACTTTTGAACCAATCAAGTATTGTCTAAATTTATCAAATACATATACAATGGCCAAGAGCTCTTTCTTTGTGGTGGTATAATTTTTCTGGGCCTCATTCAACACTTTGCTTGCATAATATATAACATGATGCAGCTTATCTTTTTTTGTCCCAATACAGCACCAATGGCAAAATCACTTGCATCACACATGAGTTCAAAAGGCAATTCCCAATTTGGGGGTGTGATGATTGGTGCTGTAGTGAGTTTATTTTTTAAAGTTTCAAAGGCATGCTTACAGCTTTCATCAAAGACAAAAGGATTATCAACCACTAGCAAATTGCTTAGTAGTTTAGCTATTTTTGAAAAGTCTTTGATGAATCTCCTGTAGAAACCAGCATGCCCCAAGAAACTTCTCACTGCTTTCACATTAACTGGCACAGGAAGCTTTTCTATGAATTTTATCTTTGCTTTATAACTTCTATACCCTTGCTTGAAACCTTATGCCCAAGAACAATTCCTTCTAGTACCACGAAATGACATTTTTTCTAAATTAAAACAAGATTTGTTTCTTAGAATCTTTTCAAAACAAGGGTTAGATGATGCAGACAAGTATCAAAAGAGTTACCAAAGACAGAAAAATCATCCATAAAGACCTCTAAAATTTTTTCTACCATATCAGAAAAGATGGAGAGCATACACCTTTGAAAGGTTGCTGGGGCATTGCATAGCCCAAAGGGCATCCTCCTGTAGATAAAGACTCCAAATGGAAATGTGAAGGAAGTTTTTTCTTGGTCTTTGGGGTCTACCACTATTTGATTGTATCCAGAGTATCCATCTAGGAAGCTGTAGTAAGCATGGCCAGCAATCTTTCTAACATCTGGTCAATAAAGGGGAAAGGAAAGTGATATTTTCTTGTAGTATCATTCAGCCTTCTATAATCAATACACATCCTCCACCCTGTCACTATCCTTGTGGGAATGAGTTCATTCTTCTCATTGGAGATGATAGTCATGCCACCTTTCTTTGGCACCACTTGAACTGGACTCACCCAAGGGCTCTCAGAGATTGGATATATAATTCCAACATTCCACGGCTTTATCACCTCCTTTTGAACCACTTCCTTCATGGTTGGGTTAAGCCTTCTTTGAGGTTGCACCACAGGTCTTGAATCCTCCTCTAGCAGAATTTTGTGCATGCAAATGGCAGGGCTTATTCCCTTGATGTCATCAATTGTCCATCCTAAAGCTGTTTTGTAAATTTTCAGCACTTCAATCAGCTTTTCCTCATCTTCCATGCTTAAGGATGAATCGATGATTACCGGCAGGGTCTTTTCTCCTCCAAGAAATGCATACTTGAGATAAGGAGGGAGAGGCTTCAATTCTTGCTTTGGTACCTCCTCTGTCTTTCTTTCATGGGAGATTTCAATTGCTTGTTCCTCTGTGACATCTTGATTAATTCCCATTTCTTCTTCTTGTTCCACCTGAATGTTGGTTTCAAGTACTTCTTCCATCAAGTCTTCTATCATTTCCACTCTCATATGCTTTTCTTTCTTAAGAGGATATTGCATGACTTTAAAAACATTGATGATCATTTGCTCATCATACAACTTGAGAATCATCTTACCCTTCTCTACATCAATGATAGACCTTGTTGTTGCTAAGAAAGGTCGCCCCAAGATAATTGAGTTGTGTCCCTCTTCTTCCATGTCTAAAATGACAAAATCAGCAGGGAAAATGAATTCTCCAACCTTCACTAACAAGTTCTCTACAACTCCATTAGGTATCTTGAGTGATCTATCTGTCTTTTGAAGTGACATTCTGGTTGGTTTGACTTTTTCTATTGCCAGTTTTTTCATCAATGAGAGAGGCATTAAGTTGATGCTGGCTCCTAAATCACAACGAGCCTTTTCCAGTGTCATATTGCCTATGGTGCATGATATGGTGAAGCTTCCTAGGTCTTTGAGTTTTGGTGGGAGACCTCTTTGGATTACAGCACTACACTCTTGGGTTAGGATCACTATCTCTTTTTCATTCCAGCTTCTCTTCTTGTTGATGAGTTCCTTTAGAAATTTTACATACAAGGGCATTTGCACCAATGCTTCAGCAAGGGGGAGATTAATTTCCAGCTTCATAAAAACCTCTAGAAACTTGGAAAATTGTTGATCTTTAAGCTCTCTTTGCAACCTTTGAGGATATGGCAGAGGCGGGATGTAAGGTTTCACTTCCTTCCTCTGTTCTTGTGGATACTCTTCCATGACTTGTTTTCTTTACTTTAAGGCTTGTGGCTCTTTCTCCTTGGACTTCTCTTGATCCTTCTCCTCTGCTGCCACTTCTTTCTTGTTGTTAACCTTGTCATTTTCTAGCGTCCTTCCACTCCTTAATTGGATTGCTTTGCATTCTTCTTTGGGATTTGGAATGGTGTCACCTGGAAGTGCATCATTGGTTGGTCTTTCAGCTGGCTGTTTGGACAATTGCCCAATTTGTCTTTCCAAATTTTTCAATGAGGCTTCATGATTTTTGTTGGCTAATTCTTGGTACTTTATTATTTTCTCTATCATCATCTCCAAGTTGGAGATTCTTTGGGATTCTTGGGATAGCTGTAGTTGAGTGTGGGATGTTGATGGTGGATGAAAGTTATTTTGGTTAGCTGAGGGGTTATTTGGTGGATAGTAAGTGGATAGGGGTTGATTATTTTGGGGTTTTCTGTATTGATTTTGGTTAGTGGTTTCATAATTGTGGTGGTTTATGTTGCGGGAATTATTTTGGTTGGCGTTTCTTTGCCAAGGTTGCTGGTTCTGGTTCTCTCCCCACTTCAGATTGGGGTGGTTCCTCCAAAATGAGTTGTAAGTGTCTCCATGGAACTCATTTTGTCCAGCTCCTTGATTGTGCATGTATTGCACTTGTTCAGGTTGCTGCTCTTCATAGCTTTCTGCTTGTTGTCCCTACACAACTGGTGGTTGATTAGTTGTGCTCACTGCTACAAGTTGTAGCCCATCCATCCTCTTTGACATCATTTCAATTTGTTGTTGAAGTTGCTGATGCATAATCTTGTTTTGAGCTAAGATTGTATCAACTCCTTCAAGCTCAAATATGCCTCTCTTGGGAGATGCTTGTCTTTCAAAGGAGTAAAATACTCATTATTGGCCACCATGTCTATGAGATCATGTGCTTCTTGAGCAGTCTTCATCATCTGCAAAGATCCCCCTGAAGAATAATCCAAGGTTTTCCTTGAACTCAGAGACAAGCCTTCATAGAAATTTTGGAGCTCAACCCACTCACTGAACATTCCCTCTGGACACCTTCTGATCAAAGCTTTATACCTCTCCTAGGCTTCATATAATGATTCTCCTTCTTGCTGTCTGGAGGTTTGCACATCAGTTTTCAACTTAATGACTCTTTTAGAGGGGGTAGAATTTGGCTAGAAATTTCCTAACCAAATCATCCCAATTGGTGATGCTCTCTTTAAGGAAGGTTTCTATCCAATGTGTGGCTTTGTCTCTCAGTGAAAATGGGAATAACAAAAGCTTATAGATGTCAGGGTGGACTCCATTGGTTTTGACAGTGTCACAAATTCTTAAAAATATAAAGATGTGTTAATTTGGATCTTCAGTAGCACTTCCTCCATATTGGCAATTGTTCTGAACCAAAGTGATGAGTTGTGGCTTGAGTTCAAAATTATTAGCATGAACATTGGGAGTTAAGATGCTACTCTCACAATTCCTTGGGTTGGGGATAGTATATAGGAAGCTAAAACTCTTCTATGAGGCTGACCATTGTTGTTAGCCACCTCCTCTTGTAGATTTTGGAGATTATCCTCCACTTCATGGTCTTCTTCTTCAGTCTCCTATTCTCCTATTACTCCCTTCCCTCTTACTTCTCTTTTCACTCTTAAAAACGTTCTCTCTGGTTTAGAATCAAAGGAGGTGGATGCACCTCTTCTTCCTCCTGGCATACAACATAAATAAACCCAAAACATAAACAGATACTCTGTTGATAGAGTGAAGTTATGGTTAGCAAAATCACAAACAGTTAATATGCTTAGCAAAAAACAAAGAAAAATGCTTAATCTATATTATCACCTACTTAATCATTGTCAATCTAATCAATCCCCGGCAACAGTGCCAAAAACTTGATGAAGGAAAATCGATTCCATACAAACTAACCGGCAAGTGTACCGGGTCGCATCAAGTAGTAATAACTCAGAGGAGTGAGGTCGATCCCACAGGGATTGATGGATCAAGCAATTTTAGTTAGGTGATGAATTTAGTCAAGCTAACAAGTAATGATTTGAGTGATTTTTTATCAACAGGAAATAAATTGCAAGAAACTAAAATACTGAAATGTAAATTGACAGAAACTTGAAGAGCAAGAAATTAAAAGAGCTGAATCTTAAATTATAAGAAATGTAAATGACTGAATCTTAGAATGCAAGGAATTAACATGGAAGGGTCTCAAATTGCAGAAAAGTAAATGGCATAATTTAAAGTGCACTGAAACTTAAGTTGCTGGAATAATAAAAAGAATTGGGTACTAGAAATCAAAACAATAAGGAACAATTGTGAATTAAAGTGAAATCAGAGAGATCTAAGTTGAAGAAATTCAAAGAAAGTGACTTATCAGGGATTGGGGATATCATAATCCATCATGAATCAATTGAGTCTCAACTCCTTTCTTAATCATATGAGTAGATCTATGGTGGATTGAAATTGATTGAATCGCAATTCCTTGGAAATCCAATCTCTCTAATCACAATCAATCTTGCCAATTCTTTGATTTAATTGTCATGAGAAGAGTTAGAGCACATCTCTCATCCATAAGCCACACAAATTCTCAAAACCTCAATTCCTCCCGAATGGTATTGGTTAGGAGAATTGTGAAGGATAGAACTTTAATTTTAATGCAGGTGATTCCCCTTCTGAGGCTCACACCCACATTCAGTTGAATTAAACCCCCTTCCGGAGTGAATAATTCACAATTAAAATAAAAGATATCCTATAGCTATTGATAGGCAAAATTGTGATTTCTGATAATGGCATTCATGTTCGTTCTCTCCCTGGTAATGGCGCCAAACACTTGGTGCATGATACCATGGTCCAAACATAACTTCACAACTTCGCACAACTAACCAGCAAGTGCACTGGGTCGTCCAAGTAATAAACCTTACGTGAGTAAGGGTCAATCCCACAGAGATTGTTGGTATGAAGCAAGCAATGGTCATCTTGTAGATCTCAGTTAGGCGGATAATAAATGATTATGGAGTTTTTGAATAATAATAATAAATAAACAAAAAATAAAGATAGAAATACTTATGTAAATCATTGGTGGGAATTTCAGATAGGCATATGAAGATGATGTACTCCTTTTGAATCTCTGCTTTCCTACTACCTTCATCCAATCCTTTTTACTTCATTCCATGGCAAGCTGTATGTAGGGCATCACTGTTGTCAATGGCTACATCCCATCCTCTCAGTGAAGATGGTCCAAATGCTCTGTCACAGCACGGTTAATCATCTGTCGGTTCTCGATCATGTCGGAATAGAATCCATTGATTCTTTTGCGTTTGTCATCACGCCCAACAATCGCGAGTTTGAAGCTCGTCACAGTCATTCAATCCCTGAATCCTACTCAAAATACCACAAACAAGGTTTAGACTTTCCGGATTCTCCTGAATGCCGCCATCAATTCTAGCGTATACCACGAAGATTCTGATTAAGGAATCCAAGAGATATGTGTTCGGTCTAAGGAAGAACGGAGGTGGTTGTCAGTCACGTGTTCATAGGTGAGAATGATGATGAGTGTCACGGATAATCACATTAGTCATGGTGAAGTGCAACAAATATCTTAGAATAGTAATAAACTGAATTGAATAGAAAATAGTAGTAATTGCATTAAAACTCGAGGTACAGCAGAGCTCCACACCCTTAATCTATGGTGTGTAGAAACTCCACCGTTTAAAATACATAAGTGATGAAGGTCCAGGCATGGCCGAATGGCCAGCCCCCAAAACGTGATCACAGGATCAAAAATACAATCCCAGATCTGGTCAAAAGACCGAATGGTCAAAGACGCCTAGTACAATAGTAAAATGTCTTATTTATACTAGACTAGCTACTAAAATAATTGATGCAGAAATCCACTTCCGGGCCCACTTGGTGTGTGCTTGGGCTGAGCTTGAGCTTTACACGTGAAGAGGCTTCTTTTGGAGTTGAACACCAAGTTGTAATGTGTTTTTGGCATTCAACTCTGGTTCGTGACGTGTCTTTGGCGTTTGACTCCAGAATGTAGCATGGAAATGGCATTGAGCGCCAGTTTACGTCATCTAATCTCGAATAAAGTATAAACTATTATATATTGCTGGAAAGCTCTGAATGTCTACTTTCCAACGCTCTTAAGATCATGCCATTTGGAGTTCCCTAGCTCCAGAAAATCCATTTCGAGTGCAAGGAGGTCAGAATCCAACACCATCAGCAGTCCTTTGTCAGCCTTCTATCAGAGTTTTGCTCAGGTCCCTCAATTTCAGCCAGAAATTACCTGAAATCATAGAAAAACTCACAAACTCATAGTAAAGTCCAGAAATGTGAATTTAGCATAAAAACTAATGAAAACATCCCTAAAAGTAGCTAGATCCTATTAAAAACTACCTAAAAATAGTGCCAAAAAGCGTATAAATTATCTGCTCATCACAACACCAAACTTAAATTGTTGCTTGTCCCCAAGCAACTGAAAATCAAATAGGATAAAAAGAAGAGAATATACTATGAATCCCAAAATATCAATGAATATTAGTTCTAATTAGATGAGCAGGACTTGTAGCTTTTTGCTTCTGAACAGTTTTGGCATCCCACTTTTTCCTTTGATGTTTAGAATGATTGACATCTCTAGGAACTTAGAATTTCAGATAGTGTTATTGATTCTCTTAGTTCAGTATGTTGATTCTTGACCACAGCTACTTTTATGAGTCTTGGTCGTGGCCCTAAGCACTTTGTTTTCCAGTACTACCACCGGATACATAAATGCCACTGACACATGACTGGCTGAACCTTTTCAGATTGTGACTCAGCTTTGCTAAAGTCCCCAGTTAGAGGTGTCTAGAGCTCTTAAGCACACTCTTTTTGCTTTGGATCACGACTTTAACCACTCAGTCTTAAGCTTTTCACTTGGACCTGCATGCCATAAGTACATGGTTAGGGACAGCTTGATTTAGCCGCTTAGGTCTGGATTTTAGTTCCTTGAGCCCTCCTATCCATTGATGCTCAAAGCCTTGGATCCTTTTTACCCTTGCCTTTTGGTTTTAATGGCTATTGGCTTTTTCTGCTTGCTTTTTCTTTTTCTTTCTGTATCTTTTTGGCACCCTTTTTTTCGCAAGCTTTTTCTATTCACTGCTTTTTCTTGCTTCAAGAATCAAATTTATGATTTTTCAGATTATCAATAACATTTCTCTTTGTTCATCATTCTTTCAAAAGCCAATAGTTTTAACATTCATAAACAACAAGATCAAAAATATGCACTGTTCAAGCATTCATTCATAAAACAAAAAGTATTGTCACCACATCAATATAATTAAACTAAATTCAAGAATAAATTTGAAACTCATGTACTTCTTGTTCTTTTTGTATTAAAACATTTTTCATTTAAGAGAGATGAAGGATTTATGGAATTTTTCATAGCTTTAAGACATAGTTACTAAATACTAATGATCATGTAGGGAAGACACAAACATAGATAAACATTAAGCATAAAAACCGAAAAACAGAGAAATAAGAACAAGGAATGAGTCTACCTCAGTGATGGTGGCGCTTTCTTCTTGAAGAACCAATGATGTCCTTGAGCTCTTCTATGTCTCTTCCTTGCCTTTGTTGCTCCTCCCTCATTGCTCTTTGATCTTCTCTAATTTCATGGAGAATGATGGAGTGCTGTTGATGTTCCACCCTTAATTGATCCATATTGTAACTCAAATCTTCTAGAGAAGTGTTGAGTTGTTCCCAATAGTTGTTGGGAGGAAATTGCATCCCTTGAGGCATCTCTGGGATCTCTTGGTGATGAGCTTCCTCATGCGTCTCTTGGGATCCATGAGTGGGCTCTCTTGTTTGCTCCATCCTTTTCTTAGTGATGGGCTTATCCTCCTTAACGGGGATGTCTCCTTCTATGATAACTCCAGCTGAGTAACATAGATGGCAAATAAGATGAGGAAAAGCTAGCCTTGCCATGGTGGAGGACTTTTCAGCTATTTTGTAGAATTCAAGGGAGAAGACTTCATGAACTTCTACTTCCTCTCCATTCATGATGCTATGAATCATGATGGCCCGATCCACAGTAACTTCAGATCGGTTGCTAGTGGGGATGATGGAGTGTTGGATGAACTCCAACCATCCTCTAGCCACAAGCTTGAGGTTCAGTCTTCTTAATTGAATCGGCTTGCCTTTAGAGTCTATTTTTCATTGAGCTCCTTCCACACATATGTCCATAAGGACTTGGTCTAACCTTTGATCAAAATTGACCCTTCTAGTGCAAGGGCGTACATCTCCTTGCATCATGGGCAAGTTGAATGCCAACCTCACATTTTTCAGACTGAAATCTAAGCATTTCTCCTAAACCATTGTAAGATAATTCTTTGGATTCGGGTTCACACTTTGATCATGGTTCCTAATGATCCATGCATTAGCATAGAACTCTTGAACCATTAAGATTTTGACTTGCTGAATGGGGTTGGTCAGAACTTCCCAACCTCTTTTTTGGATCTCATGTCGGATCTCCGGGTACTCATTTTTCTTGAGTTTGAAAGGGACCTCGGGGATCACCTTCTTCTTGGCCACAACTTCATAGAAGTGGTCTTGATGGGCTTTGGAGATGAATCTCTCCATCTCCCATGACTCGGAGGTGGAAGCTTTTGTCTTCCCTTTCCCTTTTCTAGAGGTTTCTCCGGCCTTAGGTGCCATCAATGGTTATGGAAAAACAAAAAGCTATGCTTTTACCACACCAAACATAGAATATTGCTCGCCCTCGAGCAAGAGAAGAAAGAAGAAGAAGAAGAAGAAAATATGGAGGAAAGGGAGAAGTGTGTGGTTTCGGCCAAGGTGAAGAAGAGAGGGTTGTGCTGTGTAAAAATGAAAAAGGATAGAGGGGTTTATATAGTGAAGGGAGAGGGAGTAGGTTCGGCTATTTAGGGTGGGTTTGGGTGGGAAAGAGATTTTGAATTTTGAAGGTAGGTGGGGTGATGAGCGGATATTTTATACGCTTTTTGGGGGTAATTTCATGTAGATTTTAGTATGTTTTAATTAGTTTTTAGTAGAATATTATTAATTTTTAGGCAAAAATCATATTTTTGGACTTTACTATGAGTTTGTGTGTTTTTCTGTGATTTCAGGTATTTTCTGGCTAAAAAATTGAGGGACCTGAGCAAAAATCTGATTCAGAGGCTGAAAAAGGACTGCAGATGCTGTTGGATTCTGACCTCCCTGCACTCGAAATGGATTTTCTGGAGCTACAGGAGTCCAATTGGCGCACTCTTAATGGCGTTGGAAGGTAGACATCCAGGGCTTTCCAGCAATATATAATAGTCCATACTTTGTGTGAAGATAGACGATGTAAACTGGCGTTCAACGCGAGTATCATGCTGCTGTCTGGCGTCCAGCGCCAGAAACAGGTTACAACCTGGCGTTGAACGCCCAAAACAGCCCTAGGCACGTGAGAAGCTAAAGTCTCAGCCCCAGCACACACCAAGTGGGCCCCAAAAGTGGATTTTTGCATCATCTATCATAGTTTACTCATTTTCTGTAAACCTAGGTTACTAGTTTACTATTTAAACAACTTTTAGATATTAACTTTGGACCTCATGACATTTTCAGATCTGAATTTTATACACTTTGACGGCATGAGTCTCTAAACTTCATTGTTGGGGGTGAGGAGCTCTGCAGCGTCTCAATGAATTAATGCAATTGTTTCTATTTCATTCAAACGTGTGTATGTTCCTATCTAAGATGTTCATTCGCGCTTAATTGTGAAGGAGGTGATGATCCGTGACACTCATCACCTTCCTCAATCCATGAACGTGTGCCTGACAACCACCTCCATTCTACATCAGATTGAATGAGCATCTCTTAGCTTCCTTAATCAGAATCTTCGTGGTATAAGCTAGAACTGATGGCGGCCACTCTTGAGGATCCGGAAGGTCTAAACCTTGTCTGTGGTATTCCGAGTAGGATTCAAGGATTGAATGGCTGTGACGAGCTTCAAACTCGCGATTGCTGGGCGTGATGACAAACGCAAAAGGATCAATGGATCCTATTCCAACATGATCGAGAACCAACAGCTGATTAGTCGTGCTGTGACAGAGCATCAGGACCGTTTTCACTGAGAGGATGGGAAGTAGCCACTGACAATGGTGACACCCTACATACAGCTTGCCATGGATGGAACTTTACAAACAATTGAGTTGAATATTACATTGCAGAAATTCATAGGACAAAGCATCTCCAAAACTCCAACATATTCTCCATTAATAAAGTAACAATTACCGATTCGAAACACTTTTACTTCTTACAATTAAATCCAAATAACCTTATTG
>NC_029776.3:59114584-59115094 GCF_000817695.3 Arachis duranensis | reverse complement strand
TTTATTTTTGTTGTTATAGAGTCATTAAATTCTAATAGGATAAATTTTTTTTCAAAAAAAAAATTCTTTCAAAAATATTATTTTTCTTTACCAATTTTAATTTCCTTTCGTGAGTTTAGTGTCTTGTTCAAAGTTTGGTGTTAATTTCATATTTTATATTTTTCTTTAAATTTTCAAACTTGTGTTCTTTGTTCTTCATTGATCTTCAAGTTGTTCTTGTTTATTTTTCTTGTTTGATCTCGAGTTTTTCTTGTTTTGTGCCTTTTCTTGTTTTTTCTTGTGCTTTTTCAAAACATTAACTTTCAAAAATTATACTTTTATCCACAAAAATAATACATCTTTAAAATACGTTACATTTTTAGCTCAGTTGGTTATAGCGTTGGCTTATGTTCTTGGCAATTGGGCATCTTCTTTTAAAAATCTTTTTCGAAAATAATTTTTCTTTGATTGAATCTTGTGCCAAACTCTAAGTTTGGTGTTTTCTTGTTAATTTTTCTTTAATTTTCAAAA
>NC_029776.3:59110660-59114431 GCF_000817695.3 Arachis duranensis | reverse complement strand
TTGATCTTAAAATTTTTAAGTTTGGTGTTCCTTGGTGTTTTCCCTCCAAAAATTTTCGAAAATAAGGAGCACTAGATCTAAAAATTTTAAGTCTTGTGTCTTTTATATGTTTTTCTCTTTCATCATAAAATTCAAAATTCAAAAAAAAAATATCTTTTCTAACTAATTTTAAACAATAATTTCGAAATTTTTACATAAAAATTTCAGATTTCAATTTTAAAATTTTTCGAAAATCTTCAAAAAAAATTATTTTCGTTTTTTATTCTATTTCTTTTTTACTTGTTCTATTTTTACTTTATTTTATAAAATAAATTTTTATAAAATAAATAATATCAATATTCATACCATCTCCTTTATTCCATCATGGAACTAAGTGGAATTGAATAGTCCAGGAGGACTCTGGGGTCATATGCTAACCCCACTATTGCTTCATATGGAAGTAGTATCTGTATACCCTCCATTGGAGTTAGTAGCTTTGAGTTGAATCCTCAGCTCATTATCATGGTGCAGCAAAACTGCCAGTATTTCGGTCTTCCACAAGAAGAACCTACAGAGTTTCTGGCACAATTTTTACAAATTGCTGACACAGTACATGATAAGGAAGTAGATCAGGATTGCTGACACAGTACATGATAAAGAAGTGGATCAGGATGTCTACAGATTATTACTGTTTTCATTTGCTGTAAAAGATCAAGCTAAGAGGTGGTTAAATAACCAACCTAAAAACAGCATAAAGACATGGAACAACTGTCAGAAAAATTCCTGAATCACTACTTTCCTCCAAAACGGATGACACAACTAAGGCTAAGCATCCAAGACTTCAAACAAGGATATAATGAATCCCTTTATGATGCCTGGGAGAGATACAGAGAGATGCTAAGAAAATGCCCCTCTGAAATGTTTTCAGAGTGGGTGCAATTAGACATCTTCTACTATGGGCTTACAGAAAAAGCTCAGATTTCTCTAGATCACTCAGCTGGTGGACCTATACATATGAGAAAAACAATTGAAGAAGCTCAAGAGCTTATTGATATAGTTGCCAAAAATCAGCATACGTACCTAAGCAGTGAACCTTCCATGAAAGAAGAAGCTAAAACAGTAACTGCTGAACTCAGTCTTGTAGATCAGGCTAATGAATTCAATCAGCAATTAGACTTTCTAACCAAGCAGCTAGCCGAATTCAAGGAAATACTACAGGAAACAAGAATGGCTAACAGGAATATGGAAGTACAGTTAAAGTAAACAGAAAGGAAACTTTCAAAACAAATAGCAGAAGAATGCCAAGCAGTTCAATTAAGAAGTGGGAAAACATTAAATACCTCACTTCAAAGCAGCAGGAAGCCAAGAAATGAACAAATGGCTACTCAAAATCCCTCTGAGGACAATCAGAGCCCAGAGAGGAATAAGGCTGGCGCTGAACGCCCAGACCATGCTCATTTCTGGCGTTCAACGCCAGAAACAAGCATAAATCCGGCGTTGAACGCCCAAAGGGAGCACAGTTCTGGCGTTCAGACGCCAGTAACAGATAAGGAGTTGGCGTCTAACGCCACTCCAGCTCCCACCCCTGGCATTCAAACGCCAGTGGGAGATCAGTCACATACAAGTGCTGATAACAACCCTTCTAAAAGGGCTTCCCAACCCACTTCTACAGGTAATACACCTGCAGCAACTAAGGTTGAGGAATACAAAGCCAAAATGCCTTATCCTCAAAAACTCCGCCAAGCGGAACAGGATAAGCAATTTGCCCGCTTTGCAGACTATCTCAGGACTATTGAAATAAATATTCCGTTTGCAGAAGCACTTGAGCAAATACCCTCTTATGCTAAGTTCATGAAAGAGATCTTAAGTCATAAGAAGGATTGGAGGGAAACTGAAAAGGTTTACCTCACTGAAGAATGCAGTGCAGTCATTCTAAAAAGCTTACCTGAGAAGCTTAAAGATCCTGGGAGCTTCATGATACCATGCACATTAGAGGGTAATTGCACCAAGCAAGCTCTGTGTGACCTTGGGGCAAGTATCAACCTAATACCTGCATCTATTATCACAAAGCTTGGTTTGACTAAAGAAGTCAAACCAACCCGGATATGTCTTTAACTTGCTGATGGCTCCATTAAATACCCATCAGGCGTGCTTGAAGACATGATTGTCAAGGTTGGGCCATTTGCCTTTCCTACTGACTTTGTGGTGCTGGAAATGGAAGAGCACAAGAGTGCAACTCTCATTCAAGGGAGACCTTTCCTAGCAACTGGCCGAACCCTCATTGACGTCCAAAAAGGGGAAGTAACCCTGAGAGTCAATGAGGAGGAGTTCAAGTTGAATGTTGTCAAAGCTATGCAACATCCAGACACCCCAAATGACTGCATGAGTGTTGATATCATTGACTCTCTGGTGAGAGAGGTCAATATGGCTGAGAGTCTCAAATCAGTGTTAGAGGACATCTTTAAAGATGCTCAGCCTGATTTGGAGGAATCAGAGAGAATAATAGAACCTCTGAAAATCCCTCAGGAAGAGGAGAAACCTCCCAAACCCGAGCTCAAACCATTACCACCATCTCTGAAATATGCATTTCTGGGAGAAGGTGATACCTTTCCTGTAATCATAAGTTCTACCCTAGAACCACAGGAAGAGGAAGCACTAATTCAAGTGCTAAGGACACACAAGACAGCTCTTGGATGGTCCATCAGTGATCTTAAGGGCATTAGCCCAGCCAAATGCATGCACAAGATCCTATTGGAGGGTGACGCCAAGCCAGTGGTTCAACCACAAAGGCGGTTGAATCCAGCCATGAAGGAAGTGGTGCAGAAGGAGGTCACTAAATTACTAGAGGCTGGGATTATTTATCCTATTTCTGACAGCCCTTGGGTGAGCCCTATCCAAGTTGTCCCTAAGAAATGTGGCATGACAGTGGTTCACAATGAAAAAAATGAACTGGTTCCTAAGAGAACAGTTACAGGGTGGCGTATGTGTATTGATTATAGAAGGCTCAATACAGCCACCAGAAAGGATCATTTTCCTTTACCATTCATAGACCAGATGCTAGAAAGACTAGCAGGTCATGAATAATACTGCTTCCTGGATGGATATTCAGGTTATAATCAAATTGCAGTAGATCCCTAGGATCAAGAGAAAACGGCATTCACATGTCCATCTGGAGTATTTGCATACAGAAGGATGCCATTTGGTTTGTGCAATGCACCTGCAACCTTTCAAAGGTGCATGCTCTCTATCTTTTCTGATATGGTAGAGAAGTTTTTGGAAGTCTTCATGGATGACTTTTCAGTATTTGGAGACTCATTCAGCTCCTGTCTTGACCATCTAGCACTTGTTCTAAAGAGATGCCAATAGACTAACCTGGTTTTAAACTGGGAAAAATGTCACTTTATGGTGACTGAAGGAATAGTCCTTGGGCACAAAATTTCGAACAAGGGAATAGAGGTGGATCAAGCTAAGGTAGAGGTAATTGAAAAATTACCACCACCTGCCAATGTTAAGGCAATCAGAAGCTTTCTGGGGCATGCAAGATTCTATAGAAGGTTTATAAAGGATTTTTCAAAAATCGCCAAACCTCTGAGCAACCTGCTAGCTGCTGACACACCATTCGTCTTTGATAAAGAGTGTCTACAGGCATTTGAGACTCTGAAAGCTAAATTGGTCACAGCACCAATCATTTCTGCACCAAACTGGATATTGCCATTTGAACTAATGTGTGATGCTAGTGACCATGCCATTGGTGCAGTGTTGGGACAAAGGCATGACAAGCTTCTGCACGTC
>NC_029776.3:59109084-59110324 GCF_000817695.3 Arachis duranensis | reverse complement strand
CGGGCGTCCCTCCCTCTTACTAAGATCTCTGAAACCTTTCCGGATGAGCAACTCTTTGCCATCCAGGAAGTGCCATGGTTTGCAGATATTGCAAACTACAAGGCAGTGAGATTTATACCCAAAAAGTACAGTAGGCAGCAATCAAAGAAATTGATCACAGATGCAAAGTACTATCTTTAGGATGAACCATATCTCTTCAAGAGATGTGCAGACGGAGTAATCCGTAGATGTGTGCCTAAGGAAGAAGCGCAGAAAATCCTATGGCACTGCCATGGATCACAGTATGGAGGACATTTTGGAAGTGAACGAACAGCCACAAGAGTCCTCCAATGTGGCTTCTACTGGCCTACTCTCTATAAAGATTCCCGAGTGTTTGTGCTTAATTGTGACAGTTGCCAAAGATCTGACAATCTGCCTCACAGTTATGCCATGCCTCAACAAGGGATCTTGGAGATTGAGTTGTTTGATGTATGGGGTATTGACTTCATGGGACCTTTCCACCATCATACTCAAACATTTATATTCTGGTGGCAGTGGATTATGTATCCAAATGGGTGGAGGCTATTGCAGCACCCACTAATGACACTAAAACAGTGTTAAAATTCCTCCAGAAACACATCTTCAGTAGATTTGGTACCCCTAGAGTATTAATCAGTGATGGGGGCACTCATTTCTGCAATAAACAACTTTACTCTGCTTTGGTTCGTTATGGAGTTAGCCACAGGGTAGCTACTCCATATCACCCACAGACTAACGGGCAAGCTAAAGTCTCAAATAGAGAACTCAAAAGAATCCTGGAACGAACTGTAATTAACCGTAGAAGGGATTGGGCGAGAAGCTTGGATGATGCTCTGTGGGCATACAGAACAGCATTCAAGACCCCTATAAGGACCTCTCCATACCAGCTTGTGTATGGAAAGGCATGTCACTTGCCAGTGGAACTGGAACATAAGGCCTACTGGCCAACCAGATTCCTGAACCTTGATGCCAAGTTAGCTGGAGAAAAACGATTGCTTCAGTTAAATGAGCTAGAGGAATTTAGACTTAATGCTTTCGAGAATGCAAAAATCTACAAAGAGAAAGCGAAAAGATGGCATGATAAGAAATTGTCATCCAGAGTCTTTAAGCCGGGGCAGAAAGTTCTGCTATTTAATTCTATGCTCAAATTATTCCCTGGGAAATTAAAATCCCGGTGGAGAGGTCCATATGTGATTACAAGTGTCTCACCATATGGATACGT
>NC_029776.3:59107733-59108947 GCF_000817695.3 Arachis duranensis | reverse complement strand
ATAATAGTCCAGCTAATGACATTAAAGAAGCGCTTGCTGGGAGGCAACCCAGCCATTCACAAAATTTAATTCTATTTGTTTTTGTTAAGTAATTGATTTTTACAGGTATATGTCAAAGTATCTCCAAAAGGTAAAATAGCAATTGATTGAATTCACAGAGTTACAGGGAAATTTGGAAGCTCACTAGCGTGAAAAAGCCAGTAAGAAACGTTTTGGGCGTTGAACGCCCAAAAGAAGCACCCACTGGGCGTTCAACGCCAGTAAAGGTAGCCATCTGGGCGTTAAACGCTAGAAAGGAGCATCTTCTGGGCGTTAAACGCCAGAAAGAAGCACCTTCTGGGCGTTTAACGCCAGATTGACAGCGTCCTGGGCGTTCAGAAAAACGCCCAGTGACAAAGGACTTCCTGGCGTTCAACGCCAGAAAGAAGCAACAGCTGGGCGTTGAACGTCCAGGAGAAGCAGCAATTGGGCGTTAAACGCCCAAAACATGCAGCGTTTGGGCATTTAACGCCAGAATGGTGGGGAGGAGGTAAAATTCGTTTTTCTTCAAAAAAAATTTTCTAATTTTTATGTTTCAATTAATGATTTCTTGCATAAACATGTTTCCAAATATCATCCTTCAATTTCAAAAATTTTAATCCTAATTTCTAAATCCCTAATTTCTGAAATCCCTATTTCAAAGATTTTACATGCATCTTAATCCATAAAGACAGATGATCTTCAATCCAATCCAACTCTTTTTCCAATCTCTTTTCAAACTTAATTATCTTTTAAAATCTTTTTCAAATTATAAATTTCAAATTTATTTTTAAATATCATTCATATCTTTTTAAATTATATCCTTTTCTTGTCATATTTATCTTTTATAAATCATATCTTTTATTTTATATCTATTTCTTATTTTCGAAAACCCACCCCCCCTTTATATGCACTTTCGGCGCCCCTCTCATCATCCACCATTCCACACTTGCTCTCCTCCTATTCCTCTTCTCTCTTTTCTTTTGCTTGAGGACAAGCAAACCTCTAAGTTTGGTGTGCTTATCCATGATCACAAAAACATACTCACTTTGATCATGGCACCTAAAGGAAAACAACCCAACCCAAGAGGCAAGAAAGAGAATATTCCAAAGCCACTTTGGAATCAAGGGAAGTTCTTAACTAAAGAACATTCAGACCATTACTACAAAATAATGAGCCACAGATCAGTGATCCCG
>NC_029776.3:59063520-59107679 GCF_000817695.3 Arachis duranensis | reverse complement strand
AAGAAGATGAATATCCGGAGATCCAAGAACAAATTCGAAACAGGAACTGGGAAATCCTAGCTAATCCTGAAACGAAAGTGGGAAGGAACATGGTTCAGGAGTTCTATGCTAATCTATGGCAGACAGACCGGCAAAGAATAATTGGAGCTGCCATCTATGACCATCGGACCTTAGTCAGAGGAAAGATTGTTCATACCCATCCTGACAAAATCAGGGAGATCTTTAAGCTTCCTCAACTGAAAGATGACCCAGACTCCTTTAATAGGAGAATGATGAGGGTAAATAAAGGCTTGGACAAGATTCCAGAGGATATATGCATCCCTGAAGCCAGGTGGACCACCAGCACGACTGGCATCCCAAATCAACTCAAAAGAGAAGATCTCAAACCAGTAGCCAGAGGCTAGCTGGATTTCATTGGGCATTCTATATTGCCCATCAGCAACCGTTCTGAAGTTACTATTAAAAGAGTAGTGATGATTCACAGCATCATGTTGGGAAAAGAAGTAGAAGTCCATCAACTGATCTCGTGTGAACTATACAAAATAGCAAACAGGAATTCCAAGGATGCCAGATTGGCCTATCCAAGCTTAATTTCTATGCTCTGCAGAGATGTTGGAGTGAAGATGGGAATAACAGAGTATATCTCAGTTGAAAGGCCAATCACTAGAATATCAATGGACAGACAACAGTTGCAGGACGATCCAATCAAGAGGAGAGCATAGGAAGTCCTCCCAGAACTTCCTCAATTCAAATATTGGGAACATCTTGAGGCATCTATTTCCAAATTGCAAGAAGCTATGAACCAAATAAAGGAAGAACAGAACAATCAAAGTAGCATGCTTTGCAAACTGCTTAAGGAACAAGAAGAGCAAGGGCGTGATTTAAGGGAGCTAAAGCGCCAGAAATTAATCCTTGAAGGACCAAGCACCCCACAGATCAGAGGACCATCTACTTCTCAAAACAAAGGTTGTTGAGTTCTAATTTTAGCTTTAACTCTATGATAGTGTTATTATAGAAATTTACCTTAGGAAACATATATAGTAGTAGTAGTAGTAATTAGTATATCTATTCTGGTTTTATTTCCAATTAAGTTATAATTTATTTTTTCTCATCATCATCAGACATGAATAAAATAGTAGATAATTAGAATAAAAAAGTAATTTATTTTTTCGAGTTCTTAATAATAAAAATTATAATTAACTATATGTGGTGGCAATACTTTTTGTTCTCTGAATGAATGCTTGAACAGTGCATAATTTTTATCTTGAATTTTATGAATATTGGCTCCTAAAAGAATAAGGAACACGAAAAATATTATTGATGATCTGAAAAATCATGAATTTAATTCTTGAAGCAAGAAAAAGCAATGAAAAAAAAATTTACAAGAAATCATTAGATCAAGAAAAGGAATAAAAGCCAACAGCCCTTAAAACCAAAAGGCAAGGGTAAAAAGGATCCAAGGCTTTGAGCATCAATGGATAGGAGGGCCCAAGGAAATAGTTCCAGGCCTAAGTGGCTAAATCAAGCTGTCCCTAACCATATGCTTGTGGCATGCAGGTCCAAGTGAAAAACTTGAGACTGAGTGGTTAAAGTCGTGATCCAAGGCAAAAAGAGTGTGTGATCCAAGGCAAAAAGAGTGTGCTTAAGAACCCTGGACACCTCTAATTGGGGATTTTAGCAAAGCTAAGTCACAATCTGAAAAGGTTCACCCAGTTATGTGTCTGTGGCATTTATGTACCGGTGGTAATACTGGAAAACAAAGTGCTTAGGACCACGGCCAAGACTCATAAAGTAACTGTGTTCAAGAATCAACATACTACACTAGGAGAATCAATAATACTATCTGAATTCTGAGTTCATATGGATGCCAATCATTCTGAATTTCAAAGGATAAAGGGAGATGCCAAAACTGTTCAGAAACAAAAAGTCCCCACTCATCTAATAAGAATCTGAGCTCCACTTAAAAACTCTGAAATATTATTACTTCTTAATTTCTTTTAATCCTATTTTATTTATCCAGTTGCTTGAGGACAAGCAACAGTTTAAGTTTGGTGTTGTGATGAGCGGATATTTTATACGCTTTTTGGGGGTAATTTCATGTAGATTTTAGTATGTTTTAATTAGTTTTTAGTAGAATATTATTAGTTTTTAGGAAAAAATCATATTTCTGGACTTTACTATGAGTTTGTGTATTTTTCTGTGATTTTAGGTATTTTCTGGCTGAAATTGAGGGAGCTGAGCAAAAATCTGAGTTAGGCTGAAAAAGGACTGCTGATGCTGTTGGATTCTAACCTCCCTGCACTCGAAAAGGGATTTTCTGGAGCTACAGGAGTCCAATTGGCGCGCTTTCAACGGCGTTGGAAAGTAGACATCCAGGGCTTTCCAGCAATATATAATAGTCCATACTTTGTGCGAAGATAGACGATGTAAACTGGCGTTCAACGCGAGTATCATGCTGCTGTCTGGCATCCAGCGCCAGAAACAGGTTACAACCTGGCGTTGAACGCCCAAAACAGCCTCAGGCACGTGAGAAGCTAAAGTCTCAGCCCCAGCACACACCAAGTGGGCCCCAGAAGTGGATTTTTGCATCATCTATCATAGTTTACTCATTTTCTGTAAACCCAGGTTACTAGTTTACTATTTAAACAACTTTTAGAGATTAACTTTGGACCTCATGACATTTTCAGATCTGAATTTTATACACTTTGACGGCATGAGTCTCTAAACTCCATTGTTGGGGGTGAGGAGCTCTACAGCATCTCAATGAATTAATGCAATTGTTTCTATTTCATTCAAACGTGTGTATGTTCCTATCTAAGATATTCATTCGCGCTTAATTGTGAAGGAGGTGATGATCCGTGACACTCATCACCTTCCTCAATCCATGAATGTGTGCCTGACAACCACCTCCATTCTACATCAGATTGAATGAGCATCTCTTAGCTTCCTTAATCAGAATCTTCGTGGTATAAGCTAGAACTGATGGCAGCCACTCTTGAGGATCCGGAAGGTCTAAACCTTGTCTGTGGTATTCCGAGTAGGATTCAAGGATTGAATGGCTGTGACGAGCTTCAAACTCGCGATTGCTGGGCGTGATGACAAACGCAAAAGGATCAATGGATCCTATTCCAACATGATCGAGAACCAACAGCTGATTAGCCGTGCTGTGACAGAGCATCAGGACCGTTTTCACTGAGAGGATGGGAAGTAGCCACTGACAATGGTGACACCCTACATACAGCTTGCCATGGATGGAACTTTACAAACAATTGAGTTGAATATTACATTGCAGAAATTCAGAGGACAAAACATCTCCAAAAATCGACCCTTACTCGCGTAAGGTATTACTTGGACGACCCAGTGCACTTGCTTGTTAGTGGTATGAAGCTGTGTTAAATAGTCCATTAATATTGGCATACACAATTTCGTGCACCATGGGGTTTATGGGGAAGAGTGGATAAATGTGAGTGGTGAAGAGGTGATAGGGAAGAGAGATTGAGCTGATTAGTGAACGGTTTTGGGGAAGAGTGTTATTGGATTGTGTGAAGAGGAGAGAAGGTGAGTTGAGGTAGGTGGGGATCCTGTGGGTCCATAGATCCTGAGGTGTCAAGGATTTACATCCCTGCACCAATGAGGCATGTAAAACGCCCTCTGCATGCAATCCTGGCGTTCAACGCTAGATTGATGCTTGTTTCTAGCGTTGAACGCTAGCTTCATGCTTGTTTTGGGCGTTCAACGCCCATTTGCAGCATGTTTCTGGCGTTGAACGCCAGTTCCATGCTTGTTTCTGGCGTTTAGTGCCAGCTTTCCTCAGGGTGTATTCCTGGCGTCTGAACGCCAAGATGCTGCTTGTTTTTGGCGTTCAACGCCAGATCCATGCTATGTTATGGCATTGAATGCCAGCCAGATGCTCCTTACTGGCGTTTAAACGCCAGTAAGCCCTTCCTCCAGGGTGTGCTTTTTCTTCTGCTGTTTTTGATTCTGTTTTTAATTTTAATGTTTATTTTGTGACTCCATATGATCATGAACCTAATAAAACATGAAAGAACAATAAAAGAAAAATAAAATTAGATAAATAAAAATTGGGTTGCCTCCCAATAAGCGCTTCTTTAATGTCAATAGCTTGCAGTGGGCTCTCATGGAGCCTCACAGGTAATCAGGTCAATGTTGTAGACTCCCAACACCAAACTTAGAGTTTGGATGTGGGGATTCAACACCAAACTTTGAGTTTGGCTGTGGCCTCCCAACACCAAACTTAGAGTTTGATTGTGAGGGCTCTGTTTGACTCTGTAATGAGAGAAGCTTTTCATGCTTCCTCTCCATTGTTAAAGAAGAACACCCTTGGGTCTTAAACAAAAGGTAGTCCCCATTCAATTGAAGGACTAATTCTCCTCTGTTAACATCTATCACAGCTCCTGCTGTGGCTAGGAAAGGTCTTCCAAGGATGATGCATTCTTCCTCCTCGTTCCTAGTGTCTAAGATTATGAAATCAGTAGGGATGTAAAGGCCTTCAACCTTTACTAACACGTCCTCTACCAATCCATAAGTTTGTCTTACTGACTTGTCTGCCATTTGCAATGAGAATATGGCAGGCTGTATCTCAATGATACCCAACTTCTCCATTACAGAGAGTGGCATAAGATTTAGGCCTGACCCTAGGTCACACAGAGCCTTCTCAAAGGTCATGCTGCCTATGGTACAGGGCATTAAGAATTTGCCAGGATCTTGTCTCTTTTGAGGTAAAGTTTACTGAATTCATGTATCTAGTTCATTAATGAGCAAGGGAGGTTCACCTTCCCAAATCTCATTACCAAACAATTTGGCATTTAGCTTCATGATGGCTCCTAGATATTGAGCAACTTGCTCTCCAGTTACATCTTCATCCTCTTCTGAGGAAGAATAGTCTTTAGAGCTCACGAATGGTAGAAGAAGATTTAATGGAATCTCTATGGTCTCTATATGAGCCTCAAATTCCTTTAGGTCCTTAATAGGGAACTCCTTCATGCTTGAGAGATGTCCCATGAGGTCTTCCTCATTGGGATTCACGTTCTCTCCTTCCTCTCTAGGTTCGGCCATGTTGATTATGTCTATGGTCTTGCACTCTCTTTTTGGATTCTCGTCAGTATTGCTTGGGAAAGTACTAGGAGGAGTTTCAGTGACTTTCTTACTCAGCTGTCCCACTTGTGCCTCTAAATTTCTGATGGAGGACCTTGTTTCACTCATGAAACTTAAAGTGGTCTTAGACAGATCAGAGACTAAGTTTGCTAAGTTAGAGGTGCTCTGCTCAGAATTCTCTGTCTGTTGCTGAGAAGATGATGGATAAGGCTTGCTATTACTGAGCCTATTTCTTCCACCATTATTAAAGCCTTGTTGAGGCTTTTGTTGATCCTTCCATAAGAAATTTGGATGATTTCTCCATGATGAATTATAGGTGTTTCCATAAGGTTCACCCATATAATTTACCTCTGCCATTGCAGGGTTCTCAAGATCATAAGCTTCTTCTTCAGAAGATGCCTCTTTAGTACTGTTGGATGCATTTTGCCATCCATTCATACTTTGAGAAATCATGTTGACTTGCTGAGTCAACATTTTGTTCTAAGCCAATATGGCATTTAGAGCATCAATTTCAAGAACTCCCTTCCTCTGAGGTGTCCATTATTCACAGAATTCCTCTCAGAAGTGTACATGAATTGGTTATTTGCAACCATGTCAATAAGTTCTTGAGCTTCTGCAGGCATTTTCTTTAGGTGATTGGATCCACCTGTAGAATGATCCAGTGACATTTTAGAGAATTCAGATAGACCATAATAGAATATATCCAAAATGGTCCATTCAGAAAGCATGTCAGAAGGAAACCTTTTGGTCATATGCTTGTATCTTTCCCAAGTTTCATAGAGGGATTCACCATCTTTTTGTTTGAAAGTGTAAACATCCACTCTAAGCTTGCTCAGCTTTTGAGGGGGAAAGAACTTAGCTAAGAAGGCCGCAACCAGCTTATCCCAGGAGTCCAGGCTATCTTTAGGTTGTGAATCTAACCATATTCTAGCTCTGTCTCTTACAGCAATGGGGAAAAGCATGAGCCTGTAGACTTCAGGATCTACTCTATTAGTCTTAACAGTCTCACAGATCTGCAAGAACTCAGTTAAAAACTAGTAGGGATCTTCTGATGAAAGTCCATGGAATTTGCAGTTCTGTTGCATTAGAGCAACTAGTTGAGGTTTCAACTTAAAGTTGTTTGCTCCAATGGCAGGGATTGAGATGCTTCTTCCATCAAACTTGGAAGTAGGTGTAGTGTAATCACCAAGCATCCTCCTTGCATTATTATTTTCGGCTGCCATCTCCTCTTCTTCTTCGAAAATTTCTGTAAGGTTGTCTTTGGATTGTTGTAATTTAGCTTCTCTTAGTTTCCTCTTCAGAGTCCTTTCAGGTTCAGGATCTGCTTCAATAAGAATATTCTTATCCTTGCTCCTGCTCATATAAAAAAGAAGGGAACAGAAAATAATAATAGGGATCCTTTTTACCACAGTAGAAAGATTCCTTTATGTTAGTAGAAGAAAAAGGAAATAGAAGAAGGAAAAGGTGAGAATCCAAACACAAGGGTGAAGATAGGTTCAGATTCTTTGAGATGAAGAGAAGTGTTAGTAAATAAATAAATAAATAGAAGGAGATGAGAGGGAGAGAATTTGAAAATTAATTTTGAAAAAGGGTTAATAATTTTTGATAATTAAAAGAAGAATTAAAATTAAAAATTTAAATTTAAAATAATTAGTTAATTAAAAAAATTTTGAAAAAAGGGGGAGATATTTTCGAAAATTAGAGAGAGAGAGAGGTTGTTAGGTGGTTTTGAAAAAGATAAGAAACAAACAAAAAGTTAATTAGTTAGTTGAAAAAGATTTAAAAATCAATTTTTGAAAAGATAAGAAGTTAGAAAAGATATTTTGAAATCAAATTTTTTTGGAAAAGATAGAAAGATATGATGGAAAAGATATTTTGAAAAAGATTTGATTTTTAAAATCAAAATTGATTACTTGACTAGCAAGAAACTAAAAGATATGATTCTAGAATTTAAAGATTGAACCTTTCTTAACAAGAAAGTAACAAACTTCAAATTTTTGAATCAATCACATTAATTGTTAGTAAAGTTTTCAAAATTTTGAAATAAAGATAAAAAAGATTTTGAAAATAAAGTTTAAGAATTTTCAAAAATAATAAAAAAATGAAAAAGATTTGATTTTTGAAAAAGATTTTGAAAAGATAAGATTTTTAAATTTGAAAATTTGACTTGACTCGTAAGAAATAGCTAAGTTTTTAAAATTTTTGACTAAGTCAACTCAAGTTTTCGAAATTTTGAGAAAAATAAGAAAAATATATTTTCTTATTTTTAAATTTTTAATGATGAGAGAGAAAAACATAAAAATGACCCAAAACATGAAAATTTTTTTATCAAAACCTATGATGCATGCAAAAACACTATGAATGTCAAGATGAACACCAAGAACACTTTGAAGATCATGATGAACATCAAGAACACATTTTTGAAAAATTTTTGATGCAAAGAAAACATGCAAGACACCAAACTTAGAAATTTTTAATGCCTAGACACTATGAATGCAAAAATGCACATGAAAAACATCATACAACACAAAACAAGAAAATTTAAAGATCAAACAAGAAGACTTACCAAGAACAACTTGAAGATCATGAAGAACACTATGAATGCATGAATTTTCGAAAAATGCAAGAACAAGATGAATATGCAATTGACACCAAACTTAAAACATGACACAAGACTCAAACAAGAATCACAAAATATTTTTGGTTTTTTTTTCGATTTTATAATTTTTGTATATATTTTTTGAAAAACATATAGGAAAAAGAAAATAAGAAATTCAAAATTTTTAATAAGAATTCCAGGAATCTTTCAATGTTAGCCTAAAGCTCCAATCTAAGGGTTGGACATGGCTTAATGGCCAGCCACCTTTAGGATATAAATTAGGCATGCAACAGCTGATACTTCATCCAACTCCATATACATGCCTTTTATGTTGACAGGTGGAAGCCTCAATCCAAAAGAATTTAGATATGGCTTTACAGCCAGCCAGGCTTCAACTTGTTACAAGAAACTCTAGAATCCATTCTAAAAAATTCTGAATTCATAGAATAATTTATTTATTTATTTATTTATTTTGAAAATCGGGATAAATTTTTGAAAAAAATTTTGAAAAGAAAATTACCTAATCTGAGCAACAAGATGAACCGTCGGTTGTCCAAACTCGAACAATCTCCGGCAACGGCGCCAAAAACTTGATAGGCAAAATTGTGATTTCTGATAATGGCATTCATGTTCGTTCTCTCCCTGGTAATGGCTCCAAACACTTGGTGCATGATACCATGGTCCAAACATAACTTCACAACTTCGCACAACTAACCAACAAGTGCACTGGGTCGTCCAAGTAATGAACCTTACGTGAGTAAGGGTCGATCCCACGGAGATTGTTGGTATGAAGCAAGCTATGGTCATCTTGTAAATCTCAGTTAGGCGGATAATAAATTATTATGGAGTTCTCGAATAATAACAATAAATCAACAGAAAATACAGATAGAAATACTTATGTAAATCATTGGTGGGAATTTCAGATAGGCGTTTGAAGAAGCTGTGCTCCTTTTGAATCTCTGCTTTCCTACTGCCTTCATCCAATCCTTTTTATCTTTCCATGGCAAGTTGTATGTAGGGCATCACCGTTGTCAATGGCTACATCCCATCCTCTCAGTGAAAATGGTCCAAATGCTCTGTAACAGCACGGTTAATCATCTGTCAGTTCTCGATCATGTCTGAATAGAATCCATTGATTCTTTTGCGTTTGTCATCACGCCCAACAATCGTGAGTTTGAAGCTCGTCACAGTCATTCAATCCCTGAATCCTACTCAGAATACCACAAACAAGGTTCAGACTTTCCGAATTCTCATGAATGCCGCCATCAATTCTAGCTTATACCACGAAGATTCTGATTAAGGAATCCAAGAGATATGCGTTCGGTCTATGGTAGAACGGAGGTGGTTGTCAGTCACGCGTTCATAGGTGAGAATGATGATGAGTGTCACGGATCATCACATTCTTCATGGTGAAGTGCAACGAATATCTTAGAATAGGAATAAACTGAATTGAATAGAAAATAGTAGTAATTGCATTAAAACTCGAGGTACAACAGAGCTCCACACCCTTAATATATGGTGTGGAGAAACTCCACCGTTGAAAATACATAAGTGATGATGGTCCATGCATGGCCGAATGGCCAGCCCACAAAACGTGAGCACAGGATCAAAAATTCAATCCTGGATCTGGTCAAAAGACCGAATGTTCAAAGACGCCTAGTACAATAGTGAAATGTCCTATTTATACTAGACTAGCTACTAGGGTTTACAGAAGTAAGTAATTGATGCAGAAATCCACTTCCGTGACCCACTTGGTGTGTGCTTGGGCTGAGCTTGAGCTTTACAGGTGCAGAGGCTTCTTTTGGAGCTGAACGCCAAGTTGTAACGTGTTTTTGGCATTCAACTCTGGTTCGTAACGTGTTTCTGGCATTTGACTTCAGAATGCAGCATGGAACTGGAGTTAAGCGCCAGTTTACGTTGTCTAATCTTGAATAAAGTATGGACTATTATATATTGCTGGAAAGCTCTGGAGTTCTGTAGCTCCAGAAAATCCATTATGAGTGCAGGGAGGTCAGAATCCAACAGCATCAGCAGTCCTTTATCAGCCTTCTATCAGAGTTTTGCTTAGGTCCCTCAATTTCAGCCAGAAATTACCTGAAATCACATAAAAACTCACAAATTCATAGTAAAGTCCAGAAATGTGGATTTAGCATAAAAACTAATGAAAACATCCCTAAAAGTAGCTAGATCCTACTAAAAACTACCTAAAAATAGTACCAAAAAGCGTATAAATTATCCGCTCATCAGCTACACAATTGAATTGAGAAGAAGAAGAATTTCATTGATTCGTTAGAATTACAATAGAGCTCCTACCCCTAATGAATTTGGGGTTTAGTTCATCATAGCTCAAGTAAAACCAGAAATTAGAAAGTACAGAGAAGTGCTAAAGAAAATAGCAGAAGGAAAATTACAATTTCAGATCTGTAACTAACTCTCTATGCTCCAATTCCCTACTGACTAGCCTGCCTAAAATAAAAACTCCAAAACTCCTCTATGAAATCAAATTCTCCTCTATTTATACACCTTCCAATTCAGTCTTCAAGTACTTGGATTGGGCTTTTTGGCCTTGGTTGAAACAAGTCAAAATAGGGACTTCAGTTGGTATGGTGGACTTAGTTTCAGGAGAACGTAGAATTCTCAAAGAGAGCGTAACGCTCATTCACCGACGCGTACGTGTCTCCTGCGCATGCGCGTCTGTGCTCGATGGGTACTCATAACGTGTACGCTTGATGTACGCTCATGCGTCCCTAACAGAGCTCTCCAAACGAGCGTAGCGTTCGTGCAAAGAGCGCTACCCACGCATACGCGTCACCTACGCATACGTACGGATTGCAAAATGCCTCTTTTGCGCTGATGCTCCATGTACGCGTTTGCACAAACCATCACCATTATTACACCCACGCGTACGCGTCATGCACGTGTATGCGTCATGCACGCGTACGCATCGGTGACAGTTCCTCAATCCCATTTTTTTTAAAGTGTCGTAAGGGCTCGTTCAAGAGAACGTACGTACGCGTCATGCACGCGTACGTGTCATGCACACATACGCATCGGTGACAATTCCTCAATCCCATTTTTTTGAAAGTGTCACAGGGGCTCGTTCAAGAGAACGTAGTGCTCTTTGCTGAAGAGCGCTGATCCCCCACCCACGCGTACGCGTCTACCACCCGTATGCGTGGATTGCAAAAATGTCATTCTGCGCGTAAGCACCCTGTACACGTGCGCATCACTGGAAAGCGTAGCGTTCTTTGAAAGTGAACGTAGCGCCAATGTTGATGCTGCAGGGGAACGTAATGTTTTCCAAATGAGCGCTATGTTCTTCTGTCCTGCTTCTTTCTATGGTTTTTTCTTTTAATCTTTCCACCTGCCATCAATCAAACATGCAATCAAAGTCTCACCAAAATCATAAGGTTTTGCATCATTTCATAATAATCAAATAAATCTTGCATAAATCTGATGATAATGCATAAAATCAAGAATGTTTGATAGAATCGAGACAAACATGAAATTCCAATCTAATCACTTACTTATTGTGTAGGAAAGTGCATAAAACCTTATTAAAAACAATTAGAAATGCTAGTGAAACTAGCCTAAGATGACTTGTCATCATGTACACATTGTTGGAAACTTTCCTGGTCATACGTACGTGTCGCTGGCGAATCTCCTTCTCACGCGTACGCGTGGGGTGACGTGTGCGTATGGCCTTGAGTTTAGCAAATCCTCATTTCTTCATGAATTCTCCATTTTTGCATGATTTTTCTTCATTCCTTCAACCCAATCTTAAGAACAATTTAGGAGAAATTCACAAAATCAAGCTATTTTATTGAATAAATGTGAGAAAAGATGATAAAATCCCTTAAATTCAACCGATGATAAACCACAAAATTGGGGTCTATCAAGGACCATGCCAAGACTTACTTCTCCCAGATGCGCCCCTCACACATGAGACTGACTTAGGCCTTGCACAGCACCTTTCGATTCTCGTTTTTCAGTCTGAGCCTATCGAGTCTGATGACCTTCTGGAATTTGTGAGATCAGCCTTGGAGGCCGATCCTTTAGATGGTCATCTTGTCTGGAATGACGAGTCAAAGAAGGATTCAGAGTCCAAGGAGGATTTGTATTCTGAGGGATCTTGGGCCTCTTATCTGGAGGAGGTTTAGAGGGCACAGCAGAGTTAGGCACGGCGGATCTTCTACTCCTATTTAATGATCGTAGTATTACTTTTCTCTCACTTTTGTAGTACTTTTAGAGGGGTAGAACCTCTTAGTAGTTTGGTTTTCGTTTAGGAAACCCGTGTGAGGGTTGGGACTGGCTTCCTCTTTTGTGTCTGTACATATGTATATAATCTGCTGTAGTACTTGGTCTTTTGGTAGATGACATGTATTTCTGAGCTTAACTCATGTGTATGTTTGTTTATATGTATATATGTTATTTTCTGTTACTGAGTACTTATCTATGATATGACTTTAAGTTTTAATCTCGCGAGCAACTAACGATTTTTTTTCATGATAAATAAGTTAATTATGCTAAACCGGTAAAGGCTTATAATAACATTTGCTTATGAAATCCGAGTCTAGAGTGATGATTAGATTTTTGATGGTTTAGAATTTCACAAATGAATTCTCGTTGCAAGTATAGTTTCTAAACCAAACAATAATCTTTTCATACAAAAATTTGTTTGTCACTAAAACAAACCCCTAAATTTATAAACCGAATTATTGAAACCTCGGGTCGTTCTCCCTAGGAATTACAATAAAGTGTCTTGTTATTGGTTGTGAGTTATTTTGGGGTTTTTGAGATTTTAGACAAGAAATATAAATGGTAAAGAAAATAAACTAACAACTAATAAAGCTCTTGGCAAGATATGAGAACTAGAAGTCCTATCCTAGTTATCCTTCTCAATTGTGATGAGAATTGTGTATTGCTCCCACTTAGTTAACCTCTAACCATGGAGGAAAGTCAAGTGGATGAATCAATTTGATTCCTCAAGTCCTAATCAACTCCTAAAGGAAAGACTAGCTTTAGAGGCATTCAAATCAATTAGCAACTTCTAATTATCAATCAACAAAGGAATTAGATAACTCAAGAGTCACTAATTACTCTACCTAGGCCAAGAGGAACAAAACCCACACCAAAATCCAACCAAGCATTTCATCAAACACTTGGAAGGCACAAAAGAAAAGAAAAGCAAATTGACAACAAGAATAGAATCTAACAACATTTATTGCAATGAATTAACAACAACAATTAAAAGAAACACATTTATTATGAATTACCTTTTATTGAATGGGAAGAAAGTAGAAGGAACAATACTAGATCTACAACAAAATGTAAGAACAACCTAAAGGAAATTACAACAAAAGAGTAGAAGAAGATGAATGTAGCAACAAAAAGTTGAGAGATAGAAGTGGAAGAAAGCAAAGATTAAAACCTAGATCTAAGAACTAAACCTAATCTTAATCCTAATCCTAGAGAGAAGTGAGAGCTTCTCTCTCTAGAAACTAACTCTAACTACTAAAACTAAGCTAAACTAAACTAATGATAACTAACATCTAAAGTATGAAAAGTATCCCCATTCCCCCTTCAATCCTTGGCTTAAATAGCATCAGAAATGAGTTGGATTGGGCCCACAAGGCTTTAGAATTCGCTGGCCACGTATTGCTTTAAGTGGACCATATGGCAACAACGACGCGTGCGCGTACAGTGCGCATACGTGTCACCATACGTGTAGCAACTATGGCAAATCTTATATCGTTTTGAAGCCCCAAATGTTAGCTTTTCAACCCAACTAGAACCGCATCATTTGGACCTCTGTAGCTCAAGTTATGGTCGATTAAGTGCGAAGAGGTCAGCTTGACAGCTTTTGCGTTTCCTTTATTTCTTCATGAGTTCTCCATTTCTACATGCTTTTCCTTCATTCCCTTGGTCCAATCCTTGCCTCCTAAATCTGAAATCACTTAGCAAACATATCAAGGCATCTAATAGAATCAAGGAGAATTAAATTTAGCTATTTTAAGACCTAAAAAGCATGTTTTCACTCTTAAGCACAATTAAGGGAGAAGTTATAAAACCATGCTATTCCATTGAATAAATGTGGGTAAAAGGTGATAAAATCCCCTAAAATCAATACAAGATAAACCCTACAAATGGGGTTTATCAACCTCCCCACACTTAAACCAAGCATGTCCTCATGCTTAAACCAAGAATGAAGTAAGGGATGGCATTTATTCAATGGAAACTAACTAAATGCAATCTACCTATATGCAACTATCTAAATGAATGCAATTGCTTGGTCAAAATAAATCAATTCCCAAGAAGCATATATGCACAAGGCTAAGGACTAACAAGTCTAATCCACAATTGAATTGAGTTATTAAATATTTTTACAAACTTGCATGAAAGGGGATGATCATAGGTGGAGACATGCAATTGAGCATCAAACCCTTACCGGATGTGTTTGCACTCTATTTGCTCAAGTGTTTAGGGTTGATTCTCTCAATTCTCTCCTAATCATGCTTTCTAATATTTGTTTTTCTTCTAACAATCGACATATATTTCATGCATGCATACATATATCATGATGTCTTTTCTTTAGGTTGTAATGGGGTTAGGGTCAATGTAGGATGCATATTTGGTCAAGTGAGCTTGAAGTTTGAATCTTTGATAAGCTTAGACTTTCCACTTAACCTATATAATAACCTATACAATTAAGTTCTACTCTAACTACCCATTTTTCTCCTTTTCACATACTCATGCTTTTCCTTTTTCATTTCATAACACTTATGCATTGATCTTATTGAGCTTCGCTTTGGGGCATTTTGTCCCCTTTTTATTATTTTTCTTCTTTTTCTTTCTTTTTCTATATTTTTTTCCATATTGTTTTTTTCTTTTTATTTTGTTTTTCTCATTTTTTCTTTCTTTCAAATTATATACAAGAACATCAATGCATAAGGTCTATACATTTTATCAATACATGAGCATGTACCCAATTCCCAATAATTTCAATAAAAATACAAAACTACCATTTTATTCCCCCAATGTCCCAAGATTCCCACACTTGAATGATACTCACACACACTAGCCTAAGCCAATCAAAGATCCAAATTAAGGACATTTATTGTTATTCGCTTTAAGGCTTGTAATGTGCTAAATTAAAGAACAGGTGGGTTAAGCGTAGGCTCAAAGTTGGCTAATGATGGAAGATAAAAGGTAAGGCTATTTGGGTAAGTGAGCTAAATAAAATTATGGCATCAATCATATAAATGCATGAATACACAAAATAATGGACATAAAGAATCAAACAAATCAAAGATTACATTCATAGAAAGAGATGTGTGTGTGTGTGTGATTCAAGCAAGTTTAATGAAAAGTTTTCACTCAAATCAATTGAAGCGCCCTATAGATAGAAATCTTGAAAAATTTCATTATTTTGACTAAGCTTATTGTGTATGCAAAAATAAGAAAATGCAAGTAAAAATCCTAAAATCCTAGAATGAAATGCAAAAGTATTGGGATTAGAAATTTGTCACCCAAAATCACCGACCGGTCGGACGACCTCCCCACATTTAAAAGTTTGCACTGTCCTCGGTGCACTCAAAGATGAGCAAGGGGGTACAGCGACTCTCCGGATTGCTACGTGTCCTTAGTCTTGCTTCCGTTATTGCTTGTGGTGTATTCATCATGAAAGACAAAAATATAACACCATAAGTTGAGAAGATATAAAAGCAAGGAAGCATACATTGTTGGAATGAGGTAAATCACTAGAATGAGGTGAGTGTGACATTAATGACAAATAAGTGTGTGAATTCTAAATTGTGCGGTTTAGAACACACATTAGCATAAAAGTTATGTCACAAAAGAAGCATGCACTTTACTTATTCTAGTATGCTTGAGATGCTTTAAGTGAACTTGTAAGGTAAGACAAGCATTAGAGAAGCATGAAAGCATTCAAGTCAAACACATATGGATGCATATGATCATGAAATACAATGCATTAAGGTAAATGCTCAACATCATCCATCAAGAGGTTGCCCACTCAAAGAGAGAGTTCAAATCACATGGTGGCTAGTTACAACATGCAATTCAAAAGAGTCACAAGCTCGAAGGCAATTCTCATCACTTGGTATTTTTCAAAAGGTAAGCATGAAAAAATCAAAACCAAGTAGCAAAATATAACCTCAATCATAGATCCAACAAAGATTATCTAAAAATATTCATGCTAAAATAGCATTTAGGCAATAAGGGGCAGCAATGTATAGTAAACAAAGTCAATAATCCAACACTTATGATGAAAAGAGAAAAAATAAAATGAAAACTAAACTAAAACTAACTAATAAACTAACTAACTAACTAATTAACTAACTAATTAACTAACTAACTAACTAACTAATAACTAATTAAAATAAATGGTTATCGATGGTGTTTGGAAGTGTTGGATGAGGGGTAGGAGGAGGGAAGAAGAAAGGAGAAGGAAAGAAATAGAAAGAGGAGAAGAAAAGAAATGTGGTGAAGGATAGAAATCCGCGCGTACGCGAGCATGCCGCGCGCGCGCGGATGATTTATTTCGAGAGTGGTGCGTACGCGTCATGTGCGCGTACGCGCGAGTTGGGTTGTGCCAAAGGCACAACGTTAGCGCAGTGCAGGCACAGCTCTCTGGAAAATGTATGGAATGTGGAACTTCTCAATCCACGCGTACGCACGGCTGGCGCGTGCGCGTGGATGGTCGAAAACGCTTGATGCACGCGTCCGCGCGCAGTGCGCGTACGCGTGGATGGTGCTCTGTTTTTCAAAAATTTTTGCTATCACTACAAGAAAAATACCCATTCAGCCACACTTTTTTTAAGCTACATTTGAAAAGCGTAGCCTATTCATAGAATAGGCTACGCTTTTCTCATTGTTGCCTGTTTTTTAGAGAAAAGGAAACATAATTCTGGCATCATTTAAAAAGTGTAGCCTTAGATATTATAGAAATCACTTATAAAGCGTAGCCGTATGTTAATATCTATGGGTACACTTTTATATCAAAGAAAACGCTTTTTAAGAGTAGCCTATTTATTAAGTTTTGGGTGCGCTTCAAAAGTGTTGCCTAATGTATCTAAGTGAAATTTCCAACAACACTTAGTAAATTTTTTGAATTTTCCCCAAATGATACATGCGTACAAACACTTAGCCAAATCAGAAAACATAACCCTTAGCCACCGAAAACATAACACTCGATCATCACTACCCTTAGCTTTTCCCTTCTTCGCGCCACTCATCACCCCCAAATCAGAGAAAGGGATCGCCATCACCAGTCAACACTCACCATTCACCACTCACCACTCACCATCTCCACCAGTCACTCATATTTGTCACTCACCACTCACCACGCCATCACTAGTCTTCATCGTCGCTTCTGTTTGCTGCACTCTCACATTAGGTAAATTTTCCCCCTTTTCGTATCCATTCAGCCTCACTCACGTACTCTCATCCTCCCTCAACTCACACACATGAAAGAGAAGAAATCAGAAAAGGGGAGCACAGGAAGAAGAAGAGAAGAAGAGAGGAGAGGGGAAGGAAGGAAAGAAACGACGACGCCACATATGGCTCCACCGCTGTCGAGCGCCGGTGAAAGAGAGCTCGAGGGAGAGAGAAAACACGATGGAGGAGAGAAGAAAGGGTGCTTGGTCGCCGCTGAAACTCCACCGCCATTGCTAGGGCTTCTTCCACCGCTATCATCTCCTCAAGATTCAGATTCCCTTCTTCTCTTGCATCAATTTCTCGTTCCACGCTATCATCTCCTCTCTCCCCGCTTTTCAGATCCTCATTCAATTTCTCATCATCTCGTTCTTCTCGCCATCATATCGTGGTCAAAGCCACCGATGACTCTTCCAACCTATCCGGTGATGATCCTTTTCGATCTTTCCCGTGGTTCCAATCCGACTCTGGTAATCTTTCCTTCTTTTTCCTGAAATTTCATTCAAGTAGCTGGATTTTTCTTTCACTAATTGTTGTAATTGAAGTTCATTTCAATTGCGGAATTTGATTCTACAGTGCTAGTTGTGATTGTGCAAGTTGTGAAACATATTTTTGTATATATAATATTCAAATGTGTGTGCTTTTTTAGAATATTTGAGCTGAAATCTTGAAAATTAAAATTAGTTTTTGTTGAAATGAAATGGTGGAGCTTTTGCTTCTTCTTTTCGATGTTTATGTGCTCTAAGTTATGGTTATTTTGTTTCTTCAAGGCCTAGTGATTTTGCTGCTTTAGTTGAGTTAGGTATTCTTCAAGTATAATTTATAAACTTTCAGAGGATTTTTAGGTTATTGAAGGGTGCAGTGCTTTTTGGATTCATGGCATTTGGTACTTTTTAAGTTTTAATTGATCGATAACTGAGATTGCCTTCATCAGAGTAAGAAACAGAAGGCAGCAAAGAGAGGGAGAAAGAGAGCAGAACCAAGACGGAAAGAAGGAGAGACAGGACAAGTTCCTCCACTTCTTCTTCTACTTATATGAGTGCTTGCTTCATCTGGGTCATCATAGATGTATGATTTTATTATGCAATTTCATTAATTTTTTCTATAATAATTTATTTAGGTAAAAAAGATGACCCTGTCAGTGCTGTTTCGGTTCTGTTAACCATGCTTGTTGGTGTTGGGGTTTTAACTTTTTAGGATTTATCTTGGATTTATCTTGGCTTTAAAGAGAGAAGACCTAATACAAAATTTACGAAATCGCTTAGGAGTTATTTGATTTGGTTATGACTTATGAAAACACTTTGTTGTTGAATAGCTTAATATAAACTGGTTTTCTTTTGTGGTATAGGTAGTACTGAAGACTATTGGAAAAGATAGGATGCTGCTCAAGTAATGGCTCAGGTTGAGGACTTGTGTTTTCTTCACTTTGCATCGATCTGTAGAATTTTTCTTTTACAAAATTCCTCAGCTGATTAAGAATATATAGTTATTTTGTTTACTGACATGATGGTGTTTGTGTTGTTGTAGTTAGTATGGGAAGGACTTGGACTCGGAGGAGGGACAGATGTCCGAAACTGGGGCAGGTAGAATGATAAAACCGATTGTGCTCTTTTGTGTCTAATGAATTTCCTTATGAACTGCTTCTTTCCTTGTTTTGCAGCCTGGTTTATCAGGTTATTTCAATAGCAAATAATGCATGCTGGGCTATTGGAGAACTTGCAGTTAAGGTATGTTAATGTTATGTGCTACATTCTGATTAAATTTTGTAGAATTGTATTGTGGCTGGAATCTAATTGGCTTAGTCAGAGTTATGTGCATAATGTAGTTTTAAACTGTTAGTTTCAAAAGCCAATTAGGACAAATGGTTCTGTTCTTTGTGATTGCTATTTGATTGTTATCTTTTAATTTTCCACTTATATATTTTTGTCTTATGAAATTTTTTTGTCTAAAACAACACTTGTTGGCACAATTGACAATAAATGTATGAATTTAACTAAATTTAACTAAATGTACCCACCGTATATTCACCTGTTGGCACAATTGACAATAAATGTATAAATTTAACTAAATTTCATAAACAAAAAGTTTAACTTGTTTCTTAAAAATACTTATTTGTAAATGTTTTACTATTCTATTCTATTTGTGTTTTGAGGGAACTTTTTTAAGTTGGGATTGGGTTTTGGAGTGTGGACGGGAATTTCCAAAGGACGAAAAGAAAAGGTTGAAAAAGCAAAACCTTAGCTTATGAGCATGTGAGGGAGAGGACGACTTTCTCACTTGATAACTCAAAACCGATCATATAATCTTAATCATGAATCACACAACATGGCACTTGGCAAAGAGATGCTCATTCACCACATGTGACACCTTTTCTTGTTTATTGCTTCTGTCCCACGAATGGTTTCTGATTCATTCAAATATGTATTACATAAGGATAACCAAGAAAAAAAAAGGGAATTTCACTTACCATGAAAAAAAAAGATAGAATTAAAGCTCAATCTATTAATTCTGGAAGAAAGCTCACTTGATTTAATGCTTGTTGCTTCTTTCCCTCAGATTATGTTATGCTAGTGTATAAGAGAGAATATTAATTTCTCAAAGTATGACAAATTAGTTGGCAATGCTTGACTTTTTTGCAGATGAACATCACGAGATTTCTGAGCACAAGGAATGTGTAGCAGCTGTAATTTTTGTGTGTAGAAGTAGAACCCACTACACTAGCCACTAATATCGGATTGCCAAGAAGCTCTAAAGAACAATCGTAATTAGGAATGTGCCTTAATAATACTATTATGAAAATCTCACTTCCTGTTATTAATTAGTCACAGGTACAGTATAATACTTAATTACTTATTTCACATTTCCAATGGATATATATGTGTGTATATATATTAATGTAAAGTTGAGCGTACATATTAGGAGGTTAATAAAAAGAGTAGTAGGTTTGGTAAGCTTTCACTGCTATATCTTTATGCCTTTTAGGATGGCTGTGAATGCTATAAACAATACTTGTAAGAGATATTGGCATTTGGGATTTGATGAGTTATAGGTTATTCTTTTATTGATGGGGTGATTCTTTTGTTGTTGCCTGTCAAAGTTGCTGCCTTTAGGCTTTATAAGTTAAAAAAGAATTCACTTGGTTGCTGGAATTGATTGCAGATTTGAGTTATCTTCTGTGGTCACCACATTTTAAAGCAACAGCTCAAAGAAAAAGCGACAACTTTAAAAGATAAACTTGGAGACATGAAGGCCAAACAGTAGCAACAAGAGGAAGAGATTCATGGATTGTGGAATATGGTTTAGTTATTAGAAAATACTTATGTAAGATATAATATTTTAGTTTTTTGTAGAGTATTAGTAGTAAATTTTAAGTGGTCTCTTGCTTATTTTGATATGACTATGCTTAATTTGGTGTGAGATGTATGAATATTCAAAATTAATTTTATTTTAATACTTTTGGTTCTTTATAAATATATTTTGTTTACAGATAATTTTTGTTATTTAAATAAATTTAGTATAATTTTATATTTATTTTTATTTTATTTTATTTAATTTATTTAATTAAAAATACAAAATTATATATGTAATTATATTATTAAATATTATATTGTACAAAAAATTATTGGAATATTAATTATATATATATATATTAAAAATTAAAAAAAAATAATGAGGGACCTAAGGCTACACTTATATAAAGTAGCTATAAGTATATTATTTGTTACATTTATAAAGTGATGCAGTAGTCTTGAAAAGTGTAGCCTATTCTTTTGAATTCTGGTAACCATTAGTGCTGAAAAGCGTAGCCTTTGGTCCTGGACAGCATCACTTGAAAAGCGTAGCCTATTCCCAAACGCCAAAAGCGTAGCCCTTGGTGCAGAAAAGCGTAGCCTTTGAGAATAGGCAACGGCTGAATAGGAATCACCCCAAAAAGTGTAGCCGTAGCCCAAAAAGCGTAGCCGTAGCCTAAGGCATCATTTTTTTTCACTTTTGGCTACACTTTTCAAGTGTACCTGAATGGGTATTTTTCTTGTAGTGTATGTTTTTTTTTTTGTGCACCAATCCAAGCATTCCAAACCTCCAAACAGCTACCAAAACACCCTAAAACCTTATTTAACATGATAAAATGCTAATTAAACTCAACAAACTAATCAAAACATGAATTTAAACTACTTTTACCAATGTGTACAAAAGTGAAAATGAAAAGAAGTTACCATGGTGGGGTGTCTCCCACCTAGCACTTTTGTTTATTGTCCTTAAGTTGGACTTATGGGGAGCTCCTCATCAAGGTGGCTTGTGCTTGTACTCGTCTTGGAACTTCCACCAATGCTTGGACTTCCAATAAGCTCCATCATTCAAGATTAATATCTCCATGCTTTGATGGAGTTCTTTACAAACCATGGGCTCCCAATGTTGATCCTCATGTGTTCCCGGATCCTATATTTTGTCTTCACACCCATCTCCAAGTTGATTATCATTAATCCATGTGGGTGGTGAGCAAGGTGAATTCTCAACAAAGTAACCAAACATCCTTTTAGACCCATGTACTCTAGTTATACACCAACCTTTGCTATCAAGCTTTGGACATGTGACCATAATGAACCTAGAATGATGCTTCCAACCACTAACCATCTCCTTTTTACTCTTAAAGCCACTAATTTTTCTAAGTTGACCATCCGTCTCAAGCAAACCATATTCAAGGGGAATAACAAAGCTTAAGTATAAGGAATTTACCCACTTGAATGAGAGAATGGATGGTGGTGGCTTGGGGAGAGGTATCTTCAATGTGCTTGTAAGCTCTACTCCCTTGTTTGCTTCTTTGTCAATCTCCACCTCTTCATAAACTTCTTCATTCTCAATCCTTTGTTCATCAACTTCATCTAACACTTCTCCATCACTCAAGTCATAAATGGGAGGTTGAGAGAAATCTACCTCCACATCACTTTCAAATTCATTGGAAGAAGGTTCTTCAAATTCAAAAGAGTCTTCACCAAGAAGATTGGATGCATGATCTTCATCACCACGGGAACTCAACTCTTGTTCCATTTCTTCCAAGTCTTCATATGGAATATGCCTTGGAGGTTGTGCACATTCCTCCTCAACATCAACTTCAATCTTCTTGGAGGGGTTTTGTTCAACTCTAGGTTCCCATGGAGGTTCCGCATCTCCTAAGTCTTCAACCACTTCTTCCTTTTCTTCAATGGTCATAGGTTCCTCCAATTGTTCTAACACAAAGTAGCATTCCTCCTTTTCTACCGGAGTTTCCAATCTCTCCTTCATGCTATGTTCTTCTTTTGATTCTCCGCATGTAGCCATGGGAGTTCCTTGAGTGTCCAAAAGTTGGGATGCTAGCCGGTTTACCACCTCGTCCAAGGCGGTCATGAATTGTACATCCCTTGTCATCTTCTCTTGTCCTTGCACAAGAACATCAAGGATGTCATCCATTGGAGATTGGGGTGGATGAGAGGGTTCATTATCTTGGAGAAAGGGTTCATTATAGGAAGGTGGTTCTTCTTGGTAAGGTGGTGGTGTGTATAGAATTGATTCTTTTGAGTAGTAATCTTGGAATTGTGGTTCCATATATGGCTCATATGGTTCAAAAGGTGGCTGGTGTAGTGGATAAGGATTAGAGTCATATGGAGGTATTTGGTGAAAAGAGGCTTGTGAGTATAGTTGATGATCATGTTAAGGATATGATTCATAGGCATATGGTGGTGGTTCTTGAAAGTCACAAGGAGATTTACCATAGCCATTTGATTGGTATGCATCAGGGAATGACTCTTCTTCATAGTGCATTGGTGGGGGTTGTTGCCATGAGGATTGATCATATGCATATGGCTCCTTCCACCTTTGGTTATCCCATCCTTGATACACATTCTCATTATAGTTCTCATCACCTACAACATAATTGTAACTACACTCATAGCCAAAGTGAGAATTCATGATAGCAAGAGAGGTCAAAAACAAAAAAAAATAGTAACAAATAAAGAGAACAAACTAAAAACTAACAAAGAGGCAAAAAGTAAACATATTCACAATATTCACATATATACAATAACCAATAACACAACACCATTGCAATTCCCCGGCAATGGCGCCATTTTGATGATTAGATTTTTGATGGTTTAGAATTTCACAAATGAATTCTCGTTGCAAGTATAGTTCCTAAAACAAACAATAATCTTTTCAGACAAAAAGTTTTTTGTCACTAAAACAAACCCCTAAATTTATAAACCGAAGTATTGAAACCTCGGGTCGTTCTCCCTAGCAATTACAATTAAGTGTCTTGTTATTGGTTGTGAGTTATTTTGGGGTTTTTGGAGATTTTAGACAAGAAATATAAATGGCAAAGGAAATAAACTAACAACTAACAAAGCTCTTGCAAGATATGAGTACTAGAAGTCCTATCCTAGTTATCCTCCTCAATTGTGATGAGAATTGTGTATTGCTCCCACTTAGTTAACCTCTAACCATGGAGGAAAGTCAAGTGGATGAATCAATTTGATTCCTCAAGTCCTAATCAACTCCTAAAGGAAAGACTAGTTTTAGAGGCATTCAAATCAATTAGCAACTTCTAATTATCAATCAACAAAGGAATTAGATAACTCAAGAGTCACTAATTACTCTACCTAGGCCAAGAGGAACAAAACCTATGCTAAAATCCAACCAAGCATTTCATCAAACACTTGGAAGGCACAAAAGAAAAGCAAAGAAAATTGACAACAAGAATAGAATCTAACAACATTTATTGCAATGAATTAACAACAACAATTAAAAGAAACACATTTATTATGGATTACCTTGAATTGAATTGGAAGAAAGTAGAAGGAACAAAAGTAGATCTACAACAAGGTATAAGAATAACATAAAAGAGATTACAATAAAAGAATAGACGAAGAATAAATCTAACAACAAGGAATTGAGAAGTAGAAGTAGAGGAATGAATGATTTAAAACCTAGATCTAAGAACTAAACCTAATCCTAATCCTAATTCTAGAGAGAAGTGAGAGCTTCTTTCTCTAGAAACTAACTCTAACTACTAAACTAAGCTAAACTAAACTAATGGTAACTAACTTTTTCATCCCTCTTCAATCATTGGCTTAAATAGCATCAGAAATGAGTTGGATTGGGCCCACAAGGCTTTAGAATTCGCTGGCCACGTATTGCTTTAAGTGGATCATATGGCAGCAACGACGCGTACGCGTACAGTGCGCGTGTGCGTCACCATACGTATAGCAACTATGGCAAATCTTATATTATTTCGAAGCCCCGGATGTTAGCTTTCCAACCCAAATGGAACCGCATCATTTGGACCTCTGTAGCTCAAGTTATGGCCAATTAAGTGCGAAGAGGTCGGCTTGACAGCTTTTGCGTTTCCTTTATTTCTTCATGAGTTCTCCATTTCTACATGCTTTTCCTTCATTCCCTTGGTCCAATCCTTGCCTCCTAAATCTGAAATCACTTAGTAAACATATCAAGGCATCTACTAGAATCAAGGAGAATTAAATTTAGATATTTTAAGACCTAAAAAGCATGTTTTCACTCTTAAGCACAATTAAGAGAGAAATTATAAAACCATGCTATTCCATTGAATAAATATGGGTAAAAGGTGATAAAATCCCCTAAAATCAATACAAGATAAACCCTAAAAATGGGGTTTATCATAGAGCCAAGTAGGTCCTCACGACGAGTAACACCTGAACAGTTGGCATTAGTCATGACGCGTCAAAAGTTGGGGTGAAACATTAGATGGGTAGGATATAAGCCCCAAATAATTAATAAATAATTAATTAATAGATTAATATGAGTTAGGAGAATTAAAAAATTAAATTTTATAACTTAGAGAAATAAAACTAATTAATATTCAAATTTTAGCACCAATTTTAAAGATTTTAGCCCAAAATTACGCCAGCAGGATAACCAGTTGGATTGGGCCTATATTGGGCCCAAAGCCCAACATATAAAAATCAAGTTTAGCTTTTTCCTCCCCCGTTGTTCATGAGAATCATGCTGAGAAAGAGATTTGGGGAAGAAAACCTAACTTCTACTCCGGTTCAATCTTATATCCATTATATCTTCTGATTGATGAGCCATTTGTGGCCACTCGTTTGTCTTGGAATCCTCTTCAATTCTAAATCGAACATTGTGGTAAGGAACTGTGAATTTTGCACCCAATTTGTCTGTCTTCCCATTTTTGCGATTTTGGTTTGAGGTATTGAGGAATATGGCGTTTTTGATAATTTAGGTCTACACTAGTGGCAAAAAATTGTTTGGTTTTGTCCAAATCATCCATCGGTAAAATGAGAAACTTATATCCCTTTATGTTATAGAATTGTTGATACATTGCACTTGACCATACCTAATCCGAATTAAGGTTTTAAATGTCGAACTTGAGAAACGAACTACGAAGAAGGGGGATGACACAGATTTAGCTTTTAGCTGCCAATTGTTTAGGTGGCGAGAGGGAATAAGTAGCGATAAAGATTAGAGCCAAGGATCGAATCATGCTTGATTACCTTATGCCTAATAACACTGTTAAAATCGACAGAACTTGGAGAGCTAGATAAAGTGAGTAATAGAAACGAAGTCTGTTCAATTAAGCTTTCCAGTGTGAAACACGGATTATGTAAGAGGAACAGGAAGATAACAACAGAAAGACCTATACATGAGGGATTACGCCAACGCTTATTCGCAACCTGACCTAGTCCTTCTTTTGTGACTTACATTGGAAATTCTATTTTGAATTCCTTCTTGAATCTTTAACAATTTATCAGACAGAAGATTTTCAATAATCAACTTACGACGGTTCAATATAACAACCAATCACAATATCGCCTTTGTCAAATTGTCCATGTACCATGTTACAACCCAAGTTAGCAGTTGATTACTACGCATATGTTATATTTTTCTATACTTTTTCAGATTAAATTTTAATTAATCATTCTAAATTATTGAGTGCTTTTGTGCTTAAGTGATATATTGCTTTGATCTCTTTGAATTTATTAATTCCGTAGGGATTGATAGAAAAAGAAGCAAAAAGCACAACACAAGCTCAAAAGGAGGAAAGAGAAAAATTTAGAGAAAGCCAAAAAGGACCTTAGGAACATACTGCTTGCTTACTTTCATACATTGTCATTCTTGGCACTTATGGAAGAAGGCAACATGCATGCTAATTTTATTAATGAGTTATATAAAGTGCATGAAAGCAATATTATTAAATCATTAAAGTATGCATTATATATAAAATCATTAAAACAAGTAAGGCCAGCCCCAAGTGCCTTCTTAAATTGGGGCACTGGTAACATAATCCTTGCTCACTTTCAAGGTGACATGCTCTTAAATGGGCGTTGTTAACATCCAAATAAGGGGCTGTTATTCCAAAGAAGCATGAATATTTGATTCATCAAGAAAAACTTTCAATGCCCAAATCCAAGGGCGCCCTACAAGAACAATGCCCAAATAAAGAGTGGAAGCTCTTCCCAATTAGACACTTTCTCTTGAAGCTGGAGATTGAAAGTTGGAATTGGTAAGAGGCAGTGCTCACTTTGGCAAGCGCCCATCATCAAGCAAGAAACAGCGCTCACAAAGAATGGGGCAGCCCTCAAAGTGGGAAGTGTCACCAACAAGAGTAGTGCTCACTTGGCCGCTCATCCATGAGCGCCAGCAGCAAGAGGTAGTGCTCGTTCCTACGCTCGCCCCATGAGCACCAGCAATAAGGTGTCTCAACCACGCATGCCTCAGCGCTCGCCCTTACGCTCGCATTCACGCTCGCCAGTGAACGCCTTCGACAGCACAAGTGCTTGTATTCTCCAGTAGCGCTCATGGGCAAGCACCCATCATCAAGTAAGAGGCACACCGATCATCAATTTTTTTTTGGCTCCCACTTGGCTGCTCATGTTACAAGCGCCCAACAACCTGGAACTCTCCTCCACGCTCGTATGAACAAGCACCCAGCAACATGGCGCTCTCTTTCACGCTTATGGGCAAGCGCCAGCACTCTCATGGAAGTGTCACGCTCGCTCACCACGCTCACAATCATTTTAGTTCAGTTAAATTCACTCAAAGTCCACTCCAAATTCAAGCAAGCAAAGCCCACTAACTGTCACTCAATCAAGACCACAAGAAGCATCTAGAATAGTTTATTTTTATTTCATTGTAATTTCCTTTCAATTTCATTTAAGCTTGTAATTTAGGAGAGCTTATATAAAGGCCTTAGTTTTATAGAAGGAGAGAGAACACATTGAGTGGAGACCAATTCGAAATTCTGTGAATTGGCACACTCCTCTGGGAGTAGATCTTCGGACGCCTCCCCTCATACACACTTCTTCTCCTCCACTTCCTTTCTTACTTTGTACACATTTTAATTATGAATCTTTATTTTTCATTTTAGTTATGAATCTTTAATTTTTATTTTTACTTCCATGCACTTTAATTTTCTTTGGAGTTTTTTAAGAGCAATGATCAACTAACCCCCACTCATTTGTGAATGGAGCTCTATTTCAATTTTGATTGAATTGATGTTTATTTCTTCAAAGATCCTTGGATCTATTAGAATCCTATTGTGAGCTTCGGAAGAGGGATCATAGGGTTCAGTTTGAGCTCTCTTGGCATAATGAAGTTCATCTTGATTTAGAGATTGGTATCTGACATGTAACCACTCTAATATTAGGGTATTTGGATTTATGTAGTGTGAGATTAGAAATCAATCCACTTGTTGTAGCTAAGGGAAAGCATTTGTGCTTCAGAGATCCATTCACTACAGGAAAGGGGTTTAGATCTACTTGAATCTCTATGTGAGCCTTGGAAAAATGATCGTAGGATTCAATTCGAACTTCTCCCTCATAACTCTTTTGATCAACACATTCTTAGTTGGTACATGACATATAACCTCTTTGAATTGAGATCCTAAGGGTTGTGTGGCTCATGGATTAGAAATTGAGCTTAACCTCTTCTCATGAACCAATTAGATCAAGGAATTGGCAATTGATTGTGTTAAGAGAAATTGAGTTTCCAAAGAATCGAAACTCAATTATTAACAATCCGCCATAGATACTTCATATGATTGAAAAGGAGTGAGACCCATTGTTTCAAAAGGAATCAACATCTCCAATCCCTTATGTTTTCTAGCTTTAATTTTTGTCATTTACTTTCTTGCATTTTATTTCCTTGCACTTTTATTTCTTGCATTTTATTATTTTTTTTTTTTGCTCTTTAATTTTCCAACACTTTTTTTTTGCATTTTATATTATTGCCAATTACTTTTTCTATTCTTTATTGCTTTCTTTTACTCTCAAGTTATTTATATTTTCTGCTACCTATCATCCAACTATGCTTGTCTAACTAGAATAATCAACTTACTATTGATTGCTTAATCCTTTAATCCTCGTGGAATTGACCTCACTCTTGTGAGTTTTATTACTTGATACGATCCGGTGCACTTAACGGTAGTTATTACGGAGAATTAATTTTTTTCGTCATCAAATTTTTGGCGCCGTTGCGGGGGATTAATTGTGATTAACAAACTACCAGTGGTTGATTACCTAGATTAGACACTTTTTCTTTCTTTGTTTTAGTCATTTCTTTGCTTTTAATTCTTCCTTTTATTTTTGTCACCAACTATTTGTGTTAATGCCTTACCAAGAAATCTCTACTCGTGACATCTTTTTCTCTTGGTGATTGTGTTATTAACATATAACACTTTCTTTTACTTATTTTTCCTTCAAGTAAATTGGCATAAGATTGCATTCTAAGTTTGGTGTTACTATGCAACAAATTTAATTTTTAATCTTCACTAGATACATACATCAATTTCAATTGAAAGTGTCACACTAAGTTTGGTGTCGCCACTTATCTTTCATGCAATGTATCATGCACACCCCACTTTTTTATGCAATCACAATGTCTCTGTTTCTTGTGCCTTCATTATTATCTTATCTAAATTTTCTTTGCCTAACCACATGCAGTAATCACATTTCAATGATCAAGACATTCATAATCCATCATAAACCCCATCACCACTTGAAGACAAGCAATCATCCTAAGTTGGAGTTGGAAGGGAAAGAATAAAGAGAAAATGGACAACAACAATGAAGATGAACTACAAGGTGGTAACGTTCCTTTTCCTCTTATTTGTTTCCAGTACATTCAATTGCATGGTTGTCTCTTATTTTCTTTGTATGCATGTGTGTTGTGAATAAGCATAGCTTGAGTGCTGAATTATAACATATTGCTATGACATTATAACTACCATCTTGAATTTTGTGAGTTCAAAGTAATTTAGTTTCATGATCATAAACAAACAAGGTAACTAAAGAAGAAGCTAGCATGAGCATAAAAGTATTGGAAACTGATGAGCGGATAATTTATACGCTTTTTGGCATTGTTTTTAGTATGTTTTTAGTATGTTTTAGTTAGTTTTTATTACATTTTTATTAGTTTTTAGTTAAAATTCACTTTTCTGGGCTTTACTATGAGTTTGTGTGTTTTTCTGTGATTTCAGGTATTTTCTGGATGAAATTGAGGGACCTGAGCAAAAATCTGATTCAGAGGCTGAAAAGGACTGCAGATGCTGTTGGATTCTGACTTCCCTGCACTCGAAGTGGATTTTCTGGAGCTACAGAAACCCAATTGGCGCGCTCTTAATTGCTTTGGAAAGTAGACATCCTGGGCTTTCCAGCAATGTATAATAGTTCATACTTTGCCCGATATTTGATGGCCCAAATCGGCGTTGCAAATCAGCTTCAGAATTCCCGGCGTTTAACGCCGGAACTGGCACAAAAATTGGAGTTAAACGCCGAAACTGGCATAAAAGCTGGCGTTTAACTCCAGAAAAGTCTCTACACATGAAAGCTTCAATGCTCAGCCCAAGCACACACCAAGTGGACCTCGGAAGTGAATTTTTACGTCATTTACTCATTTCTGTATACCCTAGGTTACTAGTACACTATTAATAGGACCTTTTGATATTGTATCTCTACCTCATGACACTTTACACGTTTCTTATTGTATATTCTACGGCATGAGTCTCTAAACCCCGTGGTTGGGGGTGAGGAGCTCTGTTGTGTCTTGATGGATTAATGCAATTACTACTGTTTTTCATTCAATCACGCTTTCTTCTATTCTAAGATATCACTTGTTCCTAAACTTGATGAATGTGATGATCCGTGACACTCATCATCATTCTCACCTATGAACGTGTGCCTGACAACCACCTCCATTCTACTTTAGATTGAGTAGATATCTCTTGGATTCTTTAATCAGAATCTTCGTGGTATAAGCTAGAACTGATGGCGGCATTCAAGAGAATCCGGAAGGTCTAAACCTTGTCTGTAGTATTCTGAGTAGGATTCAAGGATTGAATGACTGTGATGAGCTTCAAACTCCTAAAGGCTGGGCGTTAGTGATAGACGCAAAAGAATCACTGAATTCTATTCCAACCTGATTGAGAACCGATAGATGATTAGTCGTGCTGTGACAGAGCGCGTTGAACATTTTCACTGAGAGGATGGGAGGTAGCCATTGACAATGGTGAAACACTACATACAGCTTGCCATGGAAGAAGTCTTGCGTGCATGAAGAAGAAGACAGTAGGAAAGCAGAGATTCAGAAGATAGAGCATCTCCAAAACCTCAACCTGTTCTCCATTACTGCAAAACAAGGACTTATTTCATGTTCTTTTACTTTTCACAATTAAACCTGATAATTATTGATATCCTAACTAAGAGTTACAAGATAACCATAGCTTGCTTCAAGCCGACAATCTCTGTGGGATCGACCCTTACTCACGTAAGGTATTACTTGGACGACCTAGTGCACTTGCTGGTTAGTTGTGCGGAATTGCAAAAGTGTGATTGCAATTTTGTGCACCAAGTTTTTGGCGCCGTTGCCGGGGATTGTTCGAGTTTGGACAACTAACGGTTTATCTTGTTGCTTAGATTATGACTGTTTTATTTTTGTTGGTTTAGAGTCTTTTATTTGAGTTTAGTTTCATATTTTAAGTTTGGTGTCAGTTGCATGCTTTTGTTTTCTTTTAATTTTTCGAATTTGCATGTTCTTAGTCTTTTCTTGATTTCTAAAAAATTTTAAGTTTGGTGTCTTTTGTGCTTTTATTCACTTAAAAAAATTTAAAAAAAAGTGTTCTTAGTGTTCATCTTGACATTCAAAGTTTTCTTGTTTGTTCTCTTTGTTTTGATTTGAAATTTCTAAGTTTAGTGTCGTTTTGTTGTTTTTCTCTTTCCTCATTAAAATTTAAAAATAAAAAATATCATTTCCTTATTTTACTCATAATTTTTGAGATTTGCATTAAAATAGTCAAAGATTTTCAAAATCATATCTTTTTTTTAGTCATGTCAAAATTCTAATTTCAAAAATTGATCTTTTCAAATCTTTTTCAAAAATCAAATCTTTTTAATTTCTTCAATCATATCTTTTCAATCATTTTTTTTATTGCAATCATATCTTCTCAATCATATCTTTTTCAAAATAATTTTCAATCATATCTTTTTAATTGCTAATTCCAAAATCTTTTTAATTAATTAATTAATTTAGTTTTCAATTTGCTTTGATTTTATTTTCTTTTAGTTTTCGAAATTTTATTTTATTTTCCATTTATTTTATTTTATTATTTTCGGTCACATTTAATTAAATAAAAAAATAAAATAATATCCGCATCATCTCCCTTTCTCCACCATGGACCTAAGTGGAATTGAGCAGTCCAGAAGGACTCTGGGGTCATATGCTAACTCCATTACGGCTGCATATGGGAGTAGCATCTGTATACTTCCCATTAAAGCAAGCAGCTTTGAGCTAAATCCTCAACTCATTATCATGGTGCAGCAAAATTGCCTGTATTCCGGTCTTCCACAGGAAGAACCTACTGAGTTTCTGGCACAGTTCTTACAAATTACTGACACAATACGTGATAAAGAGGTAGATCAGGATGTCTACAGATTATTACTGTTTCCATTTGCTATAAAAGATCAAGCTAAGAGGTGGTTGAATAACCAACCCACAGCAAGCATAAAAATATAGAGACAGTTATCAGACAAATTCCTGAATAAATTTTACCCTCCAAAAAGGATGACACAGCTAAGGCTGGACATCCAAGGCTTTAAACAAGAGGATAATGAATCCCTTTATAATGCCTGGGAGAGGTATAGAGGTATGCTAAGGAAATGCCCCTCTGAAATATTTTCAGAGTGGGTACGGTTAGACATCTTCTACTACGGGCTTACAGAAAAAGCTCAGATGTCTCTAGACCACTCAGCTGGTGGATCCATACACATGAGAAAGACGATTGAAGAGGCTTAAGAGCTCATAGATACGGTTGCTAGAAATCAACATCTATACTCAAGCAGTGAGTCCTCTTTAAAAGAAGAGGCCATGGCAGTTACTACTGATCCTAATCCTTAAGAACAAATTGTTGAACTTAATCAGCAATTACTTCTTATGACAAAACAATTAGCAGAATTTAAAGAAATGCTCCAAGACACTAAAAATGCTAACTAGAATATGGAAGCACAATTGGATCAGACAAAACAGCAGCTATCTAAACAGATAACAGAAGAATGCCAAGCTATTCAATTGAGGAGTGGGAAGACATTGAATGTTTCAACTCAAAGCAGCAGAAAGCCAAAAAAGGAACAACTGACAGAGGATGACCAACCCACTGCCCAAAATCCCCTGAGGACAGTAAGAGCCCAGAGAGGAATGATTCTGGCGTTCAAACGCCAGAAAAGGGTAAGAAAGTGGCGTTAAACGCCCAATGGGTAGCCAAGTCTGGCGTTCAAACGCCACAAATGGGTCAGACACTTGCAAATGCTGATAAAAACCCCCTTAAGCAGGCTTCTCCAACTACTTCTGTAGGAAATAAACCTGCAACAACTAAGGTTGAAGAATATAAAGCCAAAATGTCTTATCCTCAGAAACTCAGCTAAGCGGAACAGGATAAACAATTTGCCCGCTTTGCAGATTATCTCAGGACTCTTGAGATAAAAATCCCATTTGCAGAGGCACTTGAGCAAATACCCTCTTATGCTAAGTTCATGAAAGAGATCTTAAGTCATAAGAAGGATTGGAGAGAAACTAAAAAAGTTTTTCTCACTGAAGAATGCAGTGCAGTCATTCTGAAAAGCTTACCAGAGAAGCTTAAAGATCCAGGAAGCTTTCTAATACCATGCACATTAGAAGGTGCTTGTACCAAGACAGCTCTATGTGACCTTGGGGCAAGTATCAACCTAATCCCTGCATCCACTATCAGAAAGCTCGGCTTGACTGAAGAGGTCAAACCAACCTGGATATGTCTTTAACTTGCTGATGGCTCCATTAAATACCCATCAGGCATAATTGAGGACATGATTGTCAAGGTTGGGCCATTCGCCTTTCCCACTAACTTTGTAGTGCTAGAAATGGAGGAGCACAAGAGTGCAACCCTCATTCTAGGAAGACCCTTCCTAGCAACTGGACTAACCCTCATTAATGTCCAAAAAGGGGAAGTAACCCAGAGAGTCAATGAGGATGAGTTCAAGTTAAATATTGTCAAAACTATGCAGCATCCAGACACATCAAATGACTGCATGAGCGTTGATATTATTGACTCCTTGGTGGAAGAGATCAATATGACTGAGAGTCTCGAATCAGAACTAGAGGACATCTTTAAAGATGTTCAGCCTGATTTGGAGGAACCAAAGGAAATAAAAGAACCTCTGAAAATTCCTCAGGAAGAGGATAAACCTCCTAAACCCGAGCTCAAACCACTACCACCATCCCTGAAATATGCATTACTGGGAAAAGGTGACACTTTTCCAGTGATCATAAGCTCTGCTTTAAATCCACAGGAAGAGGAAGCACTAATTCAAGTGCTAAGGACACACAAGACAACTCTTGGGTGGTCCATAAGTGATCTTAAGGGCATTAGCCCAGCAAGATGCATGCACAAAATCCTATTGGAGGATGATGCTAAGCCAGTGGTTCAACCACAGAGGCGGCTAAATCCAACCATGAAGGAGGTGGTGCAGAAAGAGGTCACTAAGTTACTAGAGGCTGGGATTATTTATCCTATTTCAAATAGCCCCTGGGTGAGCCCTGTCCACGTTGTCCCCAAGAAGGGAGGCATGACAGTGGTTCATAATGAAAAGAATGAACTGGTTCCTACAAGAACAGTTACAGGGTGACGTATGTGTATTGACTACAGAAGGCTCAATACAGTCACCAGAAAGGATCATTTTCCTTTACCATTCATATACCAGATGCTAGAGAGACTAGCAGGTCATGAATACTACTGCTTTTTGGATGGCTATTCAGGTTACAACCAAATTGCAGTAGATCCTCAGGACCAAGAGAAAACAACATTTACATGTCCTTCTAGAGTATTTGCCTACAGAAGGATGCCTTTTGGTCTGTGCAATGCACCTGCAACCTTTCAGAGGTGCATGCTCTCTATCTTCTCAGATATGGTAGAGAAATTTTTGGAAGTTTTCATGGATGACCTTTCAGTATTTGGAGACTCATTCAGCTCCTGCCTTAACCATCTAGCACTTGTTCTGAAAAGATGCCAAGAGACCAACCTAGTTTTAAACTGGAAAAATGTCACTTTATGGTGACTGAAGGGATTGTCCTTGGGCATAAAATTTCAAACAACGGAATAAAGGTGGATCAAGCTAAAGTTGAAGTAATTGAAAAATTACCACCACCTACCAATGTTAAGGCAATCAGAAGCTTTTTGGGGCATGCAAGATTCTACAGAAGGTTTATAAAGGATTTTTCAAAAATTGCAAAACCTCTGAGTAATCTGCTAGCTGCAGACACACCATTTATCTTTGATAAGGAGTGTCTGCAGGCGTTTGACCTTCTAAAGGCTAAGCTGGTCACAGCACCAGTTATCTCTGCACCAGACTGGACACTGCCATTCGAACTAATGTGTGATGCCAGTGACCATGCCATTGGTGCAGTATTGGGACAAAGGCATAACAAGCTTCTGCACGTCATTTATTATGGCAGCAGTATTCTAAATGATGCATAGAAGAACTACACAACCACAAAAAAGGAGTTACTTGCAGTAGTTTATGCCATTGACAAGTTCAGATCTTATTTAGTAGGATCAAAAGTGATTGTGTACACTGACCATGCTGCTCTTAAATATCTACTCACAAAGCAGGATTCAAAACCCAGGCTCATAAGATGGGTGTTGCTTCTGTAAGAGTTTGATATAGAAATAAGAGACAGAAAAGGGACAGAGAATCAAGTAGTTGATCACCTGTCCCGGATAGAACCAGTAGCAGGAGCATCCCTCCCTCCTACTGAGATCTCTAAAACCTTTCCAGATGAGCAATTGTTTGCTATTCAGGAAACTCTGTGGCTTGCAGACAGTTCAAGGTTCTCCTTCTGTAACCATGGAGAGGAAGCATGAAGAACTTCTCTCAAACCAGAGTCAAACAGAGCCCCCATAATCAAACTCTAAGTTTGGTGTTGGAAGGCCACAACCAACTTCTAAGTTTGGTGTTGAACCCCTACATTCAAACTCTAAGTTTGGTGTTGGGAGGTTCCAACATGGCTCTGAGTATCTGTGAGGCTCCCTGAGAGCCCACTGTCAAGCTACTGACATTAAAGAAGCGCTTGTTGGGAGGTAACCCAATGTTATATTTATCTATTTTCCTTTAATTTATGTTTTCTGTAGGTTGATGATCATGGGAAGTCAAAAAATCAATTGAAAAAGCAAAAACAGAATGAAAAACAGAAAGAAAAATAGCACACTCTGGAGGAAAATTTACTGACATTTAAACGCCAGTGAAGATAGCAAATGGGCATTTAACGCCCAGTCTGGTGCCTTTCTGGGCGTTTAACGCCAGAAAGGGGCACCAGACTGGCGTTTAACGCCAGGAATGGGCAAGAAGCTGGCGTTAAACGCCAGAAATGGGCAACAACCCGGCGTTTAACACCAGGATTGGCAGAAGGAGCATTTTTGCTCACTACTTGGTGCAGGGATGAATTATCCTTAACACCTCAGGATCTGTGGACCCCACAGGATGCCCACCTACCCTACCCCTCTCTCCACCCCTATATAAACCCATCTTTACCCCTTCATTTTCACACATCATACACACTACTTCTCCATCTCCTCCATTTTCTTCTTCTTCTACTCCTTTCTTTCTTCTTTTGCTCGAGGACGAGCAAACCTTCTAAGTTTGGTGTGGTAAAAGCATTGCTTTTTGTTTTTCCATAACCATTTATGGCATCTAAGGCCAGAGAAACCTCTAGAAAGAGGAATGGGAAGGCAAAAGCTTCCACCTCCGAGTCATAGGAGATGGAGAGATTCATCTCAAAAGCTCATCACTAAGAAAAAGGATGGAGCAAACAAGAGCTTGATCAAATACCTCATCATGAAATCCCTGAGATGCCTCAAGGGATGCACTTCCCTCCACAAAACTATTGGGAGCAAATCAACACCTCCCTAGGAGAATTGAGTTCTAACATGGGACAACTAAGGGTGGAGCACCAAGAACATTCCATCCTCCTCCGTGAAATTAGAGAAGATCAAAGAATCATGAGAGAGGAGCAACAAAGAAAAGGAAGAGACATTGAGGAGCTCAAGCACTCCATAAGATCTTCAACAGGAAGAACAAGCCGCCATCACTAAGGTGGACCCGTTCTTTAATCCCATTGTTCTTTGTTTTTCTGTTTTTCAAATTTTTATGCTTATGTTTATCTATGTTTGTGTCTTATGATCATTAGTGTCTTAGTGTCTATGCCTTAAAGTTATGAATGTCCTATGAATCCATCACCTTTCTTAAATGAAAAAATGTTCTTAATTGAAAAAGAGAGGAATTGCATGAATTCTGAATTTTATAACAGACTAATTATTTTGATGTGGTGGCAATACTTTTGGTTTCTGAATGTATGTTTGAACAGTGCATATGTCTCTTGAATTTGTGGTTCATGAATGTTAAAATTGTTGGCTCTTGAAAGAATGATGGAAAAGGAGAAATGCTATTTGATGATCTGAAAAATCATATAATTGATTCTTGAAGCAAGAAAAAGCAGTGAATACAAAAAAAAAAGAAAAAAACGAAAAAAGAAAGGGGAAAAAGAAAAAGAAAAAAAATAATAATGATAAAGTCGTGATCCAAGGCAAATAAGAGTGTGCTTAAGAACCCTAGACACCTCTAATTGGGAACTCTAGCAAAGCTGAGTCACAATCTGAAAAGGTTCACCCAGTTATGTGTCTATGGCATGTATGTATCCGGTGGTAATACTGGAAGACAGAGTGCTTTGGGCCACGGCCAAGACTCATAAAGTAGCTGTGTTCAAGAATCATCATACTTAACTAGGAGAGTCAATAACACTATCTGGATTCTGAGTTCCTATAAAAGTCAATCATTCTGAATTTCAAAGGATAGAGTGAGATGCCAAAACTGTTCAGAGGCAAAAAGCTAAAAGCCTCACTCATCTAATTAACACTGATCTTCATAGATGATTTTGGAATTCATTGCATATTTTCTTCTTTTTATCTTATTTGATTTTCAGTTGCTTGAGGACAAGCAACAATTTAAGTTTGGTGTTGTGATGAGCGGATAATTTATACGCTTTTTGGCATTGTTTTTAGTATGTTTTTAGTATGTTTTAGTTAGTTTTTATTAAATTTTTATTAGTTTTTAGTTAAAATTCACTTTTCTGGGCTTTACTATGAGTTTGTGTGTTTTTCTGTGATTTCAGGTATTTTCTGGCTGAAATTGAGGGACCTGAGCAAAAATCTGATTCAGAGGCTGAAAAGGACTGCAGATGCTGTTGGATTCTGACCTCCTTGCACTCGAAGTGGATTTTCTGGAGCTACAGAAGCCCAATTGGTGCGCTCTCAATTGCGTTGTAAAGTAGACATCCTGGGCTTTCCAGCAATGTATAATAATCCATACTTTGCTCGAGATTTGATGGCCCAAACCGGCGTTGTAAATCAGCTTCAGAATTCCCGGCGTTTAACGCCGGAACTGGCACAAAAATTGGAGTTAAACGCCCAAACTGGCATAAAAGCTGGCGTTTAACTCCAGAAAAGTCTCTACACATGAAAGCTTCAATGCTCAGCCCAAGCACACACCAAGTGGACCTCGGAAGTGGATTTTTTGTTATTTACTCATTTCTGTATACCCTAGGTTACTAGTTCACTATTAATAGGACCTTTTGATATTGTATCTCTACCTCATGACACTTTACACGTTTCTTATTGTATCTTCTATGGCATGAGTCTCTAAACCCCATGGTTGAGGGTGAGGAGCTCTGCTGTGTCTTGATGGATTAATGCAATTACTACTGTTTTTCATTCAATCACGCTTGCTTCTATTCTAAGATATCACTTGCTCCTAAACTTGATGAATGTGATGATCCGTGACACTCATCATCATTCTCACCTATGAACGTGTACCTGACAACCACCTCCGTTCTACTTTAGATTGAGTAGATATCTCTTGGATTCTTTAATAAGAATCTTCGTGGAATAAGCTAGAACTGATGGCGGCATTCAAGAGAATCTGGAAGGTCTAAACCTTGTCTGTGGTATTCTGAGTAGGATTCAAGGATTGAATGATTGTGACGAGCTTCAAACTCTTGGTGACAGACGCAAAAGAATCACTGAATTCTATTCCAACCTGATTGAGAACCGACAGATGATTAGCCGTGCTGTGACAGAGCACGTTGAACATTTTCACTGAGAGGATGAGAGGTAGTCATTGACAACGGTGAAACCCAACATACAGCTTGCCATGGAAGGAGCATTGCGTGCGTGAAGAAGAAGACAGTAGGAAAGTAGAGATTCAGAAGATATAGCATCTCCAAAACCTCACCCCTCCATGGGATCAACCCTTACTCACGTAAGGTATTACTTGGGTGACCCAGTGCACTTGCTGGTTAGTTGTGCAGAATTGCAAAAGTGTGATTGCAATTTCGTGCACCAGAAACCTAGCATGATTTTTGTTGCTCAATTGCATTTGAATTTGTTTAATTGAAGTTTTCATCTAGAACATTTTATGAAATTTTTTAAATCATGAAAACCTTGAAGAAGCAAATGCAAATAAGGCAAGAAAAAAAAGGGAAAGAATGAGAAAGCTGAAGGCTTTGAGCATCAATGACAATTCATTTGTCAAGTACTTATGGTGTTTATGTATCAAGCCAAAAGCTTGAAAACAAAACATTTAGAGTCAAGGCTAGACTCAAGCGCAAAGCACTCCTGATAAACCACTATTTTATGGTTTATCTTGTGCTTAATTGAGTGGGTTTTATCAATCTTTCATACACTTATTCATATGATTTGCATGATTTTACATTCTCCTTCCTGAGTTTGTGCTATGATTGAAAACATGCTTCTTTGGCCTTATATTTGCTAATATTAATCCTCTCTTATTACCATTAGATGCCTTGATATGTGTGTTAAGTGATTTTAGAGATTACAGGGCAGGATTGGCTCAGAGGATGGAAAGGAAGCATGCAAAAGTGGAAGGAATACAAGAAGTTGAAGGAACTGCAAAGCTGTCAGCCTGATCCTCTCGCACTAAAATGATCATAACTTGAGCTACAGAGGTCCAAATGATGCAGTTCTAGTTGCGTTGGAAAGCTAACGTCTGGGGCTTTGATTTGATATATAATTCGCCATAGTGGCCATACAGATAAGCGACGCGAACACGCGCTTCACGCGGACGCGTCGCATCTGCGAACTTCAATCCACGCAAATGCGTGGATGACGCCTCCGCGTCACTATGCCGCGACCTGTACGGACCAGAAAGCACTGGGAGTGACTTCTGGGCTGTTTTTGACCCAGTTCTCAGCCCAGAAAACACAGATTAGAGGCTGGGAGTGGAGCAGAATCAATTCATTCAATCATTACTCAATTTTAGGTTTTTAGATGTAGTTTTTAGAGAGAGACGTTCTCTCCGCGCTCTTAAGATTAGGATTTAGGATTTTTTTTAGTCATTAGGGTTGTTTCTTCATACCAGGTTCAATAATTTATGTTTCTCTTCTACTTTCATTTACTCTGATGCTTTCATTTGTATCTGATTTGTGTTGCCCAATTGGCTTATGAACTTTTCATGTTATGATTGATTTTCTTATTTAATACACATTATTGAGATGTTTTCAGATATATGATTTTAATTTAGCTTTCTACATTCTTGGCTTTGGTTGGTTAATTGGTAACTCTTGAGTTATCAAACTCATCGTGATTGATAATTGCTATTTTTGCTAATTGAATTGAATTCCAATAACTCTAGTCCTTTCTTGGGAATTGATTAGGACCTGAGGATCAAACTAATTAGTCCACTTGACTTTCCTTTGCTTTAGTAAAGGTTAACTACGTGGGATTAAAACTCAATTCTCATCACCATCGATAAGGATAACTAGGATAGGACTTTCAATTTCTCATATTTTGCCAAGAGTTTATTTTATAGTTATTTATTTATTTTACTTATCATTTAACATACTTCTTTCTTACTTTCAAAATCCCCAATTTACTAGACTCATAACTAATAATAAGAACACCTCCCTATAATTTCTTGAGAAGACGACCCGAGGTTTAAATACTTCAGTTATTAATTTATTTAGGGGTTTGTTACTTGTGACAACCAAAACGTTTGTAAGAAAGGACTTTTGTTGGTCTGGAAGCTATACTTGCAACGGGAATTTATTCTGAATTCTAGACCACGCAAAAATCCTCTCTTCAACTCCCTCAAAGCTCAAGGCTCTGAGCATCAATGATTAGAGAGTAAAGAAAGGAAACAAATGAGCTTAAAGAAGTCCTCTAATTAAATGCTTGTGGTGCTTATGTATCAAGTGGTAATACTTGAAAACAAAGCATTTAGAGTCGTAGCTTTCAATAAATGGTGCAAAGCACCCAAGAAGATAAGCTAAAGAGAGAATGAAAAGCTTGTTTCAAAGAAGGAACATAAAGAAAAGATTTCACAAAATGAGCTAGATGGAAAGATCAATCATTTAAATCTCCTTTGTGATTGTAGCATGCATAAAAAACTAGCCAACCATGAACATTACATTGCTATTTATCTTACCATGGATTGTCAAACCTTATTGCATGATTCTTTTTCTTGCTTGAGGACAAGCAAGGTTTAAGTTTGGTGTTGTAATGACTGCGCTCATGTTGTCTTTTTCTATGCTTTTTCACATTAAATTTTAATTAATCATGCTTAATTATTGAGTGTTTTTGTGCTTGAGTGATATATTGCATTGATTTCTTTAAATTTATTAATTCTATAAAAATTAGTAGAAAAAAAGAAGCAAAAAGCACCGCACAAGCTCAAAAGGGGGAAATAGGAATATTTGGAGGAAGCCAAAAAGGGCCCTAGCAACATACTACTTGCTTACTTTCATACATTGTCGTTATTGGCACTTATAGAAGAAGGCAACATGCATGCTAATTTTATTAATGAGTTATATAAAATGCATGAAAGCAATATTATTAAATCATTAAAGTATGCATTTTATATAAAATCATTAGAGCATCCAAGGCCAACCACAAGTGCCTTCTTAAATTGGGACACTGGTAACATAATGCTTGCTCACTTTCAAGGTGACATGCTCTTAAATAGGTGTTGTTAATGCCCAAATAAGGGGCTGTTATTCCAAAGAAGCATGAATATTTGATTCATCAAGAAAAACTTGGGCGTTGGCAGTGCCCAAATCCAAGGGCGCCCTACAAAAACAATGCCCAAATAAAGAGTGGAAGCTCTTGCCAACTAGACACTTTCTCTTGAAGCTGAAGATTGATCGTTGGAATTGGTAAGAGGGCAGCGCTCCTTTGGGCACTCACTTTGGCAAGCGCCCATCATCAAGCAAGAAACAGCGCTCACAAAGAATGGGGCAGCCCTCAAAGTGGGAAGTGCCAGCTACAAGAGTAGCGCTCACTTGGCCGCTCATCCATGAGCGCCAGCAACAAGAGGCAGCGCTCGTTCCCACACTTGCCCCATGAGTACCAGAAACAAAGTGTCTCAACCACGCACACCTCAGTGCTTGCCCTTAAGCTCGCATTTACGCTCGCTAGTAAGCGCCTTTGACAGCACCAAGTGCCTGCGTTCTCCACTAGCACTCATGGGCAAGCACCCATCACCAAGCAAGAGGCACACCTGCCATCAAGTTTTTTTGGAACCCACTTGGGCGCTCATGTTACAAGCGCCCAGCAACCTAGCGCTCTCAATGGCGCTCTCCTCCATGCTAGCAAGAACAAGTGCCCAACAACATGGCACTCTCCTTCATGCTCATAGGCTCTCATGGAAGTGTCACGCTCGTGCACCATGCTCGTAGTCACGCTCACCAAGAAGCGTCTTCGACAAGCGCGAGCCTAATACATGGCAAGCACCACTGGAGCATCATTTTAGTTCAGTTAAATTCACTCAAATTCCACTCCAAATTTAGTAAGCAAAGTAAGCAAAGCCCACTAACTGTCACTCAATCAAGGCTGCAAGAAGCATCTAGAATAGTTTATTTTTGTTTTATTGTAATTTCCTTTCAATTTATTTAAGCTTGTAATTTAGGAGAGCCTATATAAAGGCCATAGTCTTATATAAGGAGAGAGAACACATTGGATAGAGACCAATTTAGAATTCTGTGAATTGGCACACTCCTCTGGGAGTGGGTCTTAGGACCCCTCCCCTCATATACTCTTCTTCTCCTCCACTTCCTTTCTTACTATATACACATTTTAGTTATGAATATTTATTTTTCATTTTAGTTATGAATCTTTAATTTTCATTTTTACTTTCATGCACTTTAATTTTCTTTTGAGTTTTTTAGAGCAATGATCAAGTAACCCCCATTCATTTGGGAAAGGAGTTCTGTTTCAATTTTGATTGAGTTGATGTTTATTTCTTCTTCATTCTATCTTCATACTTGGATATCTATTAGAATCCTTGCAAGAGAGTTTTGTTCTTCAAAGATCCTTGGATCTATTAGAATCCTATTGTGAGCTTCAGAAGAGGGATCATAGGGTTCAGTTTAAGCTCTCTTGGCATAATAAAGTTCATCTTGATTTAGAGATTGGTATCTGACATGTAACCGCTCTAATATTGGGGTCTTTGGATTTATGTAGTGCGAGTTTAGAAATCAATCTGTTTGTTATAGCTAAGGGAAAGCTTTTGTGCTTCATAGATTCATTCACTACCGAAAGGGGATTTAGATTTACTTGAATCTCTACGTGAGCCTTCGAAAAGGGATCATAGGATTCAGTTTGAAGCTTCTCCCTCATAACTCATTTGATCAACACATTCTTAGTTGGTACATGTGAAGAACTGAAGATTGATGGTTTAGAAGTTATAGTAAACTCTCGTTGTAAGTATAGTGACTAAACCAAGCAATCAACCTTTCTTACAAACGTTTTGGTTGTCACAAGTAACAAACCCCTTTAAAATTGATAACCGAGTATTTAAACCTCGGGTCATTGATGAGCGGATAATTTGTATGCTTTTTGGCATTGTTTTTAGTATGTTTTTAGTATAATCTAGTTAGTTTCTAGTATATTTTTATTAGTTTTTAGCTAAAATTCACTTTTCTGGACTTTACTATGAGTTTGTGTGTTTTTCTGTGATTTCAGGTATTTTCTGGCTAAAATTGAGGGTCCTGAGCAAAAATCTGATTCCGAGACCAAAAAGGACTGCAGATGCTGTTGGATTCTGACCTCCCTGCACTCGAAGTGGATTTTCTGGAGCTACAGAAGCCCAATTGGCGCGCTCTCAACGGCATTGGAAAGTAGACATCCTGGGCTTTCCAGCAATATATGATAGTCCATACTTTGCCCAAGATTTGATGGCCCAAACCGGCGTGGCAAAACAGCCTCAGAAATTCCAGCGTTAAACGCCGGAACTGGCATAAAACTTGGAGTTAAACGCCCAAACTGGCATGAAAGCTGGCGTTTAACTCCAGAAAAGGTCTCTACACGAAAATGCTTCATTGCTCACCCCAAGCACACACCAAGTGGGCCCAGAAGTGGATTTTTAAGTCATTTACTCAT